>NW_028277097.1:24728500-25030666 GCF_059951505.1 Python bivittatus | reverse complement strand
AAGGAGGTGACACGCTTGGGCGGGGAGCTCTGGAGAGGCAGGGAGGAGCCGTCGCTCAGCTTGACCGGACAGCTCAGCATGCGCTCCAAGGAGCCCAGCCGGCTGGTGGGGCTGCGGTCCAGATGGCGGTCGTAGCTCCGGGAGCGCTGCCTCCCCCCAGCGAGGCTGGGAGGGGAGACGTTGATGTAGACCTGTCCCTGGATAGCGTTCTTCTCCGACTCCTCCTGCGATTCGTCCCGGGAACCCTCCGTGTCGCTCTCTTCAGGCCTCTGGAAGAGGTAGTATTCGGTGGGCTGGACCGGGCTGCTCCTGGTCTGCTCCTCGGAGCAGCTGGTGATGGAAGAGCCAGGCGGGCTGGGGGAGGACTGGGAGGACAAGTCGCACGTCACCAGCTTGTAGTAGTTCTGGGTGGCCACCACTAGCCGCGCTTGGCTTTGGAAGCAGGCAGTGAGGTCGGAGCCGTCGGACGGGCACGGATCGCAGAGAGGTGGGTAGGAGTTGCAGTTGGCATCTAAGACCGGGGAGGAGGGGCGGTGGCACCCGCAGGCCTTGCCTGGCCCCTCCAGATCACGCAGCTCTCCGGGCATCTTCGACTCCTGGGACGAGGCGTGCAAATCGAGGTAAAAGGCCGCGATGTCCGATGGGCTGCCAGAAGAAGAGCCGCAGGACAAGTTGCCTGAGTTCAGGTTGGCATGCGGGTGGCCATTCCTCCTCTGGTAGAGGGTGCTGAAGTTCACCAGGACTCCATCGGAGCTGTTGCAGGAGGAGTCGCTGACGTAGCCCATCTGCTGGTCCAGAGGCTCCAGCTGACTGGAGAGGCCGTAGCACCGGCAGCGCTGCAGCTCAGAGTGGGAGCAGCCGCAGGTCCGGCTGCGCACGGCCTCCGGGTTGTTCATCAGTTCGTCCGACTCACTGGCCCACTCCTGCTCCAAGGAGAAACTGGAGGGGTCCCCGCGGTGGCAGCTGTACTCGTCCAGCTCCATGCATTCTGCCGCCACGCGGCTCTTTTCCTGGGCCTCGTCGGCCGGCAGGCCAGCGCGACCTTCCACCACGTCCACCCGGCGACTGCCACACCAGGGCTTCACAACAGGGCTGCTGCTGTGCAAGTGGAAGGGGGGCAGTGCCAGCTCGTGCAGGCGGAAGGCGGGCCGGGCGTTATGCAGGTGGAAGGACTTCTGCCCCAGGTCGTCTTCGCAGAGATCCCAGGCCTCGCCGTCCCTCAGCAGGAAGGGGTTCTGCCGCCGGGGGGCCGCCGGGGCAGCCAGGGTGGGGGAAGGGCTTGGCCTGCCTGCCGGCTCCTCTTCCAGAGCCCCGGCCGGCCGGAGGAAGCTGCCGTAGACCAGCGAGTCCCCCTGCAAGAGGCTCTTCTCGGGGAGCGAGCTGGTCCGCCTAACCCCCAGGTCAGAAGGGAAGAAAGGGTTGGTCCGCTGGCTGGCGCTGCCACACTGGTGGTCCGGGACCTGGCAATGCACCAGGGGAATGTGGTGGACGATCAATGTTTCTCCAGTCAGCTTGGGGGGGCTATCCATCCTCAGTCCCACTCACCAGGGCACCTGCGGCACTGAAGCTACCCATGGAAGGGCCCTGGGGAGCAGATGGGGCTGGCAGAAGAGACCTCCTCGAGGCAGCCCGTGACCTGGCAGAGGCAAGAAACCACACCCAGAATCACCAGGGGCAAGGCCAACGCCCGGCTGCCCCCCACCCCGCCCCCCAGAGGACGCTCCAGCAGCCCCCTCCCAGGACCGCTGCTGAGTTCACAAAGGAACCTCCCAGCGGAGGAGAGAAGGCGGCGGCAGTTCTTCTGCAGGGCGTCTCCTCACTGCTCGGCCAGCCCGCAGGACCCTTATCAAGCAGCACAGGCCGCTCTCTGCCCTGCCCTGCCCGGCACCCCTCTCCCACCCAAGGGGATTCTCAAGCCCTCTTCTGCCTATTCCGGTTTATGACCTGACCAGGAGGGCCCTGGCTCAGGAAGAGCATGGTCTGCTGGGGCGAGCGGGTCCCTCTATGCTGGCACGGGCTTGGCTGCAACCCGACCGTAGCCCAGGGAGGCTTCCCGCCCAGGGTCTGCTACGGTCTCCACGTGTGGAGAGAAGGGAGCTTGCCTCCCCTGGCACAAGCAGGCAAACCCTGATGTGGCTGCATGTGTGGCACTCTCACAGAAGGGAGCCAGAGCTGTGGGTTCCAGTCCCGCTCAGTAATGTTGAGGCGAAGCCCACAGGGCATGGCGTAATATGCGTGTGGAACTCGCTGCCACGGGAAGGGGCGATGCCTCTCGCGCAAAGCATTTAAGGAGAGACTGCCATTTCAGAGAGGCCAGCGACTTGGGGGGCAAACAGTGGGGCTTGCTTCTGCCTTCCTGCCCCATTTGTGGTCTTCTCAGAAGACACTGGCTGGGCACAGCTGGAAGGAGCTTGCTCAGATGACGGCCAAGGCGTCAGACCCAAGAGGAGGACACCATCTCCTACGTGCCCCACTGCTCCATCACGTTGCCCTTCATCCCCCGACTGCAGGCTGCGTTAACTCAGACTACAGTTGTTGAGAGACAGTTTGGTGCAGCGGTGAAGGCCCCAGGCTAGAAACCGGGAGGCTGCGAGTTCTAGTCCTGCCTGAGGCATGAAGCCGGTTGGGACCTGGGTCCAGGCTTCCTCTCTCTCAGCCCCAGGAAGAAAGCCAGGGCAAACCGCTGCTGAAAAATCTTGCCAAGAAAACCGCAGGGACTAGCCCGGGCAGTCTCCACATCGAGACTGAACTGAAGGCAGCCGAGAGAAAAAGCTGTTGAACGTTACGGTGCACCCGCCTCACGCCTCTTTGCATGCTGCGCCCAGGGCAGATCACGAGGCCC
Source organism: Python bivittatus (assembly GCF_059951505.1). Taxonomy (NCBI): domain Eukaryota; kingdom Metazoa; phylum Chordata; class Lepidosauria; order Squamata; family Pythonidae; genus Python; species Python bivittatus. The sequence goes on along the minus strand of NW_028277097.1, from coordinate 25,027,824 downwards.
GAGCAGAAACACCGCACAGCCTAAGCTCCTTCCAGAAGCCCCACCAGACCTCCCCGTGGCAGCTGCCAGATTTCCTTGGGTGAGCTCTGAAAGAGGAAACGTGTTTACGTTTAACCTGGTTTGGCCTGATCGGGAAGGTCTGCAGGGTATGGTCCAGAAGGGCAGGAGGGCCGACCACGACAGCAGAATCAAAACTCCACTTGCTTTTTATGTGTGTTGCACAGAAAGACAAGCAGGGCTTTGACTGCACCTCCAGCACCACCCTTGCGCCTCTCTGGACCACGTCCTGCAGACACCCCGGATCTGATTATTAGTTTTTGCTCTCTTTAAACAGGGCACGCTTTGCCATGCTTTCTTGTCCTTGTCCCTAACCATGGGGTTTGCTAGAAGCTAAAACAAATGGGGAGAAACACATTTGCCTTTTCCCCAGCCTGCGTGCCCTAATTTGTTTGGGCTGAGAAAGTCCACCTGCTAAATTTTCTCTGACTGAAGGCGATCCGACGCCCTCGGAGCTACTCTAGCCACGAGCTGCTGCAGCACCGAGAGCAGGGGGCGGGGGGTGGCTGCTCGTGGCAGGCGAGGCGGCATATTGGCCTTTGGTCATCAGCAGTTACGCCCCCGGCGGAAGGAGATGGCAACATATCTGAGTGTCATTTCTATGCCCACTTTGGCTGGGCAAGGCGGAACTCAAGGCCGTGGCAGGGCAAGCTCCTGTAACAGGCAGTGCCCGCAGAGCGACAGCAACATGCTGGCTGGGCCCTCGGTTCCCACAGGGCCTCTGGACCCTCTGCCTATGCCCTCTCGGCCCCCATCTGCTGCCCCTTCTACGTTCATCCGGAGAAGGTCCCTCTCTGCACTGGGTTACTTGGGAAGAGGCACCTCGCCTTCCCGTCCATTTTTGTAGCCGAACAAGCAGGGAGGTGTCTGCACTAGGGCTGAAACCCTTTCAGGCCGAGGGCGTCAAGCTCAGAAGGAAATGCAAGTCTCTACGAAGTAGAACGAGGCTAAGGGGAGGAGGGGAAAGGGAGTCGAGAGCCAAAAGGAAAAGGAAGTAAAGGAGAATGAGACGAGTCTGTCTGCTGGGGGAATCGCAACACGGGCGCACCCACCATGCGCAGAGGCAGATCAAGCCGCCCGGGATAAGAGCGCAACGCTTCCGCCCGAGACCAGTGCTCGCCTGCGTCCGACTCTGCTCTTCGCCCGGTCGCTCCATCTCTGCCCTCTGCACTGCCAATCCCAGGGTCCCGGCAACCAGGCCGCTACTGGGCTGGCTTGTTCAGGAAAGAGGCTGAGCTCCCCACCAGCACCAAAAGAGGCCGAAGCGGAGCTCTTCCTTCCTCTTTTCAAAAGCTGAGCTGCCCGAGAAACATCCCTCCCCCAGCCAGCCTTGGATTTCTCGGGGCTAGATCCCCTCTAGAGCTTTCTTCAGTTCTTTCGTGCCTGAACCTCTCGGGGATGGGATTTCTTAGTTCCCACGTTAGTTAAGGACTTAGTTCCCACAATCCAGCTAGGGTAGCACCCCATGGGGCAATGCCTCCCCCAGAGATCTCGATTATTTCTCCTCTTTGCCAAGACAAAAATAATTCCCTTGAATTTGACTCTCCAGCTGAAACACCTACCTTCAAAAATATAAACCACTGTGAGACTCTTTTCAAAGTCTCTTTTCAAGAAACAAAACACATGCAGACAATGTAGGAGGAGAGCCGCGTTAGTCTATGTTGGCAAAAAATCAGGAGGAGTCTGGTAGCCCCTCTCCCAACTCCCAAATTTGATTAAAAAGCAGCAGCTTCTGTGAGCTGCGGCTCCCTTTGCCAGATGCACCTGGTGAGCCACCCCGGGCATGAAACGAAGAGGCTTGTGAAAGAAATTTTCACAAAATCTGGGAGTCAGAAAAGGGGCCACCAGACTCCTGATTTTTCACACACGAGCAAGGAGCAGCAGGATGTGAGTCCCAACCTTTTGACACAGGGGAGGACCACTCTGGAGTGGGGCTACAATTCCAGGGACCCGCCCCTCCTGGATTTCATTTCTGGGGGAGACGGAGTCTGCAAGCGGAAGAGGATGACTCCCGCACATTGTCACGGAGAAAATCTGTCCATGTGGTTGCTGAGAGTGACAACAAACTGATGGCATACAACCAATAAAAACAAGACAAAAAACCCAGCCCTGGACAGACTCATGGCAGCCTGGACGTTCGGCGGCCCCTACACCGAGCCAGCCCTAGCTGGGAGCAGACACGGCAACCGCCCCTACCATGGCTCTGGCCGGCCAGCGTGTCAGGCGCCGTGTAGTAGACGGGCCACCGGCCTGATGCAGGTATCTTTAGCGGGCTTCCTTTGCGGAGGGGAGCAGGTGGGGAAGATTTCAAAGCTGACCCCACAGACCGGGAAAGTAACGGAGAGCCACTGGCTTGGCCCGACTTGGGACAGCCCAGGGGCTAGCCAAGGGGGCAGCTTTCTCATGGCCAGTGGAGCCAGTCAGACACCAAAGCTGGCTCCAGGAGGAGGGCCCGGGAGGCACAGGCGGGGGACTCACAGCCACTGGCCCGGCGAGCGCCAGAGAAGAGACAGGCGGGGGCTGTCAATTCAAAGGCGCGCAGATCACTCTGGAAGGCTCGCTTGTCACCACCGGCCAACCCGCCTTCCATGGCACCATGCCCACTGCTGGCTGTCCACGTGGGGTCCGTACAGCCTCACAGGAGGATCGTGGACAGAACCAGGCAAGGCCTGGGCCTTCCCACCTCTCCCCAATCCTCGCGCTTTGCCCCCACACAGCAGCCATGGCTGCCATGGGGCGAGGAGGGCAGGGCCCCTTTCCCAAGAAGAGGCAAGACCAGCTCCCCTTCACTGTGCCATCATTCCCTCAGTTGCCTCCAGAGCTTCCACGAGGACAGGTGACAACACAGAAGAGGAAGCCCCTTCCAAACGCCGCTGCCGGTGCCAAGAAACCCAAGTTGGCACTTGGCAGAGCTCTCTGTCCTGGACAGCGCCCAGGCCCAGCTGTCACCCAAGGGCAGCAGAGATTCCCGGTCTGCACTTTTAGGACAGGAGCAAGCAGGTAGCGTCTTTGCTCCTCCTGAGTCCCCCATTGCTTGGGTGGGACTTTTGCTGCAGCTGGCAAAGCACATGTGGGCCCAAGACTGTACCACTGGCGATTGAGTGCGACAGGAAAGGACAAGCGGGCATACCAGCCTGCCCCGAGACAGCCTCAGAACAGGAATGCTGATCCACGTATCCCTCCCCCTCCAAGGCACACCGTCACGGAGCCCTTGATATAGTCTCACCATCGTCCACCTCTAAGTTCACAAGAAGGAACAGTGAGGCCTGCCCTGCCAGGCACTTGGTTGCCAGTCTGTCCCAGAATGAGAGCTGCTGGCAGGGCGGGCCTCTGTGCCCTCGTGGCCCTGCCCAGAAGCCCTCCGGGGTCCACTCCAGCTCTGCCTGACATCAGGCTCCCCTGCCAGCCCACCCAGCCCACCCGAGGCCTCCCCGGCCACGCGGGCTCCCTTCCATTGGACGGGGCCGTTGGGGTGAGTGAGATGCCATCGCTACGCAGGGCAGCTGTACAAAGCTCACCTGGCTGGGACAAAGGCGGCCCCCCTGGGAAGCCCCCCAGGCAGACAGGCAGAGCGGCCTCTTCCTTTCTCAGCAACAGCCTCGCCCATGCAAGCGGTGAGAGTCCTGCATCAGGCTGGGGTGACCCATGCCCTCCTTCCTGGGCTGCGGAGCTCGTGGCGGTCATCACCAGAAATGCCTGCCCAGCTCAGGCACTGGGCACAGCGGCGGCTCAAGGCACAAGCACCTGAGCGCACCAACCGCAGCAGCCCAGCCACACAGGGAGGCAGGGAGCAGACGGTCAAACCCCACAACAGACAGCTCGCCTGGCGCGGGAAGAGCTCAGGTCAGATGCCAAGCGTGCAAGAGGGAGATGGCTGTTTCCCACAGGAGGGGGCCAAGAAGAGGCTGTTGACAGATGTGGAGACGGGCCTCAGCAGCAGCCAACCCGGAGCCCAGACCACCGTGCTGGCCAGATGCCCACCAGCACGACCACAGGGCCCCGGCTCTCTCCTGCTCGTGTCACTCACGCGCTGCTAGTGAGAGCTACGGGGACCCAGCCAGGAATTGCGCAACTCCAAGAAGAGTTCCTTCAGCAAACAAGCGGCTACACAAGTGGCGTGAGCCTGGCAATCATGCCAGGCCACTGACTGCCCACCCTTGGTTTGCAAGCCTCCAGCCCAGCAGGAAGGACGTCATTCTGCAGGTTGCGCCTCTGTCTCTGCCTCTTCCTTTGTGCAGCTTCTCGCCGACTGGGATTTGCAGGCTTCTCCTGTTATTCAGCCCAGATCTCCTTGCCTTTAATTTCGGCCCACAGTGCCTCGGCCTGCCCTCCCTTTCAACATGGCAGCTTTTCTACCCACTGCAGACCGCGGTCCTCTCTCCCCTCCGGCTTCCCTCTTGAAAGCTAAGCACGTCCAGCTGGTTTCAGGGTAAAAGGCCAGCCAGTTTGCCCGCTGGGGAGGACCAGATCCCTGCGTCCCTGCACTGGAAGGGGAAGGCTGCTGTGCCAAGCTGGAAAAGGCCTGCCTGCAAAAGGGGGGGGGATCACTTGAGGTTTTCAAGTGGAAAGCCACTGAAGCCTTGGGGATGTTCACACCCTCCTCACATCCAATTTTGTCAAGTGCAAACCCTGAAGAGCGTGGGGGGGGCAACTGCCATGGGGAACTTCTATCCTGCCTAATGCTGCTCTGAGAACAAATGCTCCCTCCCCACAAAGCCGTCTTTCTTTCCTTGCAGCCAACCAAAGGTTTGCTCACCAAGGAGGAAAGGGGGCATCTGCAGGAGTGTATGGGTGCGTGCGGGGGGAGGAGAGTCAAAGCCAACCCCCCCCTCCCCGCTGCTGCTGGAGAGCTGTCAAGAGGAAGCCTGCTGCTCTGCTGAGGATGACCCAACTGCCCCCCCACCGCCGTTGGAGGGGAGTCAGCCTCCGACTGCGTAGCAACATCATGGCGCCATGGGCCGGCAGGCTGCTTTCAAGCAGCTTCGTTGCCTTCCTGCCCACTCCAAAGATTGCTCCGGGGGCCACCCAACAAGCTGCCTCCTTCTCCTTCCACAGTGCCGACAGCTCCGGCCCCAGCGGCCGGCAAACCATCGCGGACAAGTCAGCTCTGGAGCAGCCCCTCCTCGCGGGATCAGGCAGAAGCGGGCGCAGGCTGGACGTGCCTCAGATACCAATGAAGCGAGGGAGGGAAGGCCGGGCCGGGCCAGGCCGGGCCGGGCCGAGAGGCCTCCTCCTCGCATCTCCTTCGCTCTTGGGGGGCCCGGTGGCACTTCTGAGGTGGAAGCTGACCCTGCCCGGAGCAGAGAAAGGCCGTCCAGCTCAGTGTCTCTGCCGGGCTGCTCAGAGGGGCAGGCTGGCCAGTTGGCCAGCCGTGGCCCCCTCGCTCTCAGAGGCCTTCCTAATCCACGCAAGGCGCCCACTCTGACTCACCGAGCAAGCCGGCCTCTCTGGCAGGAACCCTCAAGCCCTCTCTTGTGGGTCGGAGGCAGGCAGCCCCGGGCACAGCCACCCGCTCCTGGGCAGGCCGGGGAAGGGCCCGTCCGAACCCAGGAGAGCAGCCCCCTGCCAGGGCCAACTGGGCTGAGCCCCAAGAAGCCTGGCTGGAGTTGGTGCCCCTGTGCCTGCCACCCCCAGCCGTGGCACCGCTGGGGCTGCCTTCTGTCCCAAGCAGGCGCCCCACTGCAGCCCAATGTCAGCCAAGGCAGGGAACTCGCGCGCAGGGGGCAATTGCCGGTTCCCCCCCCCGCCCCCGAGCACGCGGCTGGTGACGGGGAGCCGCCACTAGGCTCCTGACCTATGCCGGTCCACCCCACACAATCTGCCAGGAGGGCAGGGGCCCGTGGGCCAGCCGGGCCGCGTCTGCCCTCCGGCACGAGCACCGTGTCCCCCTTGGAGGGGGGGCACTGAAGCAGAATCGCTCTGCACGCAGCTGCCAAAGGCCGGGCAAAAGCTCCTGGAAACTGCTCGGCCCGAGAGGTCCAGCAGCCAGGAAGCAGGGCCAGGGCTCGCCAGCAGACCTTCCCCGGGCCGCCTCAGTCACCCAAGCCGCCGGGCGCGAAATGGGCTTAAAAGGCGAAGTCCCTGCGGACTCTCTCGGCAGAAGGCTAGAAGCAGCGCGCCGCCACCTTCAGGGGTCTTCTTCTAAATTCCCAGTCTAGCCCACATGTTCTTCCTGGTGGCCTCCCGTCCAAGTGCCAACCGAGCCCAACTCTGCTTAGCTTCCCGCCCGGGCCGCTGCCGGAGGCAAACTCGGGCGAAGCCCGGCAGCCGCCTCGGGCCCAACCGGCTCGGCGGTCCCGCCCCGACACCTGCGGGAGAGCGCGAGGGCCGCGCGGAGGGCCCTTCCCGCTCGAAGGACGGGCTGCCGGGACCCCGAGGCCGTCTCCCCCCGCGCGCGCCGCGCAGGCCCGGCCCGGCCCGGCCCGGCCCTCCCGCCGCCGCCGCCGCCGCCGCCGCCCGTCCCCGCGGGGGAAGCAGCGGCTCCTCGGCGCAGCGTCCCCCTCGCCCCGCGCCGCAGCCCGGCTCCGCAATGGCGGCCGCAGACACGCCCTGAGCAGCGACGCACAAAGGCGCCCCGCGGCAGCCCCGGCGCTGCGGGCTCTGGAGCTGCGGGGCTGCGGCGCCGCGGGCGGCCCCCCGGCCCGCTCACCTCCGCTCCCTCCGGCGCGGGGCGCGACCGGCTCTTCCTCCGCCGCCGCCGCCGCCGCCGCCGCGCAGCCTCAGCCCCAGCCCCAGCCCCGCATCCCTGGCAATGCGGCGGGGCTGCGCAATCCGTTCCGCCCCCGCCCGCCGCCGCCGCCGCCGCCGTGACGTCGCGGGCCTGCCCACCGCTCGCCCGCCGGGACTGGGCTCGCCGCCGCCGCCGCGCAGCCTCGGGAGCGGGGCGCTCGGCCCCGGGCGGCGGCTCTGCTGGGCCCGGACGGCGCCCGCCGGGCGGCGCAAAGGCGCGTCGCGGCTGCCCGGTGACCGCGGGAGCGAGCGGGGCTGCAGGGCGCGCGACTGCGGCCGCGGGCCTGGCCGGGAAGGGCGTCGGTCGGCCGGCCGGCGGGCGGGCGGGCGAGGCTGCCCCCGAGCTCGCTAAAGCGTCCGCGAGCCCTGCCGCCCACGGGCGCCCCCCGCGGGGCCCCTGGCCCAGGAGGGCTGCCCCCGGGCGGGGACACGGCCCGCCCCTCTTTCGCACGGGGGGCGGAGATCGAGGCGCAGAGAGCAGGTGAGCACCGAGGGGGAGTCCCGCCTCGCTCTGCGGGGGAAGCGGCGGCCGGCGTTTGGAAGGGGCTTCTTCGCACCTGGGGGGGGAGGGAGGCAGGCAGGCAAGGTCCTCCCGTCCGACTTGGCTGGACTGGGCGAGGAGTGAGACGGCGGGCATGGAAAAGGTGGCACCTGGCATTACGTGGTCCTTGGACTATCGAACAATACGAGGCACGGAAACGATCTCGCTGTAAAAGTCAACCGGGGTGCAAAACATCCAGGTTGCGGTTAGTGAGTGAACTGACAGCTGATGGCAAAGAAGGGAAGGAGGCAGATCCTTTCCTGCCCTCCTCGCTCCAGAACAGATGAAGATTTGGGGGCTGGCCTAGAATCCAAGCCTGCGATTCCAAGACTGTGGGCTGAAGAAGGAAAGAGCGAGGGAGTCATCCTGGGGAGCAAGGTTAGCTCAGACCAGGCCACGGAGGACAACAAAGGTCGGTCCGGCTGCCCGAGGCCAAGGTTCTTCCAGTCGTAATGTCTGGTCGTGAAAGGGGGGCCTTGAGAAGAGCCTTCGGGAGGTGAAATTAAGCCCGACTGCTCCCTCGCGGCGATGAGCTGCAAGCAGAAACACACAGAGGTTGGGCGGGCATCCCTTGGGCTGCAAGCGAAGATGGTCTGAGAACAGGACTCTGCTTGGCAAGCCCGCGGGGGAGGGGTCGGTGGAGGGGGTGGGCGGATGGGAGGAGGAGCTCAGCGGAGTCCTCGGACACACCGGACAGCGCCTACATTTAAGCTGCCCGGAGCCACCTATGCTGTTTGAGTGATAAAGAAACGCTACTGATTCATTAATTGGTGGCCAGCAAGAGAAAGCAGATACAAAAACCCAGAAGGCCTTCAACGGCCCTGTATGGGGTGGCACCCACAGTTCCCGGCTAACGGCACTCACGTGACCAACAATCTTCTTTCCGCAGGCCTTCGAAGCTGCCTGCACAAAGCCCTCCATCCCAAAACAGTGACTCAGGCAGGGCTGTGCAAAGCCTCAGTTTGGAGCAAACTGAATCAAGGTTCTGAATCAAAATGCCAAACAGTCACTAAACTGGATTCCTCCAAATCAGTTTCGGCGTTTTTGATGAATTAGCCTGGGAAATCAAACTGATCCAGAGAGATGTTTCTAAAGCGAAGCATCAAACTCATTTGATTTTCCCAATCAGTTAAATAGTTGAATCAGATCAGATCGATGACCTGAATTGAGACAACGACTCAAACAGCAGTTGGAGCTGATCTGCACACCCCGTGAGCCACGACAGCAACAGATGACACTTCGGAGAGAGAGGCAGTGCGTGCAAATCCAGGCACTGATTCTGCTCCCATATTTAATGAATTGACCAGTCAGTCAACCTCGGTAACAAAGACAACTCTCAGCAGCTCTCATTTTAGGACTGAAAATGAGGACACCATTGCGGAAGAATAGAAGGAAACCAGTCGCTGTCCTAAGACACGAAGCCAGTCCAGGATCAACCCGGCCTGCCAACCCTGTTGAATGACTCTGTAACTCTCCTATCGGCCAACGATCGTTCAGCAACACCCTGCTCCAGGTGATCGTTGGCAAACCGGCCAGTGTCTGTGCGAAAGAAAAAATGGACCGAAATCAGTCATCGTAAGCGGCTGCATCCAAAAACTAGAGGGGGGATATTTCATTCTGCAGGACAATTTCTTGCTGCCCTCAAATTAGCCATCCGTAAGAAAGGGAACTACAAAGGCCCAACTTCCTTGCAAAGCAGATAAATTCAATTCTTTACGAGGTAAGATGCCAAATTAAACAAAGGCCCAGGTTGTTTATCAGGCCACTCATGTTCCATGCAAGATTGTCTGCGTTGCGCCGGTCGCTGCTTTGTCTGTACTCAATCAACTGCAGGGGCTTCCCCTGCCACCATCCACGCCCCCCCAGCCACAACATCTGTGCAACAGGACTAGTCCACAAGCAGGTGGACCGCAACTGACTGCCAGAACAAAAGGGTCAGACTTCAGGGCGTCCCTTTCTGCTTCACTGGAGCAGGGGCACCTGGGCAAGAGGCCCCAGTCCAAGGGTCGCCAGGGGCGGGAGCCGCTTGACTTTCCTCTGGTGGCATGCCAGCGGGAGGGGAGGGGCTCTTCCAAGGCCAGGGACACACACTGCTTCCCAAATGGCACAGAATTCCCGCCCTGCGCTCGAGGGAGCAGTCTGTACTCTTCTGGGGAGGGTCCCGGGCCTCCCCCCGTCTCCTGAGCTGGCACAGAGGAGCCCGGGGCAGGATGGCTTCGCTGGGCGTTTGCTGCCAGAAACGCGGGCAAGCAAGGAACGCTGCCATTCCTCCATCGCTGGGAAGAGCAGGAAGGCATCCCTCAAGGGTGGGCAGGGCCTCACTTCCCGCCTGGCAACAGGCACTGATTGGCTGACCCGGCTCTTTGCCCGGCCATTGGCCACCAAGGCAGGCACAGATTGGCTGGCAGTTCCTGGTGAGCAGGAGCCTTAAAACAAACAGGCCGGCCCTCTCCGCACCCCCGCATCCGACCCCTTCTCCCGACGGCCCACACAGCCCGGGCATCTCGGCTGGATGCCCAAGGGCCGCAGGGAGCAGCGTTACCAGCGGGGAGGTTTCCCGCCCAATTGGGCTAGTTTTGGAGATCGGTTGTGGGAAATTTTTGGTGGTTGCGGGTTGGGCTACTTTTAAGGGCGCAAAACCTAGGGGCGTCTGGCGACGCTGGCAGCAGGGAAAGGCCAGGGGGAGCACACCCTTTTCCTAAAGAGATCCCTTCTGGCTCAGCTTACTGCTCAAGTGGCAGAAGTGACACCAGATGGAACGAAAATGAAAAGAATGTTTTCGCCCCAAAGACTAGCCGAGCAGGAATGGGGAGGCTGTAAAGGCCATGGAGGGCAGCGGCCCCAGCCAGCCTCCCCCCATCGCAGTGCCAAGGCTGCGCCCAGTCCATTGTCCCTCTCCGGGAATCTGCACCTCCTTGTTTGTGGGGGCCCCTCGAAGGGCCGCAGGAGCCCTTCTCTGGCAGAGGGGTCTGGCAACGCCCCCCCAGAAACCATCAGCCCCTGTGCGGAGGGGAAGGGAGGGGCCTCCTCAGTCTGCCACCCTCCTCTCTCCTCCCCAGCCCCCCCCCCCCGCAGAGTAAGTCCTCGGCAGGAGGAAAATGCTTTGGGGGGCGCGAGCGAAGGCACAGAGCGCCCCCCAGGAAACATTGGGGACGTCCCGGCAGGCCTGCACTGAATCCACTGGCCTACCCACTCAGCCTCTTAGGCTTCCTGGGACCCCTCCCGGGGCCCCCATAACCAAGCAGCAGAACCGGAGGAAACAGCAAGGACTGGGCCTCTGGGCAGGAATCGAAGGGGACGTTCCCTCCAAGTCACCATCACACCGTGGGCGGGCTTTCCAAAGCTCATGGCATGACCACCGAGGTATGCCCATCGTGAAAGGAGCCACCATCTGCCCTGCAACCCTGGACCCCAGTGGCCAGGCTGAACAATGGCAGGGCCTGACCACCTGGAGCCACGCCTTTGCTCAGAAGCAGAAGATGGTGGTACCCAGTCCCCGCAAAGTACCGAGGGAGCCAAGCGGCTGCACCCGTGGGGCCGGGGGGGGGGCGTCAGAGGGACAAACGCCGCTGGCAAGCCCCACCCATTTCCATCACATTGTGATTTTGTCAGTATGCCCCTGCGGCACACCACGATGCGACGTTTGCCTTCTGCCCAAAGCAGATATTGACTGCCAAGGTCAGGGTTCCTTCTGACAGATGGGCAGCTGGGTAAGTTTGCTTCCTAAATAAATAAAACAGATAAGGCCACCAAGGGGCCAGAACCAGAACACACACATGAAGGATCTTCTGCGTATTCCTCACACGCTCTTGGAGGAGAACGGAAGTCACCCTGGGCAGCAGAGGAGTCACGCCATCTTCGCCCGCCCAGCTGCACCCACCGGCCTGCACGCTCTCCGCCCAGCAAGTCTACTTTCCCCCCACTTTCTCCAGCGCACAGAGGTGACGCCACGGCCAGAGGTGGGGTTCTGGCAGCCCCCAGCAACAGGGCGCCATCTCTACCTCTCTCCCAGAAGACTAAGGCTTCCTCTGTGCACCCGGTCACTTGTGGACGTTCAGAGAGCAAAGGCTGGTGAACTGGAGGGCAGAAAATCATGTCTGCCCCTCATCTGCCATCAAGAACTCTTGAAGAGTAGTGACTGCCATTATTGTCCACACCCAGGAGAGTCATTGGAAGCTTTCAACTTCAGCAAAGGAACTGACAAAGGCAGCCGGCAGCACATCCCCGTCAGAAACACAAAGCAGGCTGTTCTTCCAGGCCCAGCAACCAATCCAACCTCTGGCCTCCAAGGAAGCTTTCACCATCACGAGCGACCTGGAAGAGACATTCCCCTCCCCACCCCACCCCACCGCCACCCGAGCCACAGGGAAATGATCCATCCCCCAGTCGCCGAGAAGGAAGGAAAGCGGTGACAGTAGGCGCCGACTCTTGAGAGGCAAAGCTCCCATTCATTCAGATATTTCCTGTCTCCCGACTCTTGATTCTTTGCAAACATTTTTGAAACAAACTTGAAAAGGTTGCAATATTGATGGAAGCCACAAAGGTTTGGCCACAAGCTTTGGGGAGGAGATGCTGCTTTACGGAGATGGAATTAATACGTATGTCTCTGGATGACGGCTTGCTAGCCTGGTCAGGTAAGCAGGAGTGGCAAGGCCAGTGGTGAGCAACAAACTGGCAAGTAAGGGGCTGGATACAGCAGCACAAAGGAAATGCGGGAATCTCGGGTCTGAATAGAGCGAGTCCAACTAGACGATCTTAACATGCATCTCGACCAATGCACAGAGTTTGGGAACAAGCAAGATGAGCTGGGTGTCCCGTGGCACCAAAGCTGGAGATGCAAGAGAGACTCTGCCGTGGGAAGAGAGCCTTAAGGACAAGGCTGTTGCAACCATCTGGGTCTTCTGGAAAAGAGGTTAAGGATAGCTCAGCCTCAATAATACCTGCGTGGAAGGAAACCGGGAGGTATTTAAAGAAATCAGTAGGCAGCTCGTGAAGGAGCTGAGGCTAAAGAAGTTGCTTATTGGAAATGGAAGGAAGGCTGATGACCAGGGAAGCCCACAAAGCTTCAGTTGGGGTCCTTCAACTTAGGGTCCTTCAAAGTCCTTCAACTTAGTCAGCAGCAAGAGGAAGAGACAGGAGTGGATGGACTCCCTGCTTATCCTGAATGGAGAAATTTCCAGATGACCAAGAGAAAGCCAACTCCTATTTGCCTCTGTCTTTGCAGCCAAAACAACTGATCAGAATAGCACTGACTGGGAACGACCACAGCAGAGGAGCCTGGGGGTCAGTGAGGATGTGGTAAAGGATCTTCTGGCCAAGTGGAAGGCCTTCAGGTCCCCAGGCCCAGACGAAATCCACCCTAGAGAACTGGAAGAGCTGGCTGAAGAGCTGGCAGGACCTCTGTCAATATCTTTGAAAAGTCCTCGAGAACTGGGGAGGTGCCAGAAGAGTGGAGAAGAGCAGATGTGGTCCCCCACTTCAGGAAAGGAGAAAAGGAGGACCCCTGTGAGCCTAACATTAAACTCTGGAAAGATATTAGGTCAGGTAATAAAGCGGGCCGTTTGTAAGGATTTTGAAGCAATGCCGTGATTCCAAAGAGCCCACGTGGCCTTGTCAAATATAGGTCCTGTGAGACAAATCTCATCTCTTTCTTTGACAAGGAAACTACCTTAGTGGGCAAGAGCAATGCTGTAGATAGATCTGCTCAATCAGCAAGCTTTTGACACGGTTCCACCGGACATTCTCACTGACCAGCCGTTGAAGGGTGGTTTGGATGGCACTACAGTCAGGTGGGTCCACAGCTGGCTAGGTAACCACACTCAGAGAGCTGGCATTAATTGCTCTACCTCAAATTGGAAGGCAGTAGCCAGCAGAGTCCTGCAGGGATAGATCTTGGAGTCCATATTATTCAACACTTCTAGTACTTAACTTGGATAACAGAGTTGATGGGCAGCTTATCAAATTTGTGGATGACACAAAAGTGGAAGGTCTGCCCAACACCCAGGATGACAGAACGATTGCAATTTAAATGGATTGAGAGGAACAAGATGTCCTTTAACAGGGAGGAATGTAAGGCATTCATTTAGGGAGGAGAAAACAGGGCGCACATACCCAGAGGGAGTTTCATGGGATGGAAGAATTACGTCAGAGAAGGACTTGGGTGTGGTACCGACAACAAGCTGAACATGTGACAACATGAATCTAGCTCTCCCAGCACAACACACTGACCACTAGGGCATAAATACAAGGTGGGGTTTCATGGCTTGGAAGCACTATATTGGAAAAGGTCTCGGATGTGGTCATCAGCCCTAAGCTGAACGTGAGTCAGCAGTGTGAGACAGAGGCTAGGCGGGCTAAAAGATTTTCAGTCATTATTTCTCTCTGTCTGCATTATCCTGGGCTCCACATTCCTAGAAGGATGTTGACAGGCCAGAGAAAGGTTCAGAGGAGGATGGCAGATGATGCAGAGATGGGAGGATGTGCCCTATAAGCTGAAGGAAATTCAGCTGGAGAAAAGAAGTCCACGAGGAGACACGACACCAGCGTTAGGGTACCTAAAATGGTGCCACAGGGAAGGTGGTCGGGCACTACTTTCCTCTGCGATAGAAACAAGGACCAGAGAGAACAGGCATTGCAGCTACCTACATTTCATGTAGATAGAAAGGAAAAACATGACAACAGTAAAATCTATATAACCCTGGAACAGTCAGTCTATGAGGCTGTGGATTCTTCACCTCTCAAGGAATGGTTTAACTGGTTTGCTGCACACCACAGAGAATTGCGCTGGTTGATTATCATGATCCACTCTGTCCATCATTCTGTGATTCTGTGATAAGGCCAAATGCTCGAGCGTCTTCTGTGAGAGAGCTGTGAGAGGAAAGGTGGCCAAAGATTTAGGAGACGTTGAGAATGCCACTAAAGCAGAACAGCGGTTAAAGGCAGAGCTCACCTCGAGCACCACCAAGAACCACGGAGCATGGCCATGCAAAAGCATATCGGGCTCCCAGAGAAGAGATGTAGAATTAAAGGCATGTGAGCAAGGGACAGGAGGCGACTCGCAAGATGAAAAGGACATCAGTAAAGGAACACTTGAGGATCCCAGATGAGCAAGCTTTGCAGCACGCGCCATCCCGCCAATCCTCAAGGTCATCTCGCCCACCCCAGGAACAGAGAGCAGCACTTGGGGTTTCTCTCTCAGCCACATCACACTCCCGGCCGCAACCAGGTCGAGGACCCAAACCAGAGCTTTGATCCAAGAAGCTGGACGCGGTGGAAAGAGGGCACCCGACTGACTGACAACTCTTTCCTTGCTTATTTACCTTCCAGTATTTATATCCACCTTCTGTTATACCCGACGGACCCTGACCAGGTGAGAACAGAATAAAACCTACCACAGGAAGCCCAGCTGAATAAAACAGGAACCCAAACAAGGCTCCTCCACGCAACAGGCCGGCAGCACTTTTGACCAGGGGAGCTGGGGCCACCCATGCAGCCAGAGAACGAGCCACCCCCGAGAAGGCCAGTGGCCTGCTCAGCACCCCACGACCCTCGCAAGGAGGGGGCTCTTTCTCAGGAGCAGGCCAATTCGGCCCTGACAGGACAGGACTTGGGTGAGCAGCTGGTGGATCCGCAATACCGGCCCGGTTTCGGTTGGGATTTAGGCCAGGGGGTGGCACTGAGGCTGCGCCAGTCGCTCGAGGGAGAGCGCAGGCCCTGCCACGCCAACGCTGCTGGCAGCCAGGAAAGCTGCCAAGATGGGCTACTCTGGCAACCCCTGGGGGAGCGTTGGGGTGGCAGGCCCCTCCTTGGGGCCTTTTCCTCATTCGACAGTGGCGAGGAAGTTGACTGTCCTTGGGGGGTTGGGGGAGGGTTGGTTATTTTTTCTTAATTCTTCATTGTTTACTTTTGCACATTTCAGAGACTTTTTAGGAACTGAGCGCCATACAAATTGCCTACATAATAAATGCAATCCCCCCGTGCAAAGGTAGCAGCTGAGATTTCTGGCCCGCCCGTTTCAGGCAGCCAAGGGATGCAGGCTGTCCGGGGGGGGCGGGGGCCACACATCGTGTGCCTCTGCTGGAGGAAGGAATGGCGGTCCCGCCCGGTGCCCTGCGTGCGCTGACTTCCTGGCACCAACACCCTCCCGGCTTGGCCTGCTCAGCTCTATGGAGGAGTAAAGAGCGGGGCGGGGGACGGGGCTCAAGGTCTCGCCACTGATGGTTCCCTGCTGACATTTCCTGACTCTTGCGTCCGCAGGGCGGGGGGGATGCACGCATTGCTTCACAGGAATTGGGAAGCACAGGCCCTGATCCAGAGGCAGGCAGGCGGGTTGCCGCAGCTGTGACGTGCCCCCTTCCCTGCTGGGTCCTAGAAGGGCAGTTGGGCCTCCGAGCCACCGATTTCAACGTGGACCTCCACGCCTCACCCAGAACCTCTGGCTGGGCAGGAGAGAAGGGAAGGGCAGGGCAGCCTCCTGGCTCATGCGTGGCTCCGTGGAACCAAGATGGCCACCAGCCGGTCTGCTCGCATTCCAGCGGGCTGATTCCTTTTGCTTGGTTGCCCTTCCCAGCCACAGCTGACCCCGGAGCCCTTGCCTGGCCGAGCGGGAGGGGAAGAGGCAGGCTGTGGAGACCCAGGGCAAGCCCCAACCCCACTGGGTGCCTGGTGTTCGACCCACTGGAGAAACCAGGCTCCTAGCCACGATGGCTACCGCGCCCTGGACAATGTAGGTTTCGAGAGGCTGAGCACCGCTTTAGACGCGGCCTCCGGCTCTGACCCGAATTCTCCAGCCCCTGAAAAGAGGAGCCTTGGCGGGGGGGGGGGCAGTGTGCGATCTGCCATCCCCAGCAGCATCTTTCCTGGGCACCCACCAGCACTAGCAAGAGGCACTGGGGTGGGGGGGAGGCACCAGCATCAAATCAAAGAAGAGATGGCACACTCTTTCTCACCGACACCTGCCTCGGCAGACGGCCCCCCAAGCTCGTTCCGTCGCAAAGAGGCCTGGCCAGCCCTCCCACCCGCATCGCGTGCACGCCCCTCGGGGGTGCCACAGACACCCTGTGGCTGCCAGAGGGGGAGGACCCCGCGCCCGCCTGGCTGGCTGAGGATGGGCCACACGCTTCAGAATCAGAGGCTGCGTTCGCAAAGCGGGGACAGCCCTCGTAGGCTGGATGTTCCATCCGCCAAGCAGCCCGCAGGCTGCAGGGTCGTCCTGAGACTGGGGAGGCCCAGATTCCCGGGGGGGGGGAGGTCCACGGGCGACTCTGGGACAGTCTCGCCCTACTTCCAGCCGGCCTGAAAAGGCTACGCGGCGTCGCGGAGGAAGGCGCCTGTCAGCCCGCGGCAGGCGCGCCGCTCCGCTTCGCTCCGCAGGGCAGAGGCCGCCCGAGCGGGCCACGCCAGGACGCTGGCCTGAGTCACCTCCTCTGGCCAGGCGCGGCGAGGCAGGAACCGGCTCGACGGGTCACGTGCCCTGCAGCGGCCTCGCCGACGGCTGCGCCCCCGACCCATCAGATAGACTGCGCCCGAGCGGGGAGGCGCTGTGGGCATCCCGTCTCGGCGCCCTCGCCCAGGGAAGCGGCTCTGGGGCCACTCGGCGGCTCCTCGCGCAGGCGCTACTCCTGCGGACCCGCCCCCCGCCCAGCCCCTATCGCGCCGTCGGCCCGGCCCGCCCCAGCCCGCCCCAGCCCAGCTCGCCGCCGGGCGAGACGCAGCTGCCGCCCGGCCCCGGCCCCGGCCCCGGCCCCGGCCCCGGCCCGCCCGAGCCCGAGCCCGAGCCCGAGGCGGCGGGCTCCGGGGAGGCGGCGAGGCGCCCCGTCACTCACCGCGCGGGCATCCTCTGCCGGCGGCCCCGGCTGGCTCCCGCGGGATCGCCCGCTCAGCCACCCGCCCGGCGGAGGCAGCCGCTGCGCCGCGCTGCACCGCGCCAGGTAGGGCCGGGCTCCGCCTGCCCCGCCCTGGCACGCGGGCAACGCATCCCCGGCCGCAAAGGGGCCTGTGGCCGCCGCCGGCCGCTCTGGGCTCGGCTGGCGCGGGGCGGCCGGGCTGGGCCGGAGAGGGCCGACCCGGCTGGCGCCTTGCTCCGCGGCTGCCCGCTTGGGCCGCCGCCGCCGCCCGGTGCCAGGGAAGGTACCGCTTCGTGAGGCGCGTCGCTGCGCGGCTGTCAGCCCCTGATACCCGGAGGCGCCTCCTGGATTAACGTCCGGTTCTGCCCCTGCCGTCCAGGGCAGCCGGGAATGAACCTGCTCTCGTGTTGGATGGCCTTTGGACGTCTTGCTCGGCCTTCTGCCGGCGGCGCGCCCAGGTCCCCACGGTGCTTGGTGAGATTCTCTGCCTCCTTCGGAGACGTTCTCCAAGCTCCTCCAGTTGCCATTGCCTCTTGCGCTCTGGTGCCCGGAACACCAAGTGGGTCTGACCCGGGAAGAGGAGCAGGGAGCAGCCCCCTCCCTTGAGCCGGAATCTGAGCAGACGTGGCCCTTGCTCAGCCCAGGTACCAGTAGATAGAAGGAAGACTTCTGAATACAGCAATGTCCTGTAGGACATCGTATCTTTAACCCCTCTTTTAGATGCAGCAGGAGCAGAAAAAGCTGGCTTTCCACGACAGCGAACCACTGCTCACGGATCGCACTGTAGAGGGGAGCAGTCACCTCCCTTGAGCTGGAATCTAGGTTAACGCACCCCGAGACAGCATTTTCCGCCTTAGCAGCGGCATCACACCGCTGGCTCGTGTTTAACATGGGACACCCAGATCCTTTCCGGTGCCCTGGTGCCAGCCCTGGTCTCGCCCATCCGAGACTTGGGCTTACGTTCTTCCTCCAGACAAATATCCAGAAAGTGACCTTCCTCCCTGCTCGCTTCCCTCCTCTTCATCTGGGCCCACCGCTCAGGCCCCCCTCATCTCTTTCCCCTGAAGTATCAGCCGCCCCTCCCAGCTTTCTCTCACCTGCAAAGGTTTCAGGGTCCCCTTAACTCACCGATGCAGCCCAGGGCCTCCCCTTGATATTTCCCCCCAGCTGCGGTGAAGCTGTTTATGACTAGTTGCTAGGTGTAGAAATTCAGCCAATTACAAATCCAGCTAACAGTTGCATTACTGGGCCCTTAAGTTCAGTATTTCTTCATTTTCCCATTAACCAGCCTTTAAAGGGCAGGGGCCTCACTTTCTGTTTTCCCAGAATGGAAGAAAGTGAAGGTGTCCTGAATTTCCCATCCTCTTTGTGTTATTGCACATTTGCCGAGCATCTCTTCTATCACCTCCTCTAAGCCATTTACGAAAGTGTTGGGGCGCTGGGCCCAGGAGAGCGTGAGGATGGCACGAGCGGGGAAGATTCTGGGGTGGAGCTTCAGGGCCGTCGGGGGGGGGGGGGGCAGAGGCATTCCAGGGCAAGCGCCGCCTCAGCCGCAGCAAGGCGGGCGGTGGGAAGCCAAAGAGGGGGATGAGGCCAGCCCCTCCCTGGAGCCTCATGGAGTATTTCCTCTAGTAGCTGTAGATAAGTTTAGTCTGGCGAGGTTCTGTCTAATAGGTAATAGTCAGTAAAGGGACCGCACTGCACCGGAAGGCCTCGAGGCGTTTCTTGGGCAGAGCCTGACAAGAGAACCCCAGAGCGCCCTACTCCGTATTTCTCTCCAGGCCCACTGGGGACCGCGCGTTGGGAATGGTGGTTGGGCCAATCGTGAACCCACCCGGTGGGTCAGGTCAGCCTTCTCCCTGCTGTCCGTCGCCCGCTTGCCTGCCATCTTCTCCAACCGGCAGACCGGCCACTTCCTTGACTCTTGTTCAGCATGTGCCCTGTGCGGCCGTTGTCGGCCTCCCTTGCGGCCTCAGCTCAGGCTGAGCCTTCGCCTTCCCGACCCCTTCCATCCTTGCACACAGGCTACAGCCCTTCCCGGTCGTCTGCTTTTGTCACGTGGCCCTTCCCACTTTTATGTGCTTCTCATTCCTCAGAGCGCTCTTTTGGGCCTGCTGCTCCTGGGCAGCGTGGCAAGGGCGACTCCGGCGGCCCTGGCTCTTCGGCATCCCACAACCTGCTGAGTACCAGGAGGTCCCCTCCGGGTCCCCCGGTGCCCTGGTCCTCGTTGGGGATCCTGAGCGCGAGCTCCCAGACCGCAGGAGGCAGCAGAACCTCTTCCTCCGACAGGTGGGAACGTGGCGGAGTGTTAAGGCCTCTCCATGGCCGGGTGGGAGACCCCCGTCTCATCTGCTGCCCCCACCCCAAGCAAGACGAGAAGGCCTGTTCCAGCCATACCCCCCACCCCGCTCTTCCTGGGAGGCAGCAGCACAGATCAATGAGGGGCCTCGGCTTTGGACAGACTGACTGTTCACCCCCCGGGGATCAGGGTGAGGGACCTCCAGGAACATTCTTAGGATCTTGGCTTGTGACTCAAAGCAGCTCACAGCTCTGTAACTAGGCCAACAGCATCAGATGATATTTTAAGCCTTAAAAAACCCACAGCAGCATGCTTGGCATGTCCCTTGCCCAGCAGTCAGACTGCCAAAAGATTTACTCTCCAAATCTAATAATAGTACCTAGCTTCCAACCAGAGGGAACACACACACTATTTTAAGGCATTTGGGCCCCCAGAGCAAGCAGCCATAAACTTTGTCAGCTGATTTCTTAAGGGAGCACCAAGCAAGTCCCAGGAGGGCAGTTAGAGGGGCCTGGGGCGTCTGGGCTTTTAAAACACAGAAAGGGCAGAACAGCCAGACCCTCCTCACACTCCAGCCAGGGTTTTCTAGGGCGGTGGGCTCTGCAGAATTAGGGTGGGAGAAATGCCTCCTTCAGGCAAAGGGCCAAACCCTCCACTCTGCATCCTTAGTAGCTCTCCCAGGATGAGTGGCAGGTGGGACAGGGGTGTGCAAATACCCTTGTGCTTCCAAATACACATGGAGGCTGGGTTGGCACAGAGCGCTCAGCTCTAATTCCTGGCTGGTCTTAGTAGAATCCTAGCCAACTGTGGCTTCTATAGCAAGCCGTGGTTATGTGACTAGGGTAAAGTATGGGGTCTGAACCAAATCACAGCTTCACTTTTGTTCCCTTGGAGAGAGAAGCTGAGCCGAGCTCTGGATCAATATTTGGAGGAGCCAGAGACAGTTGGCAAATCCAGGGAAGACCATCTTGCCTAACAAAAATGCCAGAGCTAGGTGGCACCCTCAAGTCTAACTCGTTTATTATGGCATAATCTTCTGGGGATAGCAGTCCCCACCATTATAGTGGTGTTATTCTTAAGTCCTGCCAATCGCTCCATTGCCTTGGCAGGGACAAGCCGACAAATCAGCCAGCCTCTTGGAAGAGGTGCTGCAAGGAGGCATTTCCTATTTCTCGGAGTTCAGTTTAGAGTCAAGGAAGAGGAAGAACAAAGGCGAATTGCTTGATATCCATACCTGGGAAAATCCTAGAAAAGATCATCAGTATGGGACGGATGGTCCCACCACTCAGAGGTCCTGCAGCCAGGCGCACTACCACACCCAACGCGTGGTCCAGCACGAAGCTCTATCAACGTGGAGGGAGATGCCCAGTGGGGAACCCCAGGACTCTGCTCTGGCTCCGGGGCTCCTCAACACCTTCATAAACGACTCAGATGAGGGGACGGAAGGGGTGCTTGGCAAATTGGCAGATGACGCATAGGTATGTGTGTGGGTGCTGACACCTCAGAAGGTCAAGGGTCAGAAGGATCTTGACAGACATAAATAATGGGCCCTATCCAACAAGGTGCAATTCGATGGTGAGAAATGTAGGATTCTGCACTTAGATAGGAAAAACCAGGCTCACAGTTACAAGATGGGTGGTACTTGGCTCAGCAGCGGTCCTCGTGAGAAGTATCTGGGTGTCCTGCTAGGCCACAGATTAAGCGTGAGCCGGCAGGGAGCTGCAGCTGCCAAGGGAGCTAACACAACATCTTCATAAATGATTTAGATGAGGGAATAGAAGAGATGCTCATAAAATTTGCAGATGACACAGATTTGGGGGGAATTACTAATAGTCTAGAAGACAGGCTCAAGATTCAAGAAGACCTTGCTAGACTTGAACATTGGGCCCTATCCATCAAAATGTCCAATGGTGAGAAATGGGCGGGGGGGTGGTCTCCAATGTCCTTTCTAATCCTGTGATTCTATGGATCCCCAATTTTAGGCAGGGATTCCCTTGGAGGCCAAAGCCCATATCCTCTTCTCACTGCCTCCCCATTTTGGATTGGCTCGCACATTGTGCTGGACCCAAAGTCAGCAGGCGTGCTACAGCGTGAGGTACAAACTCTCCCTCCACCTTCCGACCCTCCTCTCCAGGGCTGGCCCTGCCCACAAAGAAAAAGAGGGCCGCTCTTCTTCTTCCTCAGCTGCTGACCAAAGACCCAACCTCTGGAGGGAAAGAGGCAGGATGTGCCCCAGGGGTTACCTTGGCAGAGGCTGGGCAGAAGGGCTTGCCAGGAACCCTCGTGCCCTGCGCGAGGGATGAGGTCCGCCGGAAGGCATCTCCGCCCATCACTGGAGTGACCTCTAATGTTCCCCAGATACCAGATTCAGGACGGTTAAAGTAAGGAGCGGGTGGGCATTCCAATGGCATGCGCCAGTCGAAGTATGTGGCAAGAGGTCATAATGTCATGGATGTGTTCTGGTCGCATTGCACGTGATACCGTGCGAAGTCTGGCTGATTTTCACTCTGGTCATATCCTGGTGGATTGGATCGGATGCTTTACGGCTCCTAAAGTTATACGAGCCAGGAAACGGTATTTCAGTCACCAGGCTAAGGGTGTTGTGTGAACGCGGCCCGTCTCCGAGCCGCTCTTGGCTCCCAGGGCTGGCGGGAGACTGGCGCTTTGGGAGCACCGGAGACAGAGCAGCAGCTGCTTGCTCTCGTATCTTCAGCCAGCAAAGCTTTGAACTGCATGCTGGGTTAATTTCGCTGCTCCACAAAAAGCTGAATTTTTCCCCATGACTAAAAGTAGCTGAATAAAAATAATTAGGGGGGAAAACCTGAAGGCACTTCAAAGGGTCATCCTGTACAGTTCCTTAGAAGCACGTTTTGCTCTCGGGGACTCCTGGATTGACTTTGGGGTGGAAACATGCAGAGGGGTGTTTGGGGTGGTTTGGATTTTATTTTATTTTCAAACATGTCAGAAGATCTTTTTGTGAGAATGTTTGTAATTATTTGGAGATGTGACAAATAAATAAGACACTTCCCTTATATTATTTAATTTTTTAAAAGCTCAACATTATAAATACATTAGCCTCAGCAAGCCTGAATTGCTGTGTGCATAAATATATGGGCATTAAAAAAATTACAACACTGGATTTAGATTTGACTAGCATAATATCTCTTTGGTTCCCTAATCCTGGCTGATATTAATTTCCATAACCATCTTATGCAATAATTTTTGATGAAGCAATATCGTTCTAAAAATTAAATAGAAATACTTGCAGAAAAAAGGTACCTTAGCAGAGGAGGATTGTGGGACAAGCGTTCTGGCAAGCTTCCACCCTACAGCAGGCCCCCCCAGGGACGGCCCCCCAAAGAAGGGCCCTGGGCAGGATGGCCGCTCTAGGATTTTGTGGCCCTGCTGATCAGAAGCGCAGGGAGGCCAGAGAGCTTTGCTGAGAGCCGAAGGGGGCTTGGCCAGCTGAGCAGCTGCCAGGGACCCTGCCCGCGGCAGCAGGGGTTCCTCCCGAGCAGGCATGGCATCTCTGGCCCAGATGAACACGTCCCCCCGCCAGCCGCCCTGCCCGTCCGCCCTTGCTCCCTTATAGGACGAGGGCCGGCCCCCGAGCCCCCACCTGCTGATTTGGGAGTCGACTTTGGGCTGCTTTTTTCCTATCCCCCCCACACCGAATTTCTTGCGCGAGGGGGCCTGGACGGGGCTCCTTCACCAGCCCGCCGGTGCTGGCCCTGTACCTCCTCAGGCCTACAGATGCCAGCAACACGGCGGGAGCGAGCGGCTGGTTGCTCACAGCGTTTCTGGCCTCACAGTTTGAAACGGCATCAACCTTGGGCCGGGAGCAGATGGGGGGGCAGTCAAGCAACAGGCTTGGCGGGGGGGGGGCGATGCATCTCTTCTCCAGCCAAGGCTCCAGGTGGACAAGAAAAAGGCAGGGACCGTTTGAGAAAGGAGGGGGCAGGTGTCGGCCCCGAGCGACCAGGGGGCCGATGCCGCGTTACAGCAGCCTCGATGTGGCCCCGCAGCCCAGATGTGCAGGAGCAGCGGAGCAGACCACACTGTGCGCCAGCACTTCTGCAGACGCTCCCGTGGGGTGGAAGAAGCGCACGGAGGTTGGCCCTAGATCACCGCGATCAAACAGAGCAAACAGAGGCCAGCGGATCCCCTTTCTCCTCCTCTCACTCGGTCTCGCGCCTAGAGCACTTCCCTGAATTTTGCTCCTGTTTTATTAAAAAGGTTGGTACAAAGGAAGGCCAGCTCGGGGTCAGCAACCGCCCCGCGCTCCCCGCCTTCCCGCCCACCGGCTGGGACAGGGCTGGTGCTGCTCCTCTTCCGTTGCTCAGGAGCCAGAGAACTGCTGCTACGCAGGCTGCTGCCAGGCTCGTGCACCCTCCTCCCCTCTCTGAAGGTGCTTCAGCAGGACAGTGCAATGGTGGAGCGGCAGTCCGGCTGGAGAGCCGGGAAAAGGGGCACTCAGGGTGGCCCCCCGGCTTCACCTGCAGGCGACGCATCCAGAGCCGTGTTGCAGCCCTCCCACCAAGCTTGCATGCGAGCCCTGCTGCTCTGGGGCTCCCCACTTTCCTGAGCCCTGCCCTGCCCCCCCAGGGGCTTTGCTGGGCAGGAGCCGCCATGCCCCTTCAGGCTCTGAAAAGCACCAACTCCAGCAGCATCTCTCTTCAGGCGTTTGGTGGGGTGCTCTCCTCCCTCCTCTCTGGGGCAGGAGGGGGTGGAGGCCGGCCTGCCCCTCCCTGGCCTTTCAGGCTCTCTGCTCAGCCAGGGGCCTTCTCAGTCCACTTCCTCTGGGGGGAAATTCTTCAAGGGGGCAGCTGTGCTCGGCCTTCTGCCGCAGGAGAATCCACTGGGGCTGAGTTTGTGGCTGACCTGGAATCCTGGGAGCCGCTAAGGGGTCCGCCACCCTGAGCCAGCTAGAAGCCCCCGCCGAGGCCGACCGGCCACTCTCGGCCGCGGCCTGCTCTTTGTGGAAGGAGGGGCTGCCTCGCCCCACTCCCTCCTGCATCCTCTTCGGGGGGAGGGGGCTGTGAACGGGTGGGGGATTCACCATGGGGCTCTCTGAACCCGCCCCGCTGCCCGCAGCACCCCACACCCCAAAGGTCCCATCTCAGGAGGCAGCCGGTTGCAAGCGAAAGCGAGGGTCCCATCCAGCCCCCCAGCCGGTCTCCGTGGTCAGACCCGCACGCTGGCAGTGTTACGAAGCGCCTTGCTCTTTTCTTTCGAACCTCAGCCGGTACTTCTCGGTGTAGGGCGAGAAAGTCCCCGAGCCGCCGAAGGGGGATTTGGGGCGCATGTTCCGCCCAGAAGTGATGAGGGCCCCGAAGCCCTGCTGGTGGGAGAAAGCATAGCCGGAGCGGCGGGACGCGCTGCGCTGCAGATACCTCTTCAGGGTGGGGGGCGCGGGGGCTTTGCGGAGCTCCTTCACCCTGCGCAAGACCTGCGGACAGACCAAAGAGCCCAAGCTGAGCGGGGGCTGGCCCTGGAAAATACGTGCGCTCTACTACGCTCCCCATCTCAGTCTCCGAGTCATTTGAACATAGGATGTCTCTCTCACAACGCCAAGCTTCTGCGCTGAGCTGCGTCCAGCTGATGGGAGGGAAGGGAGGGGAGGGGAGGGGGCAGAGCGCGTGGCACTCCACCCACGCTGGACGTGGACAGTGAGGGGTGTTTCTCATTCTGCGTGGATACGTGCATTTCCATCACACTGGGCCCTTTGGGGATAAGCCACACTTAAATGGGAAAACAAGCGGGCATAAACCAACGAAAGGGAGGAGAGGAGCATGAAGTCTCCCTCTGGCCGACCCCTCTACCCCTTTCCCTCCTTGCAGGGCCTCCTTGCTTCCGCCCCGCTGCACTCTCGCCTCTGCCCGCTTAGGTGCCCCCCTTGTCCCCTCCCTCCCCCTCCCCTCCCCTCCCCCTTAAGAGCGCCCTCCATCCTCTCTAGAGCATCACGCCACCCCGGGTCATTTCACTCGCCTTCTCTCTTCGGCCCCCCATCCCTGTCCCCCCTCTCCTCGTTTCACCCAGCAGGCCTTAAGTGTCCCACCCCTCCTCTATTCCACAGACACACCCAGCTCTGCCTTCTGCCCCCTTTTGCCCCCCCACGCTCACACACATCCATTTTCACTCCTTCCACCAACACTCCTTCCTTGCACAGACCACACTCTATCTCTCTACCAGCTTTTGCACACTGCAACATCTCTCCGTCCATTTCCCTTCTTTAATAAACATTCTGTTAACGTACAGGAATCCATTTACTTGCTTTCACCATTCGTGCGTAACTCGCAATTGCTCACTCGGCTTCCCCTGTCAAACACACCCACCCTAGTCTTCCATACATTGATTTTCAGATCCACGCTCTTCATTCCCTCCCTCGCGCAGTCCATCTAACTTCCTCTAAACTAGTTAATTTACCTGTTTTGTCCTACTGAAGTCATTCTGGTTTCACCCCTTGCTTCCTTTTCTGTCCCCTCCCTTGTCCCCAAGAGCAACTCTTAATGCTCCTGATCTAAAAGGGAGCTCTGTCCACGCTCCTTTCTGACCCCTCCTAAACCTTTGAAGCTAACGCCTATTATCCCTCCCCCCCCCGCCCCCCACCCCGCAGATGGGATGCCTGGCATTTGTGGAGGCCCAGGGGCTACCTGAGCACTTTTTAACCTGTAGTTCCTCTGCCTGGAAAAGAGCTTTTGTGCCCTGGGAGCAAGAGGGGGCAGCCTTAAGGGCCGAGGCGTCCGGTCCAGCAGTGTTTCTCCGACCTCCTCCTTGCCGGGCTCCTCTTCTCAGCTTCTAAGAACTCAGCGATGCTGGAGAGAGGAGGGCGGCACCCACAGGACCAGCTCTGCCCTCAAAGGATCACTAGGGGGCAGCAGAACCACACGACAGCCATGCCAGCTGCGGAAAGGGCGGCTGCCTGGCAGGTGTCTTGTCCAGTGTGCAGGTGAATCACAGCGGTGCTCTGGATGGGTGGCCAAGCGCCAGCAGCTGCTTTTGGGGCAGGGCAGAAATCCCAGCCCTTGCTGGCTGGGGAATTCTGGGAGTTGAAGTCCACCCATCTTAAAGTTGCCAAGGTTGAGGAACCCTGCTTTAGAGCCACAAACGCATCCCCAGAGAGGCCAGAGCCATGCAGGGCTGGGGGTGGGGAGACCAGGCTGCAGTCCACCCTAGCCACGGAGCCTTCCTTTGGGCCAGGCCCTTTTGCTCAGCCCAGCCTACCCCAAAGGGTTGTTGTGGGGAAAAGTGGAGGAGGGAGGGCTGCATACGCTGCCATGAGCTCCCGAATAAAAGACAGGAGAAGACTTTAGTAGACAAATTCCCTTAGAATCTGCCGGCAGACCTCTTGCCACTGGACAGAGGTCGGCAGAAAGAGGCGCTCCCCCTCCCTTCTAAAGAGGCCTTTTTCCCCCTGCTCCCCTTCTGCATAATCTGCGCTGGTCGTCCAGGCGTGGCTCCCGACTGACTGCCAGCCCTCTGACCGGCCTCAGCATGGGGCAGGCGGCAGTGGCATACCGCCACAGGCCAAGGGGAAGACAGGTGGGGTGGCCCCGCCCCGGGCTTCCTGGAGGCCCACAGCTGCCCAAATTCCGGGGCCATGAGGAGTACCTTGTCACTGAGGGTTGGCTTGAGCTGCATCTTCAGGAACCGGAAGCCGACGATCGGCAGGACGCAGAGGCTCACGCAGAGGCAGACGGAGAGCCACACCTTGGGCTGGTTGAGGGTGTTCCGGGCCGTGCCTGGGAATGGAGGACATGGAAGGCCCTGCACCATGCCTGTCTGGAAGGCACGGGGCGGATCCCCCTCCCTGGCAGTGCCGCCCGGCTGGGGTCACGCAGAGCACCAGGCGAAGATGCCCTTCGATTCGTGGCTCAGGGCGACTGCAGGCAACCGGGTTCATTCAGCTGACCCCGGGAACGTAGCCGCTGGCAACCCCCCTGGGGCTGCCCCGCCCCTGAGGCTAAGCGCCTTGCAGGGACCAGCATCCTCCAGCATTAACGGGAGCCCCTTGAATTCTCCGCAGCTTCTGCAAGAACGGGAGACGCCCCGCGTACGTACCGACGAAGGGGAAGGAGGACGTGAACGTCAGGTACGTGCCGTCGCTGTACAAGGTGAAGGTGATGGCGAAGTAGACTGCCAGGCTGCCCCAGATGAAGAGCTGGTTCACAGCCGTCCAGTAGGCCGTGTCCAAGCCCATCTACAAAAGACAGGCTTGCTGATGCCCTTGCCGGGTGGGACCCCAACCCTCTCCATGAACTGGGCCAACTGCCCTCACCCCCCACCCCACCCAAGCGCTGCCTCTCCTCTGGTAGAGCAAAGCCATGCACACCAAGAGCCAGCTGACCCTCAGCACTCACCACTCAGGTGGAGCAGGGCGACGGGGCTTTGCTTTCCTGGCCCTGAATTCCCACCCTTCGTGCGCGGACACCCTCGGTACCAATGCAGGCCACCACGGCTGGGTCCTGCCAACTTAACTCTACACCTGCTTTTGCCCAGCTTAGCGGACTGTGGGCATACCGAGGGGGTGCTGGTGCTGAATCAGTTTACCTGGACTTCAGGAACTGGGGAAAGGGCCTGGGGGCCACAGGACAAGGAGCCAGTACCTGGACCGACACCACGATGAGCAGACAGGTCTGCGCCATGAGGGCGAAGGACTGGTAATCAGCAGCGTCCTTCCCATCACTCCGTACAGAGTCAAGAATGGTTCCGTATGGGATGAAGAAAAGCACCAGAGAGCTGTATATGCTGTACATGATGCACTTGGCAAATTCCTTTTTGTTGAAGTACAAATTCTGCTGGCCAGGCGCATACAGCTGGGGGAACTGCAGGCTCCAGCGATCGTTCACATCCTGGGGGCAAAAAGAGGAGGCCAGGCACCAGTGTGGCAGCTGCTGTCGCTGCAGGAGATGTCCCGAGCCCACCCACCTTCCACCAAAGGCACAGCCTAGTTCGGGGGTCGTCCGTGCGTTACTCGCTGGCCTCTTGCTTCTGGAAGGTTGACCCTGCTGGAGCAGGTTTGGCTTCCAGAGAAAGGCTGTCCACAACACGGGGACACGATGGAGAAGCACCTCCTCCCAGCCTCAGCCCGGTGACGGCTCTATTCTAGGCTAACTGGAGCTTCGCCATACCACTGGGCTACAGTAACGTGCGCTTTGCCTTTGGACCGTATTGCAGGAGTCCAAAAGTGTGGTGATGACGGCATGGGTTACTGTTTCAAGGTCTCCCTGATCCGAGGAGAGTTGCAACTGGCACACCAGCCACAGCTGGGCAAAGGCCCACCTGACACAGCTTCCACCTGCTGTTGGCAGGGCCTGGAAGGCCAGGAAGATCCTCAAGTCATGGACCTGCTCCTGTAAAATGTGTTTGGGTCCATCCGGAGCCACAGCTTAACTGATGTTTCAGGGAGACTAGGATGCTGGTGGACAAAGTGCAGCTCTGTTTTCCTAGGGGTTAATCTGAGCTTGTTTCTCCCCATCCAGACCCTGATAGTATCCAGGCACCAGTTCAGGACCCCCACAGCATCGCTGGCCTGGTCGCTGATGGTACCTCGCTTTGAACTGATGGCTTTCTCTCCCAGGAGCTTCCTGTAGATGCTAAATAATACGGAAGAGAGGGCCAAGGCCTGTGGCACCCCACGGGGGACAACCGTGGGCTGGATCACTCTACTCCCCAGACTAGCAACCCTTGCACGCAGCCTGCTAAGATAGCATGTCAATGGTATATAATGCTAAGAGATCTCATAGGACCAGGAGAAGTGCGCTCCTAACAGGGATCATTACCAGAGTGACCAATATTGTTTCATCCAACAGCTGGGCTTAAATCATCACCGAAAGGGTCCCAATCTCCTTCCTTTGGGGTTGACTCCCAGCCACCCTCTCAACAGCCTTCCCCAAAAGGGGGAGGTTGAGACTGAATAGAAGTTGTCAAGTATGGCTGGATCAAGAGATGGCCTCTTTAAGAAAGGATGCAACACTGCATCCTTCAAGCCTGGGGCCACATTGACCTCCCTCAAAGAGTCATCTCAAATTCTGGCAACCCTGTTCCCAAGAGCTGGGTGGCACATGGGCCCAGCGCGCAGGTGGCTGAGCTCATACCTCAGAGGATCCTCACCACATCCACTGGTTCCCCAAGCTCAGAAGAATCCCCACTCACATCACCTTGCCTGGCTCTGCCCAGTTGGGTCCAACCCTGAGAAAATACTGGAGATTCTATCTGCAAAGAAACCCATAAAAACTTGAGAGTATCTTGCAGGAGTCCTATCCTCCCCATTCTTTCCCAGCAGGGACCAGTTCAACCTGACAGGGCTGCTGGGTGGGAATATGTGGACACAATAAAGATTGAGAAGAATTATTGCCACTGTAGACCAAAACATCGGCATGTTCCTATTCTTGGTCATGTTTACTCCTAGGTTTTTCACTTGCTTCATCTCCCTAGAGCTGGCCATGATCAACCAATGGAAAGACACTGTGAGATGCCACCTCATCCAGACCTCTGGTTGTCTCCTTGCATCAGAAATCAACCAAAACAAGAATGAGTAGCTTGCCAAATTGTCAAGGAATTCCCAAGTGCCTCTGGAAACAGTGAGGATCCATTAACCACCTGGATGGATACCTTAACAACCCCTCACCCATGCAGAGGTTTATGGTGCTCACCGTCTGCACGTTCTATAGACCCCAGAAAGTGCTCTGACCACAGCCAAGGATAGATGGCCAAGTCCTCCATATCCAGATCACTTCTTAACTGCTCTGAAGTAAAAACCTGTTCTCATGCGGCAGGGCTGAGATGATGTGGGACAAGCCCATGGACTTACATGTCTAGCTGAAGTTACCCTGCTTTGTAAACAGAGACAAAACAGGGGGCCTCTGGAGATTGGACCCATGCTTCTGGCATGGAGGTTCCATCTACTCCATCAAGTCTTCTTGGTCTATTGCTCTTCCTTCAGTTTCATGGGCTGAAAGCTTGCAAAATCTTAGGGCCGAGCTCTGCGAGCCAGCCATACCTGGTCAAAGAGGCTCATTCCAAGCACTGGCAAACAGGTGTACACCATGTTGTAAAGGGTGATGAACCATTCATCGTACACGGTCTGCAGGGAAAGAAGTGGGGTGGGGGGAAGGCGAGAAGGACATGAGACAGGCAGGCAGCACGGTGAGCAAACCTACAAGCCCGAGGCCAGTGCAGAGGGAGGGGGTGCCTGCAAGTCCTTCTAGACTCCCAGCGCTCAGGGGTGGCGTTCTGTCTCTCTCCAGGAGGCATCTGTCATGCTCTTCTCCCCATTTTATCCTCTGTTGCTACGATCAGAAGGATTTTGATAATATTTCAATAATTACTTTTTATCCTCTTATAATGATTGTTTTTTATCTATTTGCTGTTTTATTCAGTTGTTGTACACCACCCAGAGTTGCCTTGTGTGAGAGGGGTGGTGGTATAAAAGTGATTAATAAATAAATCAAATAAATAAATAGACTTCTTACGGGCGACCGTTGTGTTGGCTTGCAAGGCTGCCCCTACAGTAGAGAACCCAGTTTGCTGAGAACAGTGAGCGCACCCTTTGGCACCCAAACCAACCAATCCTGCGTGACAGTTTGCCCCTCCAGGGAATGCTGGTAACTTGGTGACATTGCCAAAAAGCGTTACAGTATGTGAAAGCCTTGGTTGACCAAAGCCACAACTGGGAGCATAGGTCAAGGTTTATGGGCCCATCTGGTGGTGACAACCATGCCACATGGAAGACGGTGACTTGGAATGCAAGAGCAGCATGCCATAAAGAGCATGAATCAGTGAATGAAATGAGAGCAAGAAAAAACAGTTCTGTGGTGTGTCTAAAACTGAGAGGAAGAGGAAGGGTGAAATAAATGGGAATAAAGATATCTGATCTTTGGGAGTGGATTCGATGCACACATACAAGGAAATGGAAACGTAGGTTTAACTGTAAATGAGAGGGCTAAAAAGTACATGAGGTGGTTTGGACATGAAGAGGGAATGAATGAGAATCAACACACAAAACAAACTTTTGAGGCAAGAATAAATGGGTTGAGAGGAAAGCATAAGGCAGCTTTCCCTACGAGGCAGTGGGGTGATGGGTCTGCCTGCCTGCCTGCCTGCCTGCCTAGAGCGACTCCAGAGCCTGGCTTGGCTGAGAGAGGGTGACTGCTGCAGCCATCGGTCAGCTGGGTTCACACACGGTGCACAGTCGAGAAGCTACGTGTGTACTCATCCTGAGATTGCTTAGTTTTAACCAGCTAGGTTTTTTTCTCTCTCTGCAAGCCGCTATGCTGTGCAAATCCAGGCTGTGAGGCTCATGTCCCGGTCCAACACACTGGCCCAGGGCACAGACATGTAAGATGGAGAGCTTCCCAGGCACGACCCCAGTGGTGTGCTGGAGCTGGCTCGCACAAATCGATTGTTACATGTTCTGGAATTTTGCAAGCCAGTTAAGAGCAGAGCCAAGCCACGACTCCTGCCACACTGATCAGCCATTCCGTGCCAAGTCATGCAGCGGCAGCAATGGAGCCAGCAGAACTGGTTCTTAAACTTTTACCGCACGACTCCCAAAGCCGAGAAGAAGGGGGTGGCCACTGAGAACAGACGGAGCATGAGCCAGCAGCATGAGACAGCTGCTCGAAGGGCTAATGCAGTCGTGGGGTGCATCAGAAAAAGCACCACATCACAGACCCAGGAAGTCCTTATTCCTCTCTGCTTGGCACTGGCGAGACCAAACCTGGAGCACGTCTGTATGACTCTGGGCACCCTATTTCCAGAAGGGTATGGAGAGGGTTCAGGGGCAAGGAAGGTGGTACAGGGCCCATAGGACGTGCCTGATGAGGACAGACTGGAGGAACTGGGGAGGTTTGGTCTGGAGAAAAGAAGATGGAGGGCAGACAGGGCGGCCACGTTCAGGTCCATAAAGGGAAGCTACAGGGAAGACGGTGGTGAACGATTTTCCATGGCCACAGAATCCAGGACCAGAAATCATGGGCACGAGTTGCAATTCCCGCCTCCCCTCTTGAATCAGGAGAAGGATTTAATTCTCCTCATCCTCCCTCCAAGCCTCCCCCGGCGAAAGTGGGTCTGAGGGCTCCGGGCCTGGCTGTGTCAAGGCCCCATGGCAGGCGAGTGACTCCTGGTGGGGCTTCCAGGTTGTTTCTCCAAGGGGTCCACTAGGAGCTCTTTCCCCCAGCTGAGTGGGCCACAGCCACTGAGGAGAGAGGGAGCCGGGGGCCGAGAGGAATGGCGGGAGAGTCCGCGGACAACGGAGGACGGGGTGGAGAGAGAGGCAGGCCTTTTCCTCCTGTCTCCCGCAGCGGTGGGGACTGAGAGCAGATGGGCCCGCAGGTGGCACTCCTCCATCTCCTCCACCCCTCCGAAAGGCTGCTGGGCAACTGCCGCGGCCACTTCTCGCACTGCCCGTTGTCCTGGCGAAGGAAAAGCACTCATGGCCATTAGCCAACCAGCTGGCTCCTTCACCAGGCTCTGCCTGGCGGAGACTCCTGGAAGGAACTCCCGCCCGTCTGACAGCCCGGTAGGAAGAGTGATGCCACCGGGACGTTGGCTGGAGCGGGCCAGGGAGGCGCTCCAGCCCTCTTCGCCCTCCCCGCCGGCTGCCTCTAGGGTGGAAGCCACGGCCCGTGCAAGGCAAGTACCTGGGCAGAGAAGCCGGAGAAGAAGCCGTACCAGAAGTGCACCAGCGTGAAGGCAAAGTTTTTGTAGAAGAAGTAGGACAGGAACTTGCACATGCGGATGTACGACCACCGGCCGTGGACCAGGAGCAGCCGCTGCAGGTAGCGGAACTGTGCGAATGAGAAGTCACTGGACAGCACCGCCTGCATCCCCTCCTGGCCGCTGATGCCAACGCCGATGTGGGCAGCTGCAGGACCCAACGGAGGCAGGCTGTCAGCTGGGAGCGGGAGGGGGAGAAGCCGAGACTGGCCTGCATACGGGCTGGGGGGCTTATATGTGGACCCCTCCTGCCCTCTGGCAGGAAACTGGCCTCAGTGCCCCCCCCAGCCGACTCTGCTCCCTCCGCCGCTCTTGCCAGGGGGAGCCACCTCATCTCAGCAGAGGAGCTCCCACCCTCCACCCTGCTGAGAAACTGGGGCTCACAGTGGACCTGGATGTAATGACAGCCTGTCATGAAAGAGGGCATCTGACATGCCCAGAGGCTGTGCCAGAGTGGGCTATGACAGGCTTTCACCGCCTTGTCTCAGCCCTTCCCGTCAGCTTGTATTGCTTACTTGAAAATTTCCATTTGAACGGCCCCGGCTAGTCCAGGGTTGCGGCTGACTATGGGGCCTTCCTTAATTGCCCTGACTGAAATCGAAATGTTTGTTTAAATCAAGGTTTCCAGAGAATCCTGGAAGAGTTTAAGGAAGGGCGAGGCTGTTGGAGAAAACGTTGCAGCTCCGTTGAGAGTGCAAATGATGAAGGCGGGGGCTCCCTTCACCAGATGCATCCAAGGGGAGACTCGACAGCCATCGGTCCAGCAAGCGTGAACTTGGAAGAGCGGAGCACCTCCGCAGCCCCTTTCAACTCCAGGAGCCCCGAGGTCTTCTACAGACAGGTCTCTATCCCAGAACCTCTTTTTAGGGCAGGGCTCAGGAGCAGCCCCTCCACTCAAGAGGGATGGAGGAGGTGGTCGTGTGAGCGCCAGGAGGGAGGGGGCAATCCAGAGGCCCCAGGGACTTTTGCACCAGGCACTGACGGACATGCCCCAATGGTCCCGAGGCTACGGCACTGGGCCTCCAAGCCTAATGAGATGGCACAGCGGAAGACTAGGAAGGGTGGGACAGAGACGCCGATGTGTTTGCGGCCATCCTTCAAGGAAACGCGAGGCACTCATCTGCAGCCGTGCCTCCAAAAGCAGAGAGAAAGCCAGCCACAGCAGCCATGGCCGCCCCGCTGGATTTGTTTTCCGTGCTCTGCCCCTTTGCCCGGCTTGTCCTGCCCATGCCGAGTCCCTCTGCCTTCTGCAGCTTCTCCCCTGGCCCTGGCCGCAAGCAGAGCCACCCCGCCACACTCACTCTTGATCATGCCGACGTCATTGGCGCCATCCCCGATGGCCAGGGTGACGGCGTTCCTGTACTTCTTCACCAGCCCCACCACTTGGGCCTTCTGCAGAGGAGTCACCCGGCAGCAGATCACCGTTTTGCACAGGCAGGCTGTGTTCACCAGCTCTTCCGCCAGCTCCCCCTCCAGCGCGTAGGCCTGACACGGGCACAGAGCGGGCATGAGTGTGTGGGAGAGGACAGCCCTTCCCCCAGAGAGGTAGCAAGACTGGAGTGCAAAACACGCAGGAAAAAGCCAACGAGTTCTGGGCTGAGCAAGGACAGGGAGAAGCTCTCTTCCCTGGCTCTTGGGGGACCATCCCTTGCTGGCACTCATTTATTTACTTATTAAGTCGCTTTACATGGCCGCCCTTCTCACAGTATCACCAAAGCATTCAAAAACCTACAACGGTTGCCAGAAAGAAGCCCAGCGAACACTCAGTGGTAACATCTGACCTCCCCCCCCCGCCCCCCAGAGCACATCCTTCAGGTCTTCAGCGCTGCCAGGATCGGGGCCAGTCTAATCTCGGGAGTGGGGGGCAGGGGGCAGGGGCATGGCATTACTGCAGGCTTCCGCTGTTTTGCCCCCTGGGCCCTACAGACCCTGGCTTGCAACCTGGTCCATTGGAGAAGGCGCACAGCCTCAGACGCCCCTTACCAAGCTGTGCCCGTTAATTATCAGGCCGTACTCTCCAGCGGCTGGCTCTTTGTTCCAGAAGCTGCAGCAGCTGGACTTCACGGTGTGGATGTCAACCTCGTCCTCCTTCGTGGCAGCCTCCACTTGTATCCTGTCCCTTGCTTTCCTAACAAAGATCGAGCGCGGTGAACCCCCTGGATGTGCACAGAGAGGGGGACTGTCGCATTCACGCGGGGCTGCAACCTGATGGCTCTTGTGGGCAAGGCCAGAGGGACACAGAAGCCGGGCGGAGGGGCACCCAGCAACGGCTGTGGGACTTGAGCTGCACCCGTGCAAATGGTTCGGGGGAACAGGGCCGCCAGCACGCTTTCTACCTCTCCTTGACAGCCCTGACCGGCCAGCGACTCGTTCCCGTCCAAACCGCATCCCACTGAGCCACGGATGGCGCCGCCACAGCCACTATTATTAACATCATCATTAAAATGTATATGCCACCTTATTCCCACCAACTCTGGGCAGTTTCCGCATTGTTTAAAACATTCAATGGACCTAGGCCAGAGAAATCTAAGAGGCTCATGTCTGAACGAACCATCAAATTGAGAGGCAGTCACTGCCTGGCAGACTTGGCTCATCCCATTGCCTAGGTCCACACGACACCCTGAAAAATGGCTGGGTTCACACAACGGTCAGATAAAGACCTGGCGATGGCCTTTCACAACGTGCTAATCTTGGTTGGCTGGTTTGCCTCTTACCGTGTTGAATGAACCCAGAAATGGATTAAGCATGTTATATGAAGGCAGCTTGCAGAGACTGTGAGGATCACGTGTGGCCCAGCTGGGGGTTGCCACCCACACCTCTCGGTCGCTGCCTTGGAGATGGAGGGCAGCCCAGAAATGTGGCAGTTCAGTGAGTCTGAGAGGATCCTTTCCTGTTTGGGAGTCCTAAGGGAACACTCCTTCTGACACCCCAAATGAGGCCTTGGCCCTCAGAGAGGCCCGCCTTTGGTCACTGTGTCCAGCAGCAGCCGGGATGATTGAGTGAGGGCTGCTTCTGAAAGGGTGGCAGAGAGCAGCTGTGCTTTCTCTGGGACCTTGAGGGCACCCTCGGCTCCTCCAGGAGTTGGACGAGGTTTCTTGCAAGGATGCTCCCCGGCTCCGTTGTCCTCTGGTTCTCCATCCTCTCTCTGCCCAGCTGCCCTTCCCATCTGAAACCGACCCACCCGGAGCAGCTGTCCTCTCTCACAGATGGGCACGAGAAAGGGTGGGAGGGAAGCCGGGCACGCTCTTCACCTGAGCTCCTGCTGCACTTCCTCTGAGCTGTTGCCGTGGATGAAGAAGATGTCCTTCATGGCATCATACAGCATGTTGCAGGAGTAGCCAATGTTCACCGCAGTCTCTGGGGAAAAAGGCCCCCCGGTCCATTATCTTAAGGAAGAAGAGAGACCCCCTCCTTTCCCCATGGGGAGCCCTCGTCTGGCCTGCCTCCACATAGTCCCCAGGGGCCTGCCTACATGGGGCCAGGGGAGGGTGCCCTAACCCTGCATCCAGAGAACTGGCATGCCAGCCAGAAGACGAAGCCCACTGTCCTGGCAGAGGGATCTTCTGTATGCAAAGCTAGGACTTAATTCTTAATTCCTTGCTGGCCTTCCTCAACTCAGCTAAATCCAAGACCTGCTCTTCTCTCTGCCTTGGCATCCCATTCTCCTTGCCCACATGCAGAACCCGCTTCTCTCTTCTTTTGCCTTTGCACTTGCGTGTTTCTGTTCCGCCACACCTGCGTGACTTCCTTCTGTGCTCCTCTCCTGATTCTGGCTCCCCAGGCAGACCAAAGATTTGGCCTGGAAAGCTTGCTGACCCGTCTGTTTGGTTCCTGGAGGCAGGAAGGCTGACGCCTTTGCCAGCAGGGTTCCTCAGCTGCCGGTCGAGGGCAGGGCGGCCCTCCTGCCTCCCCTCCCAGCAGCAGTCCTTCGAGAACCCGTTTATCTGCCCAGGAACCTTGCTGGGGAGCAGCTGCTCTGAAGCGAGGAAGGCTCTTCCCAGTGTATTCCACCCGGGGGCAGGGGCGGGAGGGTGGAGGCATGACCCCTCTTGCCACAACAGGTGGGT
Source organism: Python bivittatus (assembly GCF_059951505.1). Classification (NCBI taxonomy): domain Eukaryota; kingdom Metazoa; phylum Chordata; class Lepidosauria; order Squamata; family Pythonidae; genus Python; species Python bivittatus. The sequence goes on along the minus strand of NW_028277097.1, from coordinate 24,990,567 downwards.
AGCAGAGGGGCACCACGTCCCCTGAATGTGCCCAATGGGAGTTCTGGGGTGCCACTTCCGGATCTCCCCAGCTTAGGCCCTTCTGCCCCAGTCCTTCACTGTCTGCTCTTTGCTCCCCCTGCTTGGTACCTTCCTTGTCGCCGGTGAGCACCCAGATCTTAATATGTGCCTTTTCCAAGATCTCAATCGTCTGGGAAACACCGTCCTGCAGCTTGTCCTCAATGGCAGTGGCACCAAGTAACTAGAGAGAAAGGAGCGGTCAGTCGGGGTGGGGACCTTCTGGCGAGGGCAGGCGGGGTGCCTCTCCCAACGCGCTGGTGCCTCAAGCATCGTTTACCTGCCAGGGTGCTGGCTGATCCTCTCAAGCCACACACCCTCTCCCTCCAGAGAACTGCCTGTTGCCAGGCTTGCAACGCAGCAGCGTTAACGGTGCGGTGCGTGTGTGTGTGTGGGGGGAGCATCTATTGTTATGCCAGGACAAGCGGCAGAGGCAGAGTCATAAACAGAGTCAGGAGCCAGAATAGGCCAGGCGTTTCTCAAGTGCATCCCCACTGGACCCTCGTCCTTCCTGTGACCTTCTGGCATTTCGCTGCAGGCGGACAGGCAGGCGATGAAAAAAACCCAAGTTATGCAACACAGCAGCGGAAAAGTGGACACATTTTAAGAGCCACACAGTGACTAGAAGGACAGGCCGGATCTACAGGGGCACCCAGAGAGACTGTCCAGCACAGACATAAATACCCATCGTGTGCCCAAGGCATGGACAGAAGGAAAGGAAAACAACTCTTCTGTGGCACAATGTGCACTGTCAATACACTGCAAATCCCTCATCCGTGGGATGCAGGCAGCGAATCTTGGCTCGATTAGACACTTTAAGGTGTGCAAATGCTGGTAGAAAGGAAATGGCCAGCATGTGGTCAGTTGCAAGGAATGAATATTTATCATACGGGAGCGCCATAGGGGAGCAGGTGTTGGGCACGTGGAACCTAAGACGTACGAGTGGTAACCAGAAGAGCGAGAGACCAGAACGAATGGGTGATGCGTGGACCTGGGATGAGCAAGGAGGGTGTTGAGACGGTTTGGAGAAAGTGGAGGAGGACTGAATTGTAAACAGCTCGGTGACGGAAAGATGACTGAGTCAAGGGGGAGAGAGGGAGGGCTGAGGGGGAGACTGAGAAAACCGTGGTTGGGTGAAAGCGACGAGACCCTCAAAAGGGAGACGGGAGACGTTTAGAGAACCAAAGGCGAGTACAAAGCAGTGGGTGGGTGCGGTGACAGAAAGGTGTTGGTGCAAATAGGTTTTAGATACGCCCCTTCCTTTTTCCTATCTTGTGCCTTTAATTTCCTTGGCTTAAGATTTTCTCGCTCCTTTTCTGCACTGCGCGCCACACTGCTTACCTCGCAATAGGTATTTGTGTATACACCCGTGCAGAAGGCAAGCAGTGTGGAGTCCAGGCACGGCGCATCTTACGCTTTCCTTTTCCACACTAATGACTGCTCAAGCAACATTTTAAAAAAGAAAAACAACATATAAAATGTTCTTGTGGTCTCATTCCAGGAGATGATCCTCCCCTTGGGATAAGCTGGATCTAGCCAGGGTCAGCGTCATCCAAGCTGGATGAAGTCTGCTGGGCCTGCGTGCCGCATAATTTACTCTGCTGCAGCTGAAGGTCTGTGTGTGTGCGCGTGTGTGCGTGTGATTGAATAGTTATGCTTTTTAGCTGCCTTGCACAGGGTTCTCAAGGATAAGCATTGAAGGAGAAACTCCCTGATCAATGAACAGACGGTTACCAAACTGTTCAGCAGAACTCCTTGCCCCAAGGTGCTGGGTGGTCCAAGGGCACCACGTGATCGCCCTGGGAGCAGCATCTGTGGGGGGGGGTGTGTGTGACTGCCATTTGCTGGGATTGGTAGATGGTGTGAGTGAAATAGGCAACAGCTTCCTCCTGGCCTCAGAGCAGATTTGGAGGAAGGTCTGCCCAGAAAGGCACCACCATGGCAGCCCAAACCATTCTTGCTGCCTGCCTTTGCCCACTGCTTGCCCGCTTCTTGCTGGGAGCCTACCAGCAGGTCTCTCTCAATCTCCTCATACAGTTCAGACAGCTTTCCCTCTCGGTCTTCCAAGTCTGTGCTCGCCTGGTGGTGACGCTGCTGCCAGTCCTCAAAGTAGAGCTCCTCCAGGTCCCGGTAAGCCACGACCAAGGTCCGCAAGCCCTCCCCTGCAAACTCCTAGGAAGACAGCAGGGGTCAGGGTCCCAGACCACCCACAGAGGCTCTCCGTGGCCAGTCACCCCCAGCGCACCCAGTGCTTGGAACTGCTGTCCCCACATCCAACCTGCCAGGGAGGCCACAGATCTGGAGCACCTCTGGGCACACGGGCCACAGAGCCCACGTAGGAGCTGGCCCGTGTTTCCAAGAGTTTGAGCTGGCCCCCATCTGGTAGTTGCGCCAAAGGGGCTGCCTCAGGGCACTACAGCTTCTCCTCTGGGGGTCCTTTGCCTATGGCCCAAAAAGATGTTAGTTCTGAAGGTCCTGACGGACTACAACAAAGACGAGGGAGTGGGCTTGCTCTCTATTGCTCCAGAGAGCAGGACTACAATCGGGGAGTTAAAACCACGAGGAAAAGGGTTCAGGCCAGGCTAGATAAACTGTGAGCTAGTCCCACCACTGCCCCATGAAGCGGTGAGTCCTCCTTTGCTGGAGGTCTTCAAGCGGAGGCTGGGTGGTTGCCCGTCAGAAATGCTCTGGTGGATCCAGCCCTGAGTAGGAGGCTGTGCCAGATGCCCTCATCCTTCAAAGGATGCTGGCGGCAACTCTGCAGCTCAGCTACCCTCTCGCTTCTATGCCTGGCTCTGTTGCTGGCATTAAGGAGGCCTACGGGGGGGGGGAGCGGGGAGGGGGGCAGCACAGCCTTGTCTCATGTTGGAGGGAGCAGTGCAATCCAGGTGAGGGACTCTTGGGGACAGAAAGCAAGCAGCCAGCAAGCCAGGCTCCTGTCTGCGTTTGGGAAGAGGGGGGGGCAACCCCCCGCAGCAGCATCTCAGCTGCACCAGGGGCACATACATCCAGGTGCTCGGTGGTTTCTTCCTTGAGGCGCCTGCAGGAAGGGTGGAGGAGCTCATACAGGATGGTGTCGGCACCTTTGCAGTACAGAGTCAGCCTGCCCCTCGGATTTCGCACTGGGAACAAGGCAGGGAGAGCAGAAGGTGAGTCTGCAGAAGACGGAGCCCAGATAAAGGCCCAACCCAGAGCGCGTGGGAGGCCCGCCCTTCCTCATCCCCCTTCCCCCCTCCAGACCACCAAACACGGCCCAGGCAGCCCACTTGCGAGGCTCCGGTCCTTCTGCCCAGCAGGCAGGTTGTCTGCACTGCTCCCCGCTCGCTGCAGCTGTGCGTCAGGCCGGGGAACCGGGAGGGTCTTGTGGTGGTGCAGAATTATAGCTTCTGCTGTGACACAAGCCAACTCCCAAGCGGAGGAAGAGCTCTAGCAACACGTATGCAGAATCAGAATGACGGGAAGGAAGAGAGACACACCGATGACCGACATCCTTTTGCGCACATTGTTGAAGTCCAGAATAGCAAGCAGCTCATAAACTAGGATCTCCCCCATTTCCACCACAGTGATGGTTGTGGGGGTGCGGGCACGAAACACGAAGCCAAAGTTCCTGGCTGCAGTCACCAACGCACCCTCATCGGGGGACTGGGCTTGGTACACCAACACACCTGCGGGCGAGGACAGTGCTGGACACTTTGCAAACATGAGCCACCCAGGAGCTCCGCGCTCCCCTACCAGCTCTGCTCTCTGGTGCAGCCTCACCCTCCTTTGTTTCTTCTGGCATCACCGTGTGGCAGAGGGAAAGGAGGCGGAAGAACCTGTGTACGGGCTCATCCCTGGCCTTCACCGCTTTAACCAGGCTGTGGTCGTAGAAGACAAACTTGGGGTCAGCCAATGGGTTCCATGAGAAGTCAACTTTCTCCATGGTCTGTGGGAGGAAATAAGGAAAACCGTGGCAGCTTCTACCGCTCTCAACTGGACTTTCCCTTCTGTCTGGGGACCACCCGTCCCCACACAGTGGGGAGGTGACGCTACTTGTAGGGCTCAACCATACTTACTGCCTGACCCAGCATGAAGACACCCATCAAACCATTTCCTGAGGAGACGCAAACACCCGTCATCCTCAACCCATCCCTGGCCTCGCCCATCTTTTCTTCCTCCATGTCACAAGTGGTGTGTCCAACCTCGGATGGCCCAGGGGGTGCTGGGCAGCCTGGGCATTTCACTGGCTAGGGAGTGCTGTGGTGGGCGCTGCCCTCCACACTATTTCCTCCCAGCTGATGGGGTGCCTGCCCCTCTTCAGAAGGAAGCTTCCCACTTTGCCAGGCCCGTCTCAGGCCTTCCCGGGCTCATTCTGTCCTTCAAAACTTCTGTTCCTCTGCAGGCTGAAGAGTTCATGAATCTCAGCTGGGGGCAGCAGGGAAGGGGGGAGCTGCAGTTTCCCTGCCTGTTGTCCTGCAGGGGAATATCCCACCTAAGTGTTGTGGAGCGGGGCCGCTTTGCCTACTCTAGCGTCACTGTGCATCTCTGCTTGCTGCCAGCCTCCCGTGCCACACTTAGTGATTCGAGATATCAGAATTTGAGCTGGACTGAAACTGACAAGCATTGTGCCAGTTTCCCCTTGGACCCCAATGGACAATAAAAAAATTGATTGATTGAGCTTCCCCAAGACTGCTCCTGTCCAAAAATAGCCCAGCTGGACAGGTAGGTAGCCAGGAGCCTCTCCCCATGACCCTCCTCTCCCCAACCAGGGAGGGAAGACGAGCGGACGTCAGAAGACTCATGGATCTTGCTACCAGTAAATGGCACCAAAGGGGGCTTCCCCATCTCTCTCCACACTTCTCATGTGGACAGACCCCTCTTCTGCTTGGATGCTGCAGCACAGCAGGAGTTGGAAGTGAGCAAGCATCCTTGGAGCACCTTCCACAGCGAGCAACAGCACTTGAGTGCTGCGATGCAGAAGAGCAGATAGTCTGGAAACAAGGTCACTGCAAAATATGGGGTAATTGAGTTCTCCTTGCCCGCCTGCCCCCCGTTGCCCCAGACTTGATCATCTCTCTGCAACGTGGATGGGCCGCCTAGAGGATTGGTGGTGGCAGTGGCCAGCGCTGCTGGGATACAAGAGCCCCTTCTCACAGGAGGGTTGGCTGAACAGCCCTTACCTCAACATCCTCCACCAGGTCTCCATCTGAATCAAAAATATCTCCTGTGGATGAGAAGCACAGACCAGCTTTGAAGGACAACCAGACATACCAGCTGCAAACTATCCAAGGGCCTGTGTGCGAGAGAACCTCTGTCCCCTCACAACAGCAAGTCTCCTGGGGACTCGGGGAGCTCCTGCTCCCCCTTCTCTGTGATGAAACTCCTAGGCCTGTCTCTCATTTACACAACCAAGAACATAAAGACGAAGGGATGCACCCACAGCCACGCCACACTTCTCCCCCTGCAGTCAGAATCAGACCCTCCCTGAATTGATGGTACCCAACTCTTGGCCATCTGACATCTCTACCTGGCAGAGACAGCTCGGGATCATGAAGGCCTGCCAGCCATTGTCCACCTCCTGCAAATGACCCTCAAGCCTCATCTGAATGAGACCCTGGGGACAGAGAGCTGAAACTGCAGGGAGCAGAGTGCGAAACATGCTGGGGTCCCCCCTCCGCTCGTCCCTTCCTTCTCTGGCAAGGAAAAGGGGGGCTGGCACCAGAGCCGGGAAGGGCTGGCCCGCTTCCATCTTTTCATCTGAGAGAGAGACACCGTTCAGTCTGGCCCCGCCTTACCGTAGACCTTTCCAGCGATGCAGCATTTGTTGAAGACCATAATATTCTGAGTGAGGGTCCCTGTTTTGTCTGAAAAGATGTATCTGATCTGCCCCAGCTCCTCATTGAGGGTGGTGGTGCGGGCCTGGGCAGGCATGTCTTGGGCTGGGTAGTACATCTTGTGGTCCCAGTCAATGTAAAAGCTGTTGCCCAGACGGATGATCTCAACGCTGGAGCAAAGGAAGGAATACTCTGGGCCCCTGGCAGGAAGGGGCGGCCTCTGCCCTCTGGAGAGGACCCTGGAAAGGGGAGGAGGCAGTGCCCCCTCCCACCCTGGCAATGTGATACGACTTCAGCCAGCTGTGTCTCCAGGTGATGTGACACTGCGGTAGAGCAGCAGCAGCAAGCTGTGCGCAGAGGGCAAAGGGCCACCCTGGCCGTGGCTGGAGACAAGGCCCCTTGGCTGGGGAGTGGGGGCTCCTCTCTCCTCTCGCTCCCCAAGTCAAGTCAGGGACAACCCCCTCAGGTGTTTGTTGGTGGCAAGAGAGGCCCTCTCTTTGGCAAAGCCATCCAAAGGGCACCGTGGAGTCTGGCAACTGAGCCTGCTTCTCAGTGCATCCCACCCCGTTGGCCAACCACAGTGGCAGCTCTTCCAGGATGAGTCAGAGACCATCTCCAGAAGCAGGTGACCAGGAGGAGAAAGAAGGAATTGTCCCAGCCCCAATTGCCTCTCAGACTGCCAGGTTCCATGGCATCTCCTTTCAAGCTTGGTGCCTGCAATGGGAGGTGGGGGGAAAGGCTGGCCTGGCCCCTCCGGCCACCATCTTACCTGACATAGAGAGAAATGGGCACCACAGTGTTGAGGATGATGACATATGACCAGAACACAAGAAACGCAGAGAAAAATGCTGAGTGGACATCGGTTGCCCAGGGCAGGTACACCTGGAACTGGTAGCCCTGTCTGTATTCCCAGATACAGCTGCCAATGGCGAGGATCAAACACATGATCGCCAAAAAGACAAAGATCTACCAAGAGAAGGAAAAACTGGAAATAGCCCAGGCGGCACAGGAGGATGTCTCCCAGTCTGGGGACCAGCCCCACCACCTCTCTGCAGCCTTCGGCTGAAGAGGAGGTCCTCAGGCACCTCCCCTCACAGCAGCTATGACTGTTGTGTCCTCCCTCCTAGGGCCTCGGCCAAACCTGTCTGTCAGATCAAATCAAAAGGTTGGAAGAGGACATCTGCTCAGCGATGGATCCACTAGAACCCCCCTAAAAGATGAGCACTTAGCCTCTGTTTGAAGACCTCCACTGATGAGAGCTCACAGCCTCATGTGACAGCCTCTTCTCATGTCCGGCTGACATCTCATGAGCTGACAATTCAACTGTCATCCTAGTTACATCACAGATACTATCCAGTAAATTTGTGCAATTGGACTCTTGGGGTTCTTCCAAATGTTTCATTTTCATACTTGCTAACATCATCAGTGCATCAACATGAATGAAATTTGGTAGCGGTTTATAGACAGCTTTCATGATTGGTCCTTTTTGGTTAGATCACTGCGACTTTTCTTGATTTGAAAGAAGAACAAGGGTGTATGAAAAGCTGTCCTCCTACGCGTCTATGGGTGCTCTAAAAAACACAAACTTGACATACCACTTCACTCAACTACCAGGGACCCCAAAACTCTAGCTCAAGAACACCCCAAGGTACTTGGACAGCTCGTAGATAGAAATGAACCATCATGGTGCCTCAAGAAAAATCAAAAATCTAACAACTGAAGAAGATGAAATCATTGCATGTCTACAGATCCAAAATTGGCAAAAGAATTAGTTGCAGCACTCTTACACAACTCACCAAACTTAGCAGAGCACACAAAAATCAAAACACCAAAACTCATAGAACTCATAAAACTTTGTCTTACCACTTATTTCCAGGTAGATGGAAAAACAAACAAATCAGAAGAATACCTTTAGAACCCCATCTCAGGATTCGTAGCAAATGTGATGCAACGCCTGAAAACAAGAATATTCCCACGCCTGCAACCCCAAATACAGATTGATTATGTAGATGATACTTTCACCATAACCAGAAAAGAACAGGTAGAAAACACATGTAAGACAATCAACAACACCTCTGATGGAATCAAATTCACATAAGAAGAAGAGAACAATAAGACAACCTGCACTAATAACACACACAGAGGAAGTTGTGTAGGAATCCTGCCCAGACAAGCAAAAACACACCAGGGTAACCCAGAACTCCAAAAACCAGAAATATTACATTTTCCAACTCAACGGATATGCATGCAAACTCACAAAAGTGCCTATCCACACACTCAGTCACAGCACAACTATTACAACCCACAAAAAGGATAACTCTGCCATACATCAAAAACTTCTCAAAAATCCCCAGCAACCCCTCGGCCTCTCTTTAGCAAGCAAACCAAGCCCTCCAAAGCGTCCTGAGCCAGCCCTAAAACCCGTAGCCAAAGAAGATAAAACTAGTACCCTTCACAACATGCAGTGAAAGGGCCACCATGTAGGAACAACAGGTAGAGGATTGCATGAACATCAGTTGGCAGTAGATGACATAATGAAGCATGCTTAATTTCACAACACAGAAACCAATTCAATTACAATTTCAGCTGGGAAACTGAAGACACTTTAGATCACGCAAGGGTTCTCTGAGCATGCAAGAGAATTCCTAGAAGCTTCGCCCTCTGACAAATCAGGCAACAGACATATAGAAACACTGCGCATTTATAAGCTGTTCAGAAAGGAATAACCAAAGATCAAAGGAAAGAGCAAACAACCCTGAGCACATTATACCTTATTGATTATGGGACATCAAGAGTGGTGCCCACTCTTAGTGGTCTCACAGACAGACCTTCTCCAGGATGATCTGTCCCCAGCTTGGCCCTTCAGGTCTCCCAATGGTGGATCCATGACCACTGTAAGAGAGTCCATCCACTGTGCTGCTGGTCGTCCTCCTCTTTGGTTCTTTCCATCTTCTTCAAAGTCCAACTTTTGCTTCCACAGAGTGTCACAGGGAATCCCATGGCTTGCACGATTCTGATCTTTTAGACTTATAGACAGATGAAGGCATTTGACTTCCTGTTCCAAGGCCTTCATGGCTGCTCTACCGAGTGCTAGTCTGCAGTGTGTTTCTTGACTGCTTTTTCCTTTACTGTTGATGGTTGATCTTAAAAGGCAGAAGCCATCCACCACTTCAATATCTTCATTGTCAATTCCAAGGCTTGTTGTTCTACCTGTTGTCATGAATTTGGTCTTCTTTATATTTAGTCCCATTTTTTCACTGCGCTCCTTGACTTTTATTAGTAGACTTTGCACATCCTTTGAATTTCTGGCTGTTTGAGTGGTGTCATCAGCACTGCGGAGGTTATTGATGTTTCTTCTTCCAGTTTTAAAACTGCGCTCATCTTCTTCCAGTCCAGCTTCCCTTAATATATATTCCGTATATAGGTTGAATAAATAAGGGGACAACATGCAGTCTTGTTGCACTCTTTTGCCAACCTCAAGCCAATCTGTTTTGCCACATTCTGCCTGTACTGTGGCTTCCTGACCTGTCTATAAGTTTCCTGTGAGGACAATGAGATGTTCTGGGATTCCCATTTTCCTGAGCACGTTCCACAGCTTGACGTGATCAACACAATCGAAAGCCTTTCTCTAATCAGTGAAGCCATCCTGACTTCTTCTTGGTATTCCTTGGCTTTCTTGATTATCCAGCGTGTATCAGCAATAACATCTCGCGTTCCTCAGCTTTTTCTAAAGCCAGCTTGAACAACTGGCATCTCTTTCTCCATGTAGGACTCTGATCTACACTGGATGATCCTGAGCATTATTTTGCTAGCATGAGAAATTAAGTACTGCGTTAAGGAGACTCTGTTAAGTCTCCTTTGTTTGGGATTGATATACAGCCTGAGCTCTTCCAATCTGTCGGCCACTGTGTCATTCCCCAGATTTGCTGGCACAGCTTGGTTAGAACCTTTACTCATTCTTCTCCTGTGTCTTGCCTTATTTCTGTAGACATTCCATCAATTCCTATGTCAATATCTTATCACACTCCCATCAAGCAACGCCAGATGAGGAGGAACCAGCCCCACTTACGGAAAAGCAATCAGGAAGGAGCAATACCCACAACAGGCTGGCAGGACAAACTGCTGTATCTAAAGAGATGCCAAACCTCACTTCATGTCAATGCACTGATGATATTATGGACTGAGGTAATGAAATGCCTGTCAAGGAAAATGCCAAGCTCAGAGAACATCGAGAATCCAACAAGTCTCCATCATTGCTTGACACATGAGATCCCCAAGAGAAATGCAAGCACATTTGCACCGGAGAACAACATTCTCAGGAAGCCACAGTACAGACAGAACGTGGCAAAACAGATTGGCTCAAATGTTCAGTACTGCGCAAAAGTTTTAGGGAGGTGTAAAAAAATGCTGTAAAGTAAGAATGCTTTCAAAAATATATATTGTAATTGTTTATGTTTATCAATTTACAAAATGCAAAGTGAGTGAACAGAAAAGAAATCTAAATCAAATCAATATTTGATGCGATTACCCTTTGGCTTCAAACCAGCATCAATTCTTTCACTTGCACACTTTGTACACTTGCACAAAGTCCGGGATCTTGTATGGTTAACCAATTATACCAAGCAGGTGCTAATGATCATCAATTTCCTATGTAGGCTGAAACACAGTCATTAACTGAAACAGAAACAGCTGTGTAGGAGGCTTAAAACTGGGTGAGGAACAGCCAAATTCTGCTACTAGGGTGAGGCTGTGGAAGACAGGTTCATGTCACAGGTCATCCACCATGGCAAGACTGAGCACGGCAACAAGGTAGTTCTACTGCATCAGCAAGGTCTCTCCCAGGCAAAAATGTCAAAGCAGACCGTGGTTTCAAGATGTGCTGCTCAAGCTCTTTTGAAGAAGCACAAAGAAACGGGCAACATTGAGGACCGCAGACACAGTGGTCGGCCAAGGAAACTTAATGCAGCAGATGGAAGACACATCATGCTTATTTCCCTTCGACATCGGAAGATGTCCAGCAATGCCATCAGCACAGAACTGGTGGAAACCAGTGGGACCCAAACACACCCATCTACTGTCCGGAGAAGTCTGGCCAGAAGTGGTCTTCATGGAAGAATTGCGGCCAAAAAGCCATACCTCCAACATGGAAACAAGGCTCAGCAACTCAACTATGCATGAAAACACAGGAACTGGGGTGCAGAAAAACGGCAGCAGGTGCTCTGGACTGATGAGTCAAAATTTGAAATATTTGGCTGTAGCAGGAGGCAGTTTGTTCGCCGAAGGGCTGGAGAGCGGTACAATAATGAGTGTCTGCAGGCAACAGTGAAGCATGGTGGAGGTTCCCTGCAAGTTGGGGGCTGCATTTCTGCAAATGGAGTTGGAGATTTGGTCAGGATCAATGGTGTCCTCAATGCTGAGAAATACAGGCAGATACTTATCCATCATGCCATACCATCAGGGAGGCGTGTGATTGGCCCCAAATTTATTCTGCAGCAGGCAATGATCCCAAACCTACAGCCAATGTCATTAAGAACTATCTTCAGCGTAAAGAACAAGAAGGAGTCCTGGAAGTGATGGTTTGGCCCCCACAGAGCCCTGATCTCAATATTATGGAGTCTGTCTGGGATTTCATGAAGAGACAGAAGGATCTGAGTCAGCCTACATCCACAGGAGATCTGTGGTTAGTTCTCCGAGATGTTTGGAACAACCTACCTGCCGAGTTCCTTCAAACACTGTGTGCAAGTGTACCTAGAAGAATTGATGCTGTTTTGAAGGCAAAGGGTAGTGACACCAAATATTGATTTGATTTTGGTTTTTCTTCTGTTCGCTCACTTTGCATTTTGTAAATTGATAAACATAAACAATTACAATATATATTTTTGAAAGCATTCTTACTTTACAGGATTTTTTCAGACCTGCCTGAAACTTTTGCACAGTACTGTATCTCTGGGGCAGCCAAAGTTACAAAGCCCAGCCCAACAAACAGGACTCACCACCAAGACCAAGAAGTTCATAAGGCGCTCAATGCTTGTCCGTTTCAAAGTGGTTCTTCCGCTGTTTTGCATCAGCTTGGTATCTGGCCCTGGTGGAACAAACCACGGTGGGTTTGGTTTAATTTCAGAATCAAAGCATTCTGTACCCAGAAAGGCAGGAGCTCCTGCCCCTTGTCCCCAGACCTCTGTCTCATGATCTGCCCCCAGCTGGACAGGAAAGAACGTATCTGAAGTGTGTGGAAGGGGGCAGTGGGGCAGTATTTACCCTGGGGGAGAACTGAGGCCCCAGAGGGCAAGGAGACTGGAACAAGGGCCTTGCAAGCTACTCTGGACCTGCCCGGGCTCCCCTTTGTCAGGGACCGGCCATGCCATGGCATGACCAAAGAGACCAGTGCCACGGCTCCGGGGCCAGAGGCACAAAAGCCCCTGACACCCCGTCTGCTCCCCGACCGAGGCCTGAAACCAGCTCTGGGGCAGGGAGGGCCTCTGCAGGGGAGGCGGGGCTCTGCTCAATTTTGGGAACCAGGTTCCCAAACGCCGCAGAGGGGTGCAGGGACGCCTTTTGGCACGCCCGCATTCAAATAGTAAAGTGGTTGGTCTCTGCTCATAAAGATCCACGAGGACTAATTTTATTTATTTATTTTATTTAATAGACTTGTCCCCGCCCATCTCCCCACAACGGGGGACTCTGGGCGGCTTACAACAACTAAAATCAAAAATACATAATTAAAAGTTCCGACTAATAGCCGGAATCCTCAAGTCCACCCAGGCCCCGACTTCCGTTAAAAAGCAAAGCAAAACCACCCGTCCCATTAATTTATCCCAAATATTTAGTTGGAGATGCCTTTCCGCGCTGGCCACACAAAGCACCTTCCACGGCACGTGCGGAATATATATTAAGAGAAGCTGGATTGGAAGAAGATGCGTGTGGGTTTAAGACTGCAGGAAGAAACTCCAGTCAATAAAACTCAAGGAGCACGGTGAAAAAAGCAGGACTAAAATTAAATACAAAGAAGAGCGAACTAGTGACAACCAGCCTCAGAACTGATAATGAGGATACTGAAGTGGGCATGGCGCTGCCTGCGAGGGTCAGCCTCAAGGCCGTAGCAGCAGCCAACCGTCGGGCGACGCTGCGCATCTGGCCCAGGGAAGGGGGAAGCCAGAGGGATCCTGGCTCCCGCGGGGCTGCTCGGCCGCACCTTAAGGACATTGCGCTGCTCATGAAGCCGGCCCAGAAGCGCCACCCAGCCGTCCGGTGCGAGGAGGAAGGGCTGTGGCGGGGCTCGCAAGCCCCAGCCGAGGAGGGGGAGGTCAGCGAGCATGGGGGGGGGGTTGCAAGCGACCCCCTCCCCGGCCCCGGCCGGCCAGCGCCAGCCGCTCTCACCCACCGGCGAAGATGACCAGCCCGAAGCACCAGTCGGTGTTCCGGATGATGCAGCCCCTGAGCAGCAGCTGCTCGTTGTCGAGGGCGAACTTCTTCTTCTGGAAGAGGAGGGTCCCGGTAAACTTGCCCAGCCTGTTGTTGGGGGCTTCGCAGCGGATTTCCCCTGCAGGCGAGAGGAGGATGAGACCAGCCCTTCCCTTCCTCCGCTTCCCCGGGCCTCCGAAGATCGCCTTGCTCCCCTCCCGGCGGGCAGGGTCCTGCCTCCCCCCACGAGTGGCTGCGCTGCCTGCCCTGCTGCCCCCCAGTCCCAGGGGGCTGCGGCTGTTTCCTGCCAGGTTGCTCCGAAGTGCAGGCGGAAAGAAGAGCGAGCTTGGACCCCTGGAGGGCGACGAGCAGTGGGATCCTCTTCTGCCCCGGCCGAGCCCCCTGCTCTTCCTCCTCCTCCTCGGCCTGGCCCAGCTCCCCAGCCGCACGGGGCCGGCAGACCCCCGGGGAGGGCACTGCCGACATACCCACCCTGGGAGGAGCTGCCATGCTGGAGTGCCACGCCAGTACCCCACGGCCCTCAGAGGAGTGAAGTGAAGCAGGAAAGGGCCCAGAAGAGAAGGAAAGAGTGCAAAGATCTGTGAAGAGAAGGGGGGAAGTTGGGGGGGAGGCAAAGGAACAGTTGGAAAGAGCCCAGAGGCGGGGGGGTCTTGAGGCCACACCGTGCGCGAGTGGGTGGTAGAGGACAAATGTATTAATGCAAGAGAGAGCGTGCGATGTGTCCGCGGTCTTTGGCCCTTCAGGCCAGCCCTGGGCATGGCTGTTATTAGTAATGTTCCTGAGGAGGCTCCAGAGCGACTCTGGGCGGCTTATGGTTAAAAAGCAGACAGCGGAAGAGAGAAAATCCAAGGCGGCCAGGCACCGGCCCCATGCCCCGACCCCCCACCGGCAGGGCTCCCTCACCCAAGGCTAGGAGAACAGCCAAGACTTCCGGAACTTCCTTGGCGGATGGGGGGGCAACACAAGTTGGGGAACGGAGAGCCGCGACACCCGATGCAATGCCCTGTAGCTTGGCACCCCACCGTGCGCTCGCCCGGCTGTGCTTCGGCCCCACCAGGGCTGGCTCAGGGCTCTCCCCAGGCCCCAAGAGGGCCCTTTCCTGACTCCCCAGTTCCCGGGGTCCAACTCCCGTGACTGGGAAAGGGGGCAGGCAGACGCGGCCCGAGGGTTTTCCCTGGGCTTCTTAGCCCCTGAGCAAAAGCCCCCTCCTGCTCCCCGGGAACCGAAGTGCCCCTCCCTCCTTCAGCTGCCCCGGGCCGGCTGCCCCAGGCGCCAAGAAGACGTCAAAGGGGCTGAGCTGCCTCGGGAACCGGCCTCAGGAGTGTCTGCGGAGGGCCTTGGGCTGCGGCTCTCTGGCTGCCGCCTGCCGCTTGCCCGGCATGTGCCTCCTCCCGGGCAGGGGCTCTAATGCGGAGTGCCAGCGAACCCTCCTGGGGCACCCAGGCGCCTGGCAGAGAACCATTCCTGCTGCTGGCAACGGTTGGCCAAAGGACTCGGCAGGGAGGGAGCTGGAAGGTTCTCTGCGCACCACGTGCCCAAGCAACCCACAAGACGTGGCTGAATTCAGGGAGGAGGAAAGGAGGGAGGTCTGAAAATGGCTAAGCACAACCTCCATGTGCAGGAGCAGTCTAGCTTGAGTGGTGGGGGCAGATAATCTCCCCCCCCCCATGGAAAGCTGAATCTGCACAACTGCGCTAGCAAAGAGGGCAACGGGCAGGGCTTTCTGTCTGGATCCTGGCTCTCCTGGGCCTCCAAGTCAAATCCCCCCGCCCAGGGATGAGGTGCCCAGAGAGGACCCGCGTGGGAAGCACAGCCTTTTCGAAGCAGCGAACTCTGTGCAAAAGCCCCAGATGGAGAACTGCAAGGGCAACGCGCATGTGACCCGCTCCAGAGTCCAAGGGGGCTTCGGACCGAAGAGGCCACGCTGACACAGAGCTGGGCCCCTCCAGGCCGCCCCCAACCTCTGCAGGTGGAAGATGCACCTGCCCCAAAGGGGTTCCAAGGGGCAGCAACTAAGGCCCCCCAGGCGCTGCCCAGCTCGCCAGGCGCCCCTTCCCTCCGTACCGTTAAAGCCGCTCAGGGCCTGCAGGTCCCCACCCAGCGCCGCGGTGACGGTCAGGGCCTGCTTCACCTTCAGGTTGGTTTCCCTGGAACAAGACAGCGGAGGGAAGATGCACCATCCAGTGACCATGCGGGCTGGAGGCTCACGTCCTGAAAGCGGCCCCGGGCCTGCGTCTCGGGGGCAGGGGCTTAAGGGGAATGTCCTCAGGGGGCAGAGGAAGGCTCCGGCTGCCAGCCAAGGGGGGGCTCGGACGCTTACCCGTCCAGTTCCGTCGTCTCGATGTAGGTCAGGCTGTGGGGCTCACTGCTGGAGAGCAACAGCACGTCTGCCTGCAAAGGGGGAGAGTCGGTGAGAAACAGCAACAAGGCGAATGCCGGCGCCGCCACCCTCCGTCCGCGGATAATGTCAGAGGACTCTCATTCCAGTGAAAGGACCCTCCAGATGACCCTCGTCCAGGCCAGGAGGGCAAGGCAGGCTTGTAGTTGCTGACCTCAGCCCCATTAGAGCCCCCAACCTAACGGATCGGGGCTGCTCCAACACTGCCCTCTGGGGACCGTGAACGTCCCGGACGGCCTCTGAGGAATCCTCCGGCCGCGCCCGAAGGCTGCAGGTGTGAGATGCTGAGGGGACTCCTGATCCGAGCACCCCCGTTCTGCACGACACCCGCCCCGGGAGGTGCTGGCGAGCCGTCCGGCCCCCCTTGTGCGGCTCGGCTCAAGGGCCTCGCGGACATTCGTCCAACTTCCGTCTCTCCGTGCCGGCTACGGATGCAACACAGTGCACCCCTCCAGGCAAACCTTCATGAAGTCCAGCGTTTTCTCCCCCTCAACCTTTGTTGTTTCAAATGAGAAACTGTAATTCTAACAACGGTTTGTTTGAACAAGCCAGGGTCATAAAGCCTACTTCTAAAACGGACTTGTCCAGACCAATATATGACAGCTAACCACAACCAATCCAGGATTCAAGAACAAATGGTGACTGATTAACTTGGATTTTGGTGCTTTTAGTCTCTCTATCCAGGGCAGGGCACGCGTTCCCCTTGCTCTGAGCCAGGAGGGGGTTCTGCCCGCGCAGCTCTAGGAGCGCCTCCTCTGCCGGGCACAGAGCAGCCAACCCAAGAGGCGGGTGGCCTTTCCCGGCTGCGGGGCAGCAGGGCCGACCAGGGGCTCGGCCTTTGCAAAGCAGGTCACCGCCGAGGCTAGGCTTCTTTCTGGAGAGGCCCGTGCCCCGGAGAGCACGCGGAGAGGCTTCCATGCCAGTGTTTATTTGGCCACCAGACTAAGGGGCGATCCCGGGGCGCCTCTGGCCGGGGGGCGAGGGAGGCGCTGCTTGGGCTTCCCTCCTGGGAGCCGCCGTCGCTTACCGTCACGAAGTTATTGTTCTCCAGCTTGATGATGTCTCCAACTTGGACGTTCAGCCACAGGTCGTCCTTCAAACTGGAAGAAAATCCCCGGTTACAAAGGCCTCTCTCGCTCAGCTCTTCGGCTGCAAAGACGCTCTCTGGGGTCTTCCGCGGGGAAGGATTTCAAAGGAAAGCAAGGTGCACTCAAAGCATTTTGGAGAAGGAGCCGTTATGGGTGCTGGGAGAGAGTGCAGGGGAGGGGAAAGAGGGTCTCTGCTTCTGAAATTACTTTTATGCTAGCTGAATAACACACGTGGTTTTGACGTTTCAGACAGCTTTGTCCCATTTTTATATTTTTAGGTTTTCATTTTCTCAGGATCGTAGAGATGGAGCCAGGCCGAGCTGTGAGGTGTCCGTGTTTGCTGATGATACCAAATTTTGCAGGGACTGGGAAAAAGGCCAGAAGGTTCTCCCCAAATTGGGTAATTTCCAAAGGGCAAATGCAATCCGGGGTAAACAAGTATAAGGTGTTGCAGGCTGGCACAAATAACCCAAATTTAATCTATATGTGAATGAGATCTGAGCATGGCACAACTGATCAGGAAAACAATCTTGGGGTCCTGGTGCGCAGATCAGTGAAAATAGGGGCCCAGGGTGCAGCTGCTTAAAAAGGCAATTCCCTTGCCATTAGGGAGGAAGCCGCAAAGGGGGCTGCCGAGAGAACGGCGCCCGGATGCAAATCTGGCAAGACCACACTCGGTTCTGGTCACTGCGCCTTAAGAAAGAGGTGACAGGACTGGGAAAGGTGCAAAAACGGGCAAGAAGGGAATAACTGAAAGGCTGGGGCAGAGCTCCCCCCACCTTGAGTCGGGGCTTTCAAAAGCTTGGCGCAAAGGAGGGTCAGGACAGGCAAGGCCGAGGGACACAAGACCGTGCGCAACCTACATAATCCATGTAGCTGTGGAACGCAATGCCTAACGAAAAGGATTTGACCCTTTTTCCCATGCCAAATTGACTTTATGGGGAAACTCAACTTTAAAACTTGGGAAAAAGATGGTGATATGGATGAATTGGGTGGAAGTGGGGATATTGACTTTGGACCAACTGATAGATAATGAAGATTAATGTTTACCGTATGCTGTGTTAAGAGATAAATATCATCTATCAGATGTAACCCGATGGCAACATTTACAATTACAACATTTGTTAACAACACTGTTTGGACCAGCAGCATTTTCAGCTTCTGAGACACCTGAGATATTAGAACAACTTGTTAAATCCTTTAAAACTAAAAAAACTACCATTAGTTCATATAGATATTTGTTATCAATAAATCAATTTGATATGCAGATGCTAAGGGATGAGTGGAATAAAGAATTAGAGGTTCCTATATCGCCTAGACAATGGGAGACTGTCTTAACTTCTATACCAAGGGTGTCAACTGATCTCAAACGATGACTTATTCAACTAAAAAAAATAATATTTAGAATGTATTGGACTCCACTACATCTGTATAGAAAAGGATTGTCAAAAACAGCATTTTGTTGGAGATGTAATAAGGATAATGCCTTTTTAAAGCCTATGTTCTTACAATGTCCGATGCTTACTAAGTTTTGGGAGAAAGTAGTGGACTATATAAATGTAATGGTGCGACAAAAGCTAAAATTTCAGAGGATAATATTCTTTTGAACTATATACCTAGTACATGGAACTTGACAACCGGACAACATGGATTCTCCGTGCCCTTCCTATGGCCAAAAGACTGATACTGCAGCATTGGAAAGGTAAACGTATGGCCCCACGCACTGAATGGATCGAAGACCTGACTGCACTTGCCACTTATGAGTGGACTGCCTAGACTTTATAGGGACAAGTATAATGAAATATGGGACTCATTTATACAAAATACACTGGGTTAAAAAAAAAAAATGAGAGTCATATAACTGTATTAGAAATATACATGTACTTGAATAATATTTGTATTAGATAAGCATATATAGAATTATAACTGTTTACTGTTATGATGATATATTACTTTTTTTCTTTCTGTTGTATTTTTTCACTTTTACGTTAAAGCACTTTTATGTATTTTTCCTTCTTTTTGTAATAAAAAAATTAAAAATTAAAA
Organism: Python bivittatus; assembly: GCF_059951505.1. Lineage (NCBI taxonomy): Eukaryota > Metazoa > Chordata > Lepidosauria > Squamata > Pythonidae > Python > Python bivittatus. The sequence continues at coordinate 24,971,743 of NW_028277097.1, read as the reverse complement.
ATTAAAAAAACCCTACATAATCTGGCTTTCGCCCTCTTTTGCAAGGCCGAGGTCTTCCCTTGCGTGACATGCAAGAAGTCCCAGGCCAGCCAAAGGGGACTTCTGCCCACAGCATAGAGTTCAGACGTGGAATTCACCGCTGGCCATTGTAGTGATGGCAGCCAACTGGGGGGGGGGCTGTGTCTGAAAAGGGGACTGGATGGGCTCCTGCAGAATCACGCTCTCAAGAGCTCCTAATATGACTTCCTATTGCCTGAAAGCTAGCAGCGGGCTGGAAATTATGGGAAACAACATTGGGAGGGGTTCTTGCCCTCCAGTCCAAGTGTGTGAGCTTCCCAGTTGCATCCAATTGGCCACGGGGTGACGCAGGAGCCTGGCCTTCCCGGGCCAAAGGCCTGACCCAGCCTCCCACCTTTCTGAGCTTTTTGTGGAAAGGCCCCCACCAACCCGTTCTCTGCCAGTAACACGAGTCCAAAGCTCGTCGTCCCACCCAGGAGCCCTCAGCTTCAGTGAAGGAGGAGCCGCCACCTCTGAAGCAGGGGGTCTTCCCTGATATTTAATCACACCCTGTCTGCGTGTTGCCTTTGCAGCTGGATCCCAAATCTACCCCACCTTCAATCCATTGGAAGGAGGCTGTCCTCTTAACGGAGAACACCATTTGGGTGGCCTTAATTCAGGGAAATTACTTATGAAGACTTTAGCACTACGTTCAGAGATGTGGGCTGAGGGTGGCTTCAGCACTGGAGTTGGTGAACAAACACACCAGCGAAAAGGCGGCTGGTCCACCCGGGAGCCCTGATCCTCGGCACGAGTTTCCTCTGGCTGCGGAAAGTTCCTGGGGCCCCACAAGAGCCATCTGGACCACCACGGAATATCCTCCAGCCTTCTGGAACTTGCCAGCTGTTTACTATGGGACATGTGGTCTGCTCACCTGCCATTAATTAGAACCTTGACTGGCCGGTTGTTGACTTGCTTGTCATTTGCATGGCGATTCTGGAAAAAACCGAAAACGGAATCAGCCGGGTCACAGAGGGGGACAGAGCACCCAAGACTGGCTACCATCCACCTAAGAGCAGCAGAAGTAGCCGGCCTAGTGCTTGCTTAACCTTCTTTGGAAACGGGAGGATTCCCAGAACCCCCAAAGCAGAGAATCCCGCCCGGGCTCCACCAGCAGACCTCCGGGGAGCAGGAAGCGCCGCCATGCCCCAGGATGAAGCCGCCTCCTCCTGCTCGCCTCTCTCAGCCTTCACTCTTGCTTTGCCCGGGAATTGGGCGGAGGCCGAGAGTGGCCGCTCTGAGGGCTCCTATGGCCACTCTCCGGGGGGCTGCCTGGCCGGAGGAATTCCTGTCCGTGGCTCACATCCCCTCGGCCAAGGGGTAGCAGATCAGTCCAGCCGGCTTGGGATGAGACCGTGTACTCCGATGATTTCAGTTTGGATTCCGGCCCAGCTCGGGATGCAGTTAACCGGGCACGGGGCGAGCACTGACGTGCATCACCAAAACCTTACCACGTCGTCAATGGCGTCCTTGACCGCGGACACGGCCAGAACCAGGACCAGAGGCACCACCGTGGTGAACCAGGAGAGGGAGGAAATCTCGGGGATGAGCTGCAAGGAGAGGGGGAGATCAGGACGCCGGGCAACGCGCAGGGGGTTCTGCGCAGCGGGCGGAAGTCGCCTTCTCTCCTCCACCCGATTCGGCCCAGGGAGAGGGCGAGCCCGGGGAGCAGGCCTCTTCCCCACGAGGGAGCGCGCCTCTGCTCAGCCTCCTCTGCTCCCAGAGAGCGGGGGGGGGGCGGTCAGCAGGGGGCTCAGCAGGGGAGGGGACAGGGACGCTCCTGGGTCGCAAGAGGTGTGCCATGGGAGCTGCGGGACGTCCTCTGGAGACGACTTGGCCGAGAGAGCAGCGGGAGCTGCGGCCACAGAGGCCGCCGAGGGAAGGCAAGCCGGGTTCCCGGGCTCGTCTGCCACGCAACGGTTCGAGGGGAAGGTTGTGTGCGTGACTAGCCTGAGAGACTAGGGAGGGGAGGAGGGAAATAAGAGCCTTTCTACGCACGAAGGTGCCTTACGAAACAGAAGCAGAAAAAGAACGGACCAGCAGCTGTGCCCTGTGGCTGCCGCGGTATGCTTGGCAGCTCGCCTGAGAACAGCCCAGCTCGTTTCGCCAGCCTGCGCTGAGGAGATCGGGGCAGCGGGGCTGGGGTGGTGCGGCCGCAGCTTGGAAGAGAGGAAGATCCGTGGCCAGAACAAAGGAGGCAGACCGAGCCGTGGGGAAAATGTAGGACTGCGAGACCGCGAGGGAGCAGTGCCGACCGGAAGCGCGAGACGGAGGCCATTTGCTGGACTTGCGGGAATTGGGAGCGGCGTTCAGTGTTGGCAGCGGGCACTGAGCCTCCGGGGGAAGAAAAGGAGGTCCTGGGCAAGAGAGGCAGGACGGTGGTCCCTGACAGGCAGAGCCGGCGGCACAAGTGCCCTCTGAGAGGAGGCGCAGAGAAGGGCGGCGGCAGACCCTCCGGCTCCTCCGGGAGGCTCCTCTGCTGCCAGAGGCGCCGGTTAGGGATGTGACCAAACAGCGGTCAAGGCTTATCTTGTCCTTTCCAGCCAACCCACGTGGGAGAAGTGACCCCGCTAAGAACCACCCGGCTCCAGCCAGCCGCCGTGGACTCTGAGGGTCTTGGAAGAAGACATCCTCGTATTCTAAGCCACACTCCCACTCCACGGAAGAGAGCGGGAGGGGGAAGAAGAATATTGCAAATAATGTTCATGGGGGAGGTCTCGGTTCTCAGGCCACGGCCTTTCATTAGCTGCCCGGTGCATTTCTAAAACACGTTGCTCCTCAGAAGCCCCGTGAACATATGTTTCATCCAGAAGGCTTTAAATGAAACCCCATCAGGTTTAGTAACGGAATCCCTCAGTCAAGATTTGTGCCCGTTTCCTAGGCCTGAAATGGGGCCCACGGAACAACTCAATGGAAAATCAGAAAGAACGCCAGCTTATAAAGTTCCCGACAGGACCTATCTTTATAATAAAGTTCAGAGGACAGGAAAAAAGCCAAGCCGTGCGCGTGAGGGTGCACGGGAGGCGCAGCGAGCCTTGGGTGAGGAAGCAGGCAGGGAGCCGCAAGCCCCGGGCCCCAGGCCGGTACTTAAGTGGCTAATGCCGGGTGGGTGGGGGGAAGGAACGAGGGGGTGGGGGGGCGCGGGGCTCAGGGAGGGTGCGCGAGGACGCGAGGGGGCCGGGGAGGGGGTGCAAGAGCGCAGAGGGTCTGGGGGAGGGTGTGCAGGTGGGGGAGACTCCCCAGCGACTTGTGACCTAGGCTGCTAATGGCAATCACGTGATTGTGGGGTGCTTGGCAACCGGTCATAAGCGTGAACAGGTTGCCAAGCACCCAGATCATGATCACATGCTGGAATGGGCAGAGCTCCGAGGACCGGTCGTAACCACCATTCGTTTGTTCAGCATCCTTGTAACTTGGAACGGTTGCTGACCGAATGGTTGTAGGTCAAGGACTATCTGTAGATATTATTCATCTGAGTTGGTCAGTTTCTTGTGAGTGGTGGGACCCTGCTGTTGGGGGAACCTGACTCCTAGAAAAAGGTCCTTGCAGGAAGAGCAGCTGCAGCAAGGACCCCCAAGGTCCCCTTGTCAAAGGACAAACCTCCTTCCCCCCCCACCCCCCACCCCGGGCACAGGAGACTGGCCTTGAAGGAATGAGCCAAGATCACCTCATTCAGCCACCCTTAACTCCTGGGAAGGGAAGTTGGCATGTTACCCAAGTCCCTCCCCCAGCTGCCTCCCTTCTTCCAGGTGTCTCGCCCCCCCCCCCAGGCCGGCTGCCAGAGGGGAGCACTCACCTGCAGGATGAGCAGGAAAAGGAAGTAGGCATTGGCGATGCGCTGGAATTGCTCAAAGAGGTTGAGAGGGAGGAAGGTGAGTAAGTTGTACTTGGAAGTTTTAATGGAGTTTTTCTGTGGACAAAAGCAGGCCGTGAGAAGGAGGGAGACGGGCAGCAGTCCTTGCCCTCCATGCAAAGCCCTTGGCCTTCAAGGCAGGGTGCCCTTGGCCAGTCTGGGCCGTAACAGCCGAAGCCCCCCGGGCGTGGCGGTGCTGATTCTGAGCCAGCGAAGGGCCTCTGCTGGGCCTGGGGCTCGAAGGCTGATGGCCGCCCATTTCCTGGCCTGGGGGTACAGCCGGAGGCCGCAGCCCTTCGCGGACAAGGCTGTCGGCTGGGTGGCTTCCTCTGGGTCTCCCAGCATTCACCCCAGAAACCTCCTCCGGCTCAACCGGGGCCGCCCAGCCCAGCAAAGCTGCCGCCGCCCACCAACAAGGGGAGGGGGACGAGGAGGATGGGGGGAGGGCCCGGGTGGGTCAGCAGGTGGCACGGTTGCACAGCTGCAGGCGGAGGCTCAGGACCAAGTTGCCGCTTGGCCCCCAGGCACCACGGCCTGCCCCCAAGATGGAGCGCTCGAGGACCTGAGGGCCTGGGTGGCAAAGGAGAGAGAAAGGGGATTGCCACCCCAAGCGCCCTGTTCCCACAGACCCTTCCTCTTCTCCCTCCACTCTCCCTGCTGTGGAGCCTCCTGCAGAACAGATACGGGGGGGGGGGCAGGGGCTCACAGCTGGTGCTGCTGGTTACTTACAGCATAATCAAACTGCAGGTTGTAGGCCCGGTCGTTTGCCCGCAGGCACCGCTCCTCCTCTGCAAGGCAAGAGCGAGAGCTGAGAGCCAGACAAGGGCAAGGCTGGCACAGCGCCCCAGACCTCTTGGCCTGCCTCCCCTTAGGCGTGCTGGCTGGGGGCGAGGGGCATTGTAATCCAACATCCTGGAGCGCCCAGACTCAGGAGAAGGAAGGCAGCCCAGATTTGTGGGCAGAGAGCTGCGCCCCCCCGGCCAGCTGCCCTGGCTAGCTTTCAGTGAGCCTCTCCCCCCACCCTCCCCCCAGGCCAGGGGTCCCTTCCCTGCTGCCCCCAGAAGGCTGGGAGGCACGCTGCTGCCCTTGGGGGCCTGAGTCTGCCAGCTTCCCTTCTGACCAACACCCGGCCCCCTCCCCAGAGCTGCGCAGGGTCATGCAGGCCACCTCTACCCTCCAGGAGATTCTGCCCAGGATGGGGGCACATTCTGCCGCCTGCAACCTCCACAAACAGCCCGCCTGGGGTGGGGGGCAGCCTTGTGGCTTCCCGGGGCGCAGGAAACCTGGGGAGGCCAGGGAGCACAGCCTCTTCTGCTCCGGTGGGGGCTGCAAATTGTGGGAGGGAGAACCCCGGGCCAAGCAGGGGGCAGCTCTGAATCAGAAATGGCTTTTCCAAGAGGCGAGTGAGGCCACGAGGTCTGGGGATGCTGTTTTGCTGCAGGCCCCCCCCAGCAGAGAGACCCTGGACCTTCCTGCCAAGCCCATCCATGAGCCTCCCTGCCGGGGCAGAGCAGATGCTCTCAGACCGGCCACTGCAGAGCCCTGGCCGGGGGGTGGGGGGGAGGGGGGGCCATTCCAAGATAACCGATCTCTACCTCATAACTCTCCCAGAACCAGCCTTAGGGTTTCAGGCCAAAATCTCCCTGGTCACTTCTGGGAAGGCCATGAACCTCCCCCCACCCCAGCTGACCGCAGGAGCCACCAGCCTTGACAAAAGCCAGGCGGGTCAGGGAGACCGGGAGGCGGCGCTGGGGAGCCGTCGGGTCTGAAGGCGAAAGACGCGTCCCGGCACCCGTTTCCCTCAAGGACTTCCCTTCGGGGCCCCCTTTGCCCCTCTCAATGTGGTTTACCAACTAACGAAAGTGAACAAACGTTCACCCTGCCATTGATTTTTCGTGCTTTGTGCTGGGAGACGAGACGGATTTGATGATTTATTGACTGGCAGGAGCTTGGCGGCCCCTCCAAACGCTCTGACCTGCAGAGGTTCTTCCCAGATCTGCCAACCCTGGCTAGTTTGTCTACTGAGGATGAATTTGTAAAACTAATCAAGCCAGCAAAGCAACGATTTAGAAAGGAAACTAGCCCTGTACTGCCTACACGGTTTCCAGCTGCTTCGCCTGTGAAAAGTTACAAAGCAAAACATCAACTGAGGACGCTGTTCAAAAAGTTTCAAAAGCTATCCCCAAACTCTGCAGAACGCTCTTCAGGCTGCTGTTAAGCAATATGGGAGAATTTCAGGGACACCAGAAACACTCAGCTGTCAGCTGAAGCATAACTTCAGAAACGCAGCAGCGTAGCATGAGAATGAAAGCAGGAAGTGGCTTTCCTTTTCCAACTCACAGCGCGAGAGGATGAGATTTGCCCAAGGGGCGAAAAGCGACGCTCGCCAGCTCCTGCAGGCGGCTGGTTGCACCCAGGGCGCCTGATGCTCTTACGGGGCCCTTCCAGCAGCAGCAGCAGCAGCAGCAGCAGCAGCAGCCCCAGGCCAGGAGCGGGCCCTTTTCTCCATCCCTGAATGGCGCCATCTGCCCCAGGCCAAGGAGGTGCCTGGAGTTGCCCCAGATTAACGGGAGAGAAAGGAGGACAGGCGTCTCTTCCTCGCCAGTTCTGCCCTTCCCTGGCTGGCCTGGAAGAACGCTTGCCGGTTCTTGGTTCCCGGCGGGGCTGTTTTGCAAAAGAGCTCCGGGATCTTCTGGGTCACAGCCAAAGGCCCAAGAGCAGCCGAGAGGAGCTCACGGGCTCGGTCGCACTGGGGGCCGGGCTCCTGCAGAGTCTCCGGCCAAAGGGATCCCAGCAGAGGGCGTGAGGGGGAGGGGGCCGGGGGCACGATCCTTCCAAAGGATTCGATGGAGAGGCATGGTGAACCTAGAGGAGAAGCTCAAGTCCAGCTGTGGGAGGGTAGCAATCCAGATTTTAGGCCACAGAAAGAACACACCATCCCACCCACCCCCTGCTCTGCCCACTTCCATCCCACCCGTGACGGTTTAGATCTCTGCTGGAAGAACATGTGGACAAAAGAGAAGGCAGCTTCTGGAAACGGAGAGCCGCTGCAGGCGGGTGAGAGGCTGAGGGCCGGGTACAGCTGAAACACTCTGTGCGTCTTCACCCCATGTTGGCTTCCGACTGCAACAAGCGCCGGGCAGGAGGCAACTGCCTGGGCCGATCCAGCTGGGGTTTCCGTCAGGGCCGAGCAACGCAGCGTCTGCAGAAAGCAGGGCGCTCGGCCCCCACTACCATGTAAGAGACGTCCCGGGCCAAGGCAGCGTTTGCTTCAAGGACTCCTCTGCCTCCCTTCTGAAATGCCAGGGAGCCTGACCTGAGCAGCAGCCCGAGCCACGGAGCATCGCCCCAGCGTGGCTGGGAAGAGCGTGCGTGGCCCTCACCACGCAAACCCGGCCTCAGGAAGGAAGCATTCGCACAGGAAGGTGTTTACTAATGCGGCTTGCTCCAAAGCAGCGGCTCGTCCTCTGAAGAAACAAAGGAATGATTACCCTGCTACTGTAAAGGCCCGCAAAAGAGCCAGCTGCGTCCAGCCACATTCCTGTTTCAGGTGCCCATGACTTCTTGTTGCACTGTGTTTAAGGGGCTTGCAGTAACGTAAAAATCACAAGAGCAGACGCCCCCCCCTTCAGCAGGGGCTGACGGAACGCACCGGCGAGGGAGGAAAGAGGGGTCCTAGCCATCGCCGCAACCCAAGCTCTGCCCAAGGGGAGGGTGGCAGCACATGCCAGGGCCGAAGGCGCCATGCCAGCCTCCTGGGGATCAAGGCCGCTCTCCAGGGAGCGGTCAATCATTAGCCGATGTTTCGCAAGGGCATCGCCCTCCATCATAAGCCTGGTCCTGATCATCCAACACACGGGAAAACACAGATGTGGCACGCTCAGAGGCCTTCCCTATTTCCTCGCCAGTTTCCATGCTGGTCCAGGTGCCCCACTGAGCCCCGTTTCCAGCAGCCCTTCCGGCCCCTCCCCGGTCCCCAGAGCCGGAGCCCGGCCTGCCTCAGCTTCGCCCCTTCCCCAGGAAGCCTCCCGCCCTTCCAGACCGCTCCAGCCTGCTGCAGAGGCCTGATCCGCCTACAGGGTCCCCAGCAGGAGCTTTCAAGGCAGGCTGGCGGGTCCACCGCGGCCCAGGCCACCCCCTCCCCGTGGCAGGGAGCTCCAAAAGGCCACCGTGACCAGGACAAGGCCGGCTTTTCGGTCTGCGTCGGGGAAGGGAGCAGTGATTTTAAACCTCTTCTGTTGCTTTGTGCTTGTGACTTTGTCTGGGGTGTCGGGAATCCCCCATGGCGTCCAAAGACGGGGGGGGGGGGCGCCATTCAGACGAACAAAGAAATAGCTCCTATTTCTGGCAAAGTGCACAGCGTCGGTTTAGGAAACCGGTTAGGAAACCAGGTGGGCATCCTACCCGAGGGACTTTGACCTTTCCGCATCCAGCAGCCGAGACTAACAAAATCTGGAGAAGCCCTTTCGGGGGCCTCCCGCTTATCAAGGAGATCGCGGACAACTCCTGCAAACACAGCGAGTGATTCACGTCCTCACTTACTCACTCAACGCAGGGCGACATCGTGAGTCGCCCCTCCGTTTTCTACTCGGCTTCAACGCTCACCACCCACCGAGGTTTCTCTCCTTCCGGGTTCCTCCTCCACATTCTCCCCACCCGCCCATTTGTCCCCTGCGCCACCTTGCCGTGCCAGCCCCAGGATCCTAGTTGGCTAGTTGGGGGCGAGGGGCCTGGTCCCCACCGCAAGTGAGCAAGGGCTTTGGGGCGTAGCGGCAAGGCTGTTCCCGAGCACATTAAAAGCGGGCGGGCGGGGATTCCATGTCCCTGCGCACCCCCTGCTCCTGCCTGCCATCTTCTTGGCTCTGGGAGCAGGAGGGGGTGGGACCGATCCCGGCGGGCCAGGCCCTGTCCTGGTGGGGGCGGATAAAGGGGCCCCTCTTCTCCGGAGGGATGCCCCCCAGTGTCTGGGGCCCTCACTGGTAGAGGGAGGGGCACGCTTTTCCAGGGCCCCAACCGGCTTGCTTTCATTTTGGCTGTTGGGCACTGTTTGCCTCTTCAAGATGCCAAGAGGAGGAGCAGCCTTTTCACTATCGAGTGCTTTCCTCCTCTGCCACTTTCCCACAGCTCCTCGGCGCAAACGTTTGCCCAGCCAAGGCCAAAGGACCGTCTTGCTTCCCGCTGAAGCCTCAGGCTGCCAACCTCTCCCCCCCACCCACTCCAGAACTCCTCGAGATGCCCACTCGGCCCCCCTTCTCCGAGGGGCCCAAAGCCACGGGGTCTCCCTGGGCTGGGAGGCTGGTGGGTGCGGAAGAGCCTTCCTCCCCGCCTTCCCCTGCCCGGTGCCCCTTCCCTCACTGAGCAGGAGGATCCCCCCCCCCGCTGCCCCTCTCGCATTCCCGCAGAGAGATCCAGAGTGCGCTGGGGGCAGCGCCCGGGCAGGCGGAGAGCCGGGCCTCTGGGAAGGACTGCTCAGCACCAAGCCAGGACTGAGCGAGGCCCAAGAGCCCGGGGCCTGCGCCTTCCTAAAGCCCAGGGACTGGGGGGGGGACACAAAGGAGGAGCGGAGGGATCCGGCAGCACCTTTTCCCCTCGAAGGAGCTTTCGAGTGCTGCAGCTGACTTGCAAGGGGTGTGGGGGGGGGTGTTTGTGTGTGTGGGGGTGTGCGTGTGCGCACGGGCCTTCGAATAGCAGGTTTTAGTCGGAAAAGGGGCTGCCAGACTCCTCCAGTCTTCTTGCCCCTAGACGGGCACGGCTGTCCCCGTTGGGGGGCGGGAATCGGCAGTTCTCACCCTCCCCCCGCCGAGGGGCGGCAGAGCTCAGCAGCCAGAGGACGGCCCGCCCCGCCCCCGAGCCAGGGAGGTGGGAGTGGGCCTGCCTTGGGCCGCGGAGCAGCGGGGTCTCCACCGGCCAAGGCCACGGCCTTCCTCGCCGACCCCTCCGCTTTCCAGTAAGTCGCTGGCTCGGTTCACCCTTTCCAGCAACCGAGCAGGAGCGAAGAAAAGCAGGAAACCGGGAGGCTGCTTCGGCTGGCGCCGCGGGGCGAGCAGCAGGAAGCCTCCCAGCCCTCTGCTCTAAATTTGGGAATCAACACAATCGCCCGTCGCCATGGCAAAGCAACAAGGCCTTTGGAGGAAGGCGGGCGGGCTGAGGCGGCCAGAGGGGGAAGCGGGGAGGCCCCCCTGCTGGCTCCCAGTGGCTGGGGGGGCTGCGCTGGAAGCCTTTCCGGGGGTCTCCTCCGCTCCAGCTTGAACTGGGAGCCGCCTAGCGCCAGGGCCACGTCCTGCTCTGGCCCCAGTGGGGACCCTTCTGGAGGAGGACCACGGCCGCCTTCTCCCCAGGGAGCCCAGAGCTCCCTTCCCAGATGGGCTCCAAATGCAAGAGCCGCACCCCAGAGGGTGTCACGATGGGGCTGCGGGTCCAGATTCCCGTCTGCTAAGCTCCAGCCTCCTCCGGCAGCAGAGGTCAGCTGGGAAGGGCAGTCTGGCAGCCTTATTCCCCCCTCCCCTCTCCCTGGGGCCCATCCCTCCCTCTAGACAAGCGAGGGCTCAAGGAGGGTTCTGTCCGGGGGACAGAACGGGGCCTCCCTCCCCTTAGCGACCCCTGCCTCCCCTTCCGGGCCCTCTGCTCACCGCTTCTTGGGCCCACGCTCAGTCTTCCCGACCAGGGACCCTCCGGGGCGGTCATGCCCAGCCTGCCCCAGGCAGTCGAGCCCTTGCACGGAGGGAACGCATGGTCGGAGGAGCACAGCAGCCGGCTGGTGCAGCCCAGGAACGGGCAGGCGGAAGGGTCGGGCGCTGTGCCCACACTCTGGCGGCCAGAGAAGTGGCGAGGGGCTGGGGCCTGGAATGCTGCGGAGAGTCCGAGGCAGGGAAGAGTCGGTTGGTGACAGTTGGAGGGAAAGGATGATCGGCCGGGAGACGGAGGGCGGGTGGCGGGCCCGCCGGGCCCCAAAGGCCCCCGAGGGGGGAATGCCCTCCTCACAGTGGCCCCCGGGTCACACAAGCCGGCGATTTCCGCCAATGGTTTAGTTATCAAAGAAATCCGCTTCCCCGGAGGTTGGGCTGCACGGCTCGCCCAGTTCTGAACCACACGCCAGACCTTTAGGCTGGAATGTGGCTTCTGGTCGTGCCCCTTTCAGAAAACAAGACTAGCGCCCAAAAACGAGCAGCACACCTGGGCGGAGGCGTTACGTCCCATCATCCGTCTCTGCCGCTTATGTGAAGCAGCCAAACCCAGAGGGGAAATTTCGCGTTGGCTTGTGCTGCAGGAAGTCAAGGAACCTGGGATCTTCCAGGAATACGAGCGAAGGATCCCTGGGCACATGGGAGAGGCGGGGAAAGTGGGGAGACGGGCGGTGACAAATTTGAAGTATAAATAAATAAAGCAGTGGCTGCTTTACACCAGCGCCCAGGGAGCCCTGAAGCCACCCGACTCACAACTTCCTCTCTGGGGCCCTGAAGCCTGTCCTGGCTCCAGCCGCCCTCTCCCTTTCCTGCCCCCCCCACGCAGGCCGGGCGGGCTGGAGCAGGGGCAGAAAACCCCCGATGCAGAAGGAGCCGAGAGGGAGGAGGGCCGGCTGCAGTCAAGAAATTTGGGGCTGTGGCCTTGGCCCCCGAAGAGGCTTTCAGGGCGTTCGCTTGGCCACCCGTTGTTGAGGCTTTACCCCTGCATTGCAATGCATCAGACCCCGCGTGGCAGCGCTCTTAGTCTTCGCTGACACAAGACTCATGGGTGGGGCCCAATCTTCCCGCAAGACAGAGAGCACGGCCACACGGGGGGCCCGCCCCACCCAGCCGCCTCAAGTGCTGGCGGGTGGGGAGGGGTTCACCAATCTCTTTTCAGTGCATCGGGTCATGATCTGACAGGACACTCTTCATGCTCCCTTCATGCGTGCGCGCGCACACACACACAAATCCCACTTACTAGTTGTCCCACCACGATCCATGCATTTTGATAGAGATGTGCAAAAACAAGAAACGAAACAACATCACCGAACCAGGTGCTCTATGGGGGTGGGGCTCTTGAGGGAAGACCCACTGAAGGCCAGATCAACTAATGCAGCGCCCCCAGCGCCCGCACTGCAGGAACCCTCCCTCTGCAGGACCAGCGGGGGGGGGGGTTCTGCCGGGCCCCTGCTTCCCTGGCACTTGCAGGAGTTTGAGCTGGTGGCAGCAAGTGGCTGCCCGGTTAAACAACTCCCATAAATGCCAAGGCCTTTAGCTACTGGAGACCGTCCCTCTGGTCACAGCACGGCTTCCAAAATTCAGAGTGGCTTTTCCTCACCAGCCGAAGCAAGAGGTCAGAAACGTGAGGCTTCGGCCTCACAAAGACTGCCAGGACGTGAGGCGGCCCGCAGCAGGCTGAGAAGGACGTCCACCAGAGCGCCAGCCTCATGCCCCAGCGGGGTGGCCTTGCGAAGCCGAGGAACCGCGTAAGACCACTAGCTCGGCTCCCGCTCCAGAAGAACCTCAGGGGGCAACGGGTCTTCGGGGGGGATGGCGTGGGGCGGCTTCCTCTTGGCAGGGTGTCCTGCTTGTGGGCAGCTTCCTCCTGCCAGAAGAAGAGTCTTCACTCTGTAAAAGGCGACTATGGATGGGAGGAGAAGAGCAGGGAGGGCCACAGCCCTGTCTGCCTCCCGTTTTTGGTACCCCCGATTGGAGGGGTAGAGGGACCCCCAGCTCATGCTTGTAGAGGGGCCCAGGATGGCCCCTTCCATCCCTCTGGGCAGCCTTGACACAGCACCGCCAGGAAGGACATGGAAAAGTCATCGGGACATTTCTGCTTCCCAGGACGTTGGGCCAGGACAGCAGCAGGGTGAGCGGAATCCTCTGGGGAGCCTCTGGATGACTTTAAACAGAGCAGCGGCAGCGGCGGCAGCAGCAGGAAGCCCCTCAGGTTTGCATCTCAGGTTTTGCAATTGGGCAAGCCTTGCATCAGCCGCCTGGAGGGCCTGGGACTCTCGCAGTGGTCAGTGTGAGCTCAGGTCGCCATTCTCCGGTAGCACTCACGGCACGGAGCAAGTGAACCTGGCAGCTGCAGGGGCGTTGCTCTGCTCTGGGCGCGGCACACCAGACCCACGTGCTCTGTGAGGCTTCATCCTGGCCCAACCATCAGGACTCCTGAGTCTTCTGCTCCAGGCCCCACTGAGCAGACCCCAGAGCTCAGTGGATCCTGCAAACCCAACCCCTCCCGGTCTTGCCTTACAGGACTACAAGTGCCCGTGATCCCCCCATCACCTACGCGCACAGGGGGCTATGCCACGCTGCGTGTTCCAGAAGCCACACTTAAAGGGGAAGGACCTGGGTCTGAGCTTCCGGAGAAGGGGGAGGACGGAAGGAAAGGGGAGAATTTAACCTGGGGAGGAGAAGCCCCGCAGCCTGACGAAGAGGGCAAAATCCAGGGCAATGCTGTGATGCCTTCAGAGAAAGAACAATACTCTGCATGTGTGAACGCACACGTGCACACCCACACAGACACACATGCTTTCCCTGCTTGTTTCCTTTGTGCCGGAAGCTGGTCTCTCTCCAACAGCGGTGTGGGAAAGCAGCGCCCGGTGGACTAGGCTCCCTGAGCACGTGGCTCCCTCTCCCTTTCTCTGGGTCTCTGCACACACACGGTCCTTCGGCTAGGCTGGGGTGTTCCAGGCCCCCCTCGCCCCCCAAGAAGGTGAAGGCAGCAGTCAAGGCCCAGCAATGCTCACTTACCCTTCGAGGTCTTCCTGCCCGAAGATGGCGCGAACAGTGGCATCCTGTCAGCTGCCCCCGCCACGTGCAGGCTCCGCTGGGGCTCCTGGGGCCAGAGAGAGAGATGCGTCACTGGGAGAGCACCTGGTCCTCCAAAGGAGGCAGACATGGTTCACCTGGGAGGTCCGGTCACGCGGCCGCCTGTCTGCCGCCACTTGGCCGACTGGCTGCGTGGAGCAGGCGGCTTGAGAGTGGGGTGGGGTGCCTGGCCCTGCCTGCTCCAGGTTAGGACAGAGGGGAAGAGGCGGGGGGCTGCTCACCCAGATGCCAGTCCAGCCCCACTCGCCAGCAGCAGGTGTAGGGAAAAGGGACTGACGACGCCACTCCGGGCCAGGAGGTGAGCATCTGCCCATGTACCCCTCACTCACAGAAGGTGGGGCTCCTGGGATCGCAGTTCCTCACACCTGGCACACTGCTTGGCCTTCCCCCGCGATGTCCCCCCCACGCTCTCCCTCCCGGCAGGACTGGGGAAAAGGAACCAGAGGCACCTGAGAAAAGGTGCCGGTCCACCAGCCTGGAATCTCTCTGGGGCTGAGCGAGAGGCAGCCAATGGCCAGTTAGGCCACCGGTCTGGGGTGCATCGAACTGCCCTTCTGCAACCTTCAGCCTCAGGGGCTCACATCGCTGGCCTGGAACCACGTGGCCCTCTGTCTCAATCGGTGGCGCGTCTGGGGCCACCCCAATGCACAGCAGTCATGAATTCCTTAATAAAAATGGGAGCACCAGTGATGGATGGATAGAAACACGCATATCTGTCCCACCCTATTCCCCTCTCTGCCTTTTCTTCGGTGGACTGAGTCTCCTTCCCGCTTGCTGCCCACACATCCCTGCCCCAAAAGCCTGCTTAAAGATTTGTGGGTTTTTTAATACAAATTGACAAGGAAAATATACATCTGACAGTATTAACAATGTGACATACCATCAGTATTTTAAAAGAACTGGAAATATTTCATCCACAGAATGACTTTTCTTTCCTTTTCCTTTGCTGAACTGCTAAAGAGTCCTCTTCTTTAAACCTACCCAGAGAATCCTGGAGTGGAACATGGTCCTTGAGACCATCCAGTCCATCCCCTCAGCGCAGGAATTTAAAGGACAGCATTTCTGAGAGAGGCCTGTCCAGCCTCTGCTTAAGCCCCTCCAATGAAGGGGAACTCAGTCACTGGCTCCCCTTGAAGCCGCTGTTCCTGCGAGGAAGTTTTCCTACCATTGATTTGGAACCTGCCTTCCTAAAGAAAAATCCATCATGCTGTGTCCCACGTTCTGGAGCCAAGGGCACTGACATACAACGTGTATCAATAGTTCCCACTGAAGGCCAGGTGCAAATTTATCTTTCCAGTGTTGCATAATTCTTTTGGCAATCTGCCGTATGTGAAAAGTCTACAGTTCATACATTCCAAAGACCAAGGACGTACAACGAGGACATATCCAACCTCAACTCACAATGGCTGGTTTCAAGCCCTGTTAACCCTCTGGAGGATTTCAACCCCAGAGAAAGAACAGAATAATAGGAGGAGCTGTTCATCACCCACAGCAGGAGGCTGAGCCAACTTGTTAAAGGTTCTCTGAGGTGCTCACCTATCCTTATCTGTCCAGCTATCTGCGTTCTTTGTATCAGCGTTACTTTAGGGTCAAATGGAACTAATTGTACATCCTTTAGGGCATCCTCACAGTGTCTTACAAGAATGGGGCATATGAGCTTGCAGTTCCAAGGGTCACATAAATAGTTAATTTCGATTTTATCACCTTCCTTCGACATCTTCTAAAAGTACATTGCTAGCTTCAGAGTCTCAGCGGACTCGTCAAAGACCCCCGGCTAATGTGCAGCTCCGGTGGGAGGCAATTCCAACTGTACCACCAAACAGTCAGATGCTGAGCGCTGAAGCTGAATAAAATGCCAAGAACCACTCTGAATGCAGGTTTACGTTCTAGCCAAGTTTTTAAAAACAGTGTCTTCAGAAATCAGCTAGTCCAAAGTAAGGAGACCATGAAAGGCCCTGCATACCCCCTGCCCTCCCCCCCACCGCTGCCAAGAACTACGAGGTATTTTTAGACGATGTTACTGTATAACGTAAGAATGTAAGCGGAAGGGTCAACATTAGATCCATGACCTACCAACTGCAGTAAATTCTTGATTTTTTTATTCCCCAAATCAATGCTAAAAATAATTAATACTAAAAATAAATGCCTAATGATGTGCCTGAAAGTATGGAAAATTAAATCCATCTTTGACAACGGCTATTTCCATAGTGAGAATTCTGAAGAATGCTTCTGCTAGAAAGTTTCAGAATACTGTATAAATTCACATAAATCAGTTGGAAGGAATAAAAAGGCTTTTAAAATAGAAACAGTTAAATCTATCTTAGTTGTGTTTATCTTATCCCAAACACGTAAAGAAATTCTATACCACATATTTAAATCTTCTTTCATTTTGCCCAAGTAGAAGATTACTTTAAAGTAATAAAATATTACTTCACTATTTACTAGCTTCATTCATTCATTCATTCATTCATTCATTCATTCATTCATTCATTCATTCATTCATTCAATTTCTATACTGCCAGAATTAAAAGAAGCAGGTTCCAGTGGTCTTCCGATGAGGTTTACCACAGGGCAAAGGGAGGCTCAGAACACAGTCCAAAAGCCCCGTCCGGCCCAACTTCTTCCAGCCTACAGACACCCAGGCAGGCTACTAAACTCAGGCGCTGAACTGAGACCAGGAATGGAGGCTTATCCATCAGACCTAAGGAACCCGCCGTGCCACTGTCGGAAAGCATGCTAGGCAGCCGCGACCATCCTCCCATGCCAGGAGCAGGGCTCATCCTGAAAGGCCCACAGAGCCTCTCCCTGGGCAAGACAGCAACCAGCGGTTGGAAGTCAGCCTGGGACTGTGATGGCGCGGCAGATCCGAGCCCCTCCCGCCAGACCCACTTCAAGAGCCAACTGCGCTTAGCGCAGCCTTCAAGGACACTGCAGGAACCGGCCAGTGAAGGTGGGACAGCAAGGAACAGCGTGAAGCAGCAGAAAACCCTCTGGAAACTGAAGCTGGGCCGTGACCTTTCCCTGCCCTGTGCAGGGGAGGGAACCCGCGGAGGAACCCGCGATGCTCACCACTGACAGTTGGGCACCAACTGCTTTATGTAGCAACCAGGCAAGAGTTGCTTGACCAGAAAACGTTGCACAGTCAGATCCTATTCCCTGAAAGACAGTGGGGAGGAGGAAGTGCCACTGTTGACGCAGCGCCTCTGCTTCTCCTCCCTTAAACCCCTGCGTCCGGTGGCGGCTCTGCCTTCTCCTGCTTTATCTTGGAGGACACAGTCACTTGCCCACACCCGTCAAGTCATGCCATGTGACCCACTGACTACCGATCGCACGGCCAGGGGATCACTCTCTGGCCAAACGTGAGACCGAGCAGGCTTGTCAGGCTCACCCTGCAGCGCTGGCCGGCATGGATCACTGCCCCTTTCTGCAACCAGCCCCGGACTGAGAGGCACGTGCCCACCTTACAATGCTGCCCAACACCCCCCACAGGTGGAAGCCAGATGCAGCTCTCCAGCAGTGGCCAATGGAGGGAAGGGAGCCGCTGCCGCCTTGCTGGGTCCTCCCAGTGAAAACAGACTGCGTGGCATTGCCTGGAAAGGGGAGGGAGGAAATTCCCCCTCCTCCTGCCTCCCCCGAAAATATTTTGGCCATCAGGAACTGCAAGGGGCAGCAGAGGGGATGCCAGGGTGGAGGCAAAGTTAGCGCATGGTGGGTGGCATGCAGTCCTTGGCAGGTGCTCCATCTTGCTCGGTGCCCAGATTTTGGAAGCAGCCACGAGGAGCTGCGGACAGAGTTGCCAAAGGCTTCCGGTCCAGGATGCTCAGAGGCCCTTGGCTCAGCCAAGGAGGGGCCCCGGCCCCTGGCTTTGGGTGGCGTTTCTTCAGCTGCCCAGAAACCCTGGGCACATTTGGCCTGCTGAGGAAAACGAGGTTCCCAGTGGAAAAGTCACCAGGGAGATGGAAGGCCAGCCGGGTCGGGAAAACCTTGCCCTGTTGACACAGTGCGGGATCAGAGGCCGGGAGCTCCCGAGAAGGGGGGCCCAAGAGCAGCCTCAAAGGGGCCAAAAGGGCGGGGGCCGACCCGGCCTGGCTGGCCAGCGGGGGGGGGGTGCAGGGCAAGGCGACGCTGCGGCCCCAGCCCGGCGCGCCGGGCTGCCCTCGCCAACTCCGGGTTTTCGACCGCCAGGCTGAAGTTCCTCCTGGCCGGGCTTGCCTGCCGAGGGCCGGCCTGGGAGGGGGCCGAGAGGAGGAAGCAGCCAGCGCCGCGGGCCGCCCTCGCAAGCCCGTCGAGCCGGGCGGCAGGAGAGGGGGCGCGGGCGCCCAAGGCGGGCGCCTGGCCTCCGTCCGAAGGGCTGGCCGGGCCGGCTCTGCGCTCCTTTCGGCGGCCGCGGTGTCCCGGGCTGTTGGCTGGCGCGCCCGCCTGGGTTCGCGGCCGCTCCAGGCGGAGGGCCACGCGCTCCCGCCGGCGTAAGACGGCCGCCCCGGGAGCGCGCGACTGCCCGCAGCCCGGCCGGCCCCTCCCGCCCGAGCAGCCTCGGAGGGCTTCGCGGGCCGGGACCGCCCCGGGTGCCTCCCCGGGCGAGGGGCAGAGGGGGCCCTCCAGGAAAAGGACGCTGTCCGCGGAGGGGCCCCTGCGAAGACGCCGCTCCGGGTGCCCGCGGAGCCCCCGACCTGACCGGCGACGCCCCCTCTGCTCTGCTCTCCGTTGCTCGGCCGCCCCTCCCCGCGGCCACAAGGCGGCGCTTGCCGAGAGTCCCGGGGGCCCTGCTGGGCGAAAGCAGCGCTCCGCCGAGGAAGCACCCGGGGCACCGGCCCGCGCCCGCTCAGCCCAGCCCAGCCCAGCCCAGCCCAGCGGGTGCGGGCGCGGGCAGGAAGGCGCGAGGCGGCCGAGGTCGCCCTTACCCTGGACGGCTCTTTCCCGGGCCGGGCACCGGGCGCCCAGCCGGCTCCGTGGCCTCGCCACCTTCCCGACGCGCGGGAGCGAGTCCGCCTCTGGGCGCTCCTGCGGGCGGCCCAGAAAGAGATCGGCCCTCCGCGGAGAGCCCCTCTCGGAAAGCCGCTTCCCTCCCGGGGGGCCGAAGGCGGGCAGGGGCAGCTCGCGCGGTGGCGGCGGGCGGCTGTGGCTCTCCTCCTCCTCCTCCGCCTCCGCCTCCGCCTCCCGCGCTCGGGGTGTGGACGCGGCGGGCCAGAGCCGCGCTCCGCTCGCCCTGCTTCCTGCCGATAGGGAAAGTGCTTTCGCTTCTCCGCCGCCGAGCGGGCGCGGGGCCAGGCGGCCGGGCCCCGGGGCGAAGCCGAGCCAGAGGGGCGGGGGCGTCGCTCCGGCGGGAGGCCGCTGGGGCCTGCAGAGCGACCCTCGGGAAGGGGGCTAATCTCCCGCCCCCTAAGAGTGAGGGGTGCCTGCTGCGAGCAACTTCCAAGCCAGTTCTGAAAGAAGCGGGGGGAGAGCCCCAGTGGCTCATTCCAGATCGGGTCTTCGCTGCCCCTGGCAAATGACGCTCTCACACGCCAAGGGGTCCAGCAACTGAAAGGACTGTGCCAGACGGTCCTCTTCACACGCCCCTCCTGTGCTCAAGTTCGCTGGCCTGGAGCAACCGGAACCCAGCTGGGTGCAGCAGCAACACGCAGCAGCCAGGCAGCAGACGGTGCAGGCAAGGAGAGGAAGCTGGAGCTTTAGAGGGGGAGGAGAGCATCTGATGGGGGGGGGGTGTTGCTGAGGCTGTGGGCCTGCAGTGGAGGGGGGGCGTGCAGTACCTGGAATATCACGCTGACAGCAGGTCTGTTACTTGGGTGAGTTAGTGGCCAGCGTGTGCAGAAGGAAGCAGGCCCACATGGACTCAGCCAGACACCCCCAGCAGGGTGGGAAGCCACAAGGGGGAAAGGCTGATTGCAAGACACCCAGGAGAGCCACCCTCCCTGCAGCTGTCCTGCTGGTCACGTGGCTGACCCAAGCTGGCTGGGTGGGGACTGGCCTCTCCAGCAACATCCCATGGCAGAGGAAAGGAGGCCGCTACCGGCTTCTTCATTCGGGCTGCGGCTGGCTTGTAGGGAAAGCACCTGCAGCTGCCTGGGCTCCTCTGCAGCTCTCGGGGCACCCGAGCACATTGGCCACGGCGGCTTCCTCAGCAGAGACTGCAGTGGGATCATTCTGCGTTGGTCAAGATGTAGCCCAGCCTGCAGAGTGCCTCAGAACACATTTGCTGGTGACTGTCAGGAGATCCTCGTTAGAGATTGCAGGAAATCACTGTAACTAATCACGTCTCAGACGAGGACAGTCAATAAGTTGAAGAGACGGAACCATCAACCTTGTTCAAGCTGCACAGAAATTAAAGGACTCTTTGGAAGCAGCACGTTGGATCTGGACTCCAGCTGGTGTCAGAACATGCAACATGCTTGATGGGGTGATGGTCCTGCTGGGCGCCTGAATCTTCTCTCTTGTTTGAATGAATCTTCCAAGATCTCGTATGCTTTCCCTTTCTCCTCCCCAGAAGCTGCCATTTACAGATGCTCCTCACTTAATGACCACTTGTTCAGTGGCTGTTTGAACTTAAGACAGCACTGAACGAGTGGTACTTACGAACGGTCCTCAAAGGTTGCCATTTATGACCTTCAGCGTCAGCTTCAGACAAGCAAAGTCAATGGGGAAGATGGCAGGAGTTGCGAATGGCAACCATGTGATGTCGCACTTAATTACAGCACGGGATTCGCTTAACAGCAGCAATCAGAAGTGCCGTAACTGCTGTTGCTAAGTGGCACAGTCACGTGATGTTGCGCTTTACAACCACATCACTTAAAGATGGAAATTCTGGTCCCAATTGCCGTCATTCATCGAGGACTACCTATACTATGACATGTATTCCCTAGAGCATCTCCTACTAAGTGAAGCGAACAAGAACCTTCCTCGGGGGAAGAAAGACAACGTTAGGCCACCTAAACGGGAGCCTGATATTCACAGAGCTTCCTCTGAGCAAGGTGACTCTAAGGCACTCTTTGTCCCAATTCATACAGTATTCCGGTTGGCCCACCTTAAAAACACATAACAGAACTGGAAAATTATCTTTTTGGCCTTATGAAGCTGAGCAGGAAATGTCCATGTTCATGTGGGAGGCATATTCCTGTCTCACATTAACTGAAAAACATGAAAAACAATGAGGGGATGGGAATAACTTTCGATTTTTAAACGGTAGGAAAGCAGGGTCATTTTCATCTAGGGGTTGAAGAGTGTACGTAAGCGTGATGCTTCAGTTCTGCAAGGGCACCTCATCTCATGAAGGTTTAAGGGTAGCCAGTAAAGGCCATCAAAGATGCAGAAGTACCACCTAATACTGGAGATCTACACACCCTTAGTTCCAGTCCCCCTCAAAGCCAACTGAAGATCCACAGTGGCAACACCTACAACAGACTGCATCCCTTCAAGGTGATCGGAGATGGGCCGGCAGCTTAAGGGTTTTCATCAGCTGTTTCTTAGATGATAACACTCACCCGACAAAGTGGCCAAGCAGCTGAGCCACAGTAGACCTGGCCGTGGTGTGACTGACCACAAACCAGCCCAGGACTTAGATTGCTCTCGTTGCCCTTTTCTGAACCCCTCCCAGTTCTTCCAAATCCTCCGTCGTGCTCAGAGCTGGGCAGGATACTTGCGGTGGGCTCTAACCAAAGCAGAAGAGAGGAGAACAAGGGCGACCCGTGATTTGAAAGTGTTGCTGCAATAGACGGAGCGTAACATTTTTTTTTTTTGCAGCCACATTATACTGCTGGGTCATATTCAGTTTGCCCTTAACTGTTGTTCAAAGATTACTGTTCACAAATATCACTTCCAAGCCAAGTATTTATTTTTTAATTTAATTGTATCTCTCATCCTCTGCCTATGCGTTTTACTTCTCCTAATGAAAAACGTTGCGCTTGCCTCTGCTGAATTTCAGTTGCTTGCAACCTGTTTCTCCAACATACCTTATCAAGATGGTTCAAATGTTATTTCTGCCTTCTAAGGTAGATTTGCTTTCCCACCCAATATTGCATCTGCATATTTGAAAAGCGTTCCCTCCATCTCTTCCTCTGAGCCATTAGTTAAAATACTGAAAAGTAGAGGAGCCCTATAGCACCCCATTGGCTATCTTCCTCCAGTCTGATGAATAACCATTGAGAAGCACTCTTAGAATATAATTTTCAACCCAGCTGTCTACCCTCTTGTCAAGCAATCCAGCACACGCTTATCTGCTTTGTTAATCAGCACGTCGTGTGATTCTTTATCAAATGTTTTACCAAAGTCAAAGTATACTACGTCTACAGCATTCCCATAATCTATAATAAAGGAAGCAACTTGATAAAAAAAGTGAGATAAGGTTAATCTGGCAGGATTTGTTCTTGACTTCTGTTAGTTATGTATTCTTCTCAAGACCCTTAAAGATCAATATATTTATGTTCTTGCCAGTTTCTTCATGATCTGCTCTAGACTCAGTCTGATTATTGATTATGTGCCATCAAGTCATTGTCAACTCTAAGTGACCACATAGATAGATTTTCTCCATGACAATCTGTCCCCAACCTGGTCCTTCGGATCTTCCAACAGTGCCCCCATCACCACTCCTCCTGGGTCCGTCCCCCTGGCTGCTGGTGGTCCTCCTCTTCTCTTTCCTTCCACCTTTTCCAGCATTAGAGCCTTCTCCAGAGAGCTGGGTCACCGCATAATGTGTCCAAAGTAGGAAAATTGGAGTCTGGTCATTTGTGCCTCGAGTGAGAACTCTGGGTTGATTTGTTCGATGATCCATCGGTTTGTTTTCTTGGCTGTCCGTGGTATTCTCACCTTCTCTAACACCAAAGTTCAAAAGCATGAATAATACCTTGCTTCTTCAAAGTCCAACTTTCAGTTCTGTAGAGTGTCACAGGGAATACCACGGCTTGCATGATTCTGACCTTTGTAGGTAGAGACACATCACAGCATTTGTGTGTGTTTTCCAAGGCCTCCATGGCTGCTTTACCAAGTGCTAGTGGAATTCTCATCTCTTTGAGAGACATAGTGATCTGGAAGTAGATCCGGATTTGCAAAGGGATGTGGCTTAATTCCCATAAAATTCCCCTCCATAAAGTCAGTGGAGGGGGCACCTTACATTTTTAGTAAATGTATTTTGCTAATTTATCTCCTTCAAGATGTACCCATCCTCAGAAAGTTGTCTGCCTCAAACTATCTCCAGATCATGGCTGCCAAACTGGAAAAAAATCCTGGCTCAGCTGCCCAACAGAGACCAAATGCAGGATCGTAGGAGTGCAAAATGCCAGCTGACTCTTGAGACTTCTCCCCGCTGGGGCACCAGGATTTCTCCGATCCCCAGACATAATGGTTTGGTTCTACCTTCGTCATGGAGACCATGGCACAGTCCTGGTCATTCTTCCTAAGCTGACCTGGCTGTGGAGAGAGAAAAATGTTGGGTTGGTCCTTGGCAGCAGGGCCAAACCAAAGAACTCTGGAGCCATCTGAGGCTGGAGAAGTTGCGGGACTTGGCCTGTTTTAGACTCTGCCGGCCGTCTCTGCAAGGGCCCAGAGAGCCCCACCTGGCCGTAGAGCTGCCTCCTCTGCTCCATGGCTCTGATGTGAGAGATCCCACAGCTCAGGTGACTGTGCCAGATGCCCCTGGCCTGCTGTGAAGAAGAGAATTACAAAGTATTCCCTTCTTCCTCTCTGCCACCGCCCCAGAGACAGGACTTGACTTACCTGTGATCTTGAGTTAACTGTGGAGGCCAAAGGATGGGCGTCTCCTGGGAGGAGGAGGAACCTGTGGAAGCGAGGACACCTTGGCATTCTCCGAGCGGCCCTGCCTTGAGGTCTTGCTGCCATTTGCTGGCCTGGAGGAACGGCTGGCCTCCTATAACTGGAACGGATGAGGGAAGGAGTGGAGAAAAGTTTCCACCCACCCATCCAAACGGGGCTCCCAGCTTTTCCTGGGTAGGAGCTCCAGCAAAATCAGAGTCCCCCCCGGAGGCACTAAACCCAGGCTGCTTGCATGAGCACACCAAGGCTGAACCCCAAGAAAGCACCCTTTGCAGGCACCGGAGTCACTGGGTGAGATTTCATTTGGCTTTGATGGATTGGCCAGAACACCTGCCTAGAGATGAATCAACTGGGCGGTGGAAACCCCTCTCCCCATGCTCCACGTTCATTGGGGTGGACAAAGGGGGCCTCTCTGTAGCAACATCCCCTCCCCAGAGAAGCTAATCACATCAACACTGCACCTTTGGGTTTAGGCACTGTTTCTTCTTTTTTAAGTGCTGTATAATTTCTGGAAGCCACTGTTTGTGTGTCCACAATGTTCACAGGTGGGGTACAGTTATCTTTTTAAAAAAGAAAAAAGCAACACTATGTCTCCTTGGTCTGGAAAGAAAGGGGGAAGGTCTCTGCAGTCGGGAAGTAACCTGAAAAAGGCCAAGATGGCTAACCACGTTTCAGAGCGACCTGCTGTGCCCCTCTGTGACTTCATCAAACAAAACGGCCTGTGGGCCCACACCTCTCCTTCCCTGGCATCCCCTGCTTCCTGCTTTGCAGAAGGAGCTTGAATTGTGCCGGGGAAAACTCCCACCTCTGTTTGCAGAGCAAGTGTTGGAACCTAAGAAGGACCAAAGAGGCTGTGAAACTACCCCCACAGATCAGGGGCTGGAGGAGGGACGGTCGACCCATGACCTGGCCCAGGAGATGAAGATGGTGGCACTGAAGAGTCCATTAAATAACCCAGTTGGCCAGTGGCTTAAGATAGGCCTTTCCTCTTGTAGTACTGCGTGTTTTCCAGATTTCCTTCCAAAGTCACCCTTCTCTTGAAACACAGACGTGCATTCAGCTCTGAAGGAACGTGGCACATATGAGCCCATTAGAGCCACACTGTCTCCATCAAATGCAGGAAAACTGTGATGAGGCCAGCAGTCCATCTGAGTGGCACCTGGGCAGAGGGAGTAATCAGATGCAATTTCCTGTGCCTGGCACTGTTCCTGGCACTGCCCACATAAAAGCACCGCTCCCTTCACATCAGGTGCCAGTGGCATGAAGAACAGAGGTGGCCAAGATGCTCTGTGTGAAGAGTCAGCCTTCTCACATCCCAAATGCAGCCTGATTTGGGGAAGAATGTTATTAAATTAACCTTGCTGGGTGGGGGCACTGATGCCAACAGACTCTGGCACACTTTGAGCAATAGAGCTCCTTAGTGGCAACCTCCAGGTGCCAGGACAGGGTGAGTTCAGAGCAGGATGAGAATGGGATGGGCTGTGGTACCAGGTTTTTCTGTTTTGGTTTTTTGTTTGTTTTTAATAGTAGTATATATTGTTTGTATTGCTGGGTTGGAATGTTTCAAACAAACAAACCAACCAACCCTCATTTGTGTCCAGGTTTGACCCACAAACCCTTCAGGGGCCACAAAGACACCCAGAGCGGGGTGCCTGGCTCCCTTGGTTTCTCCCGGAGCCCCACACAACCCAGGCAGTTCATCCGGCACCATCTGGGCTGGTCTTCTGCTCTCACTGCGCTCCGATTTAACGCAAAGCGTGGCCCGGCCCGTATTCGTGGGGTGGGTCAGAAACTGCCAGCTGATTCCTGGATTTGTACCTTCACCACCTACTTCAAAGAGGTGGCCCCAGGAGGGCAAAATCCCCAACGCTTCCAGACCATCCGGGAACTGGACTCACTCAAGCCCACAGCTGCTTCCTGGCTCACTGGCACCCCGCATTAGCTCTGGCACGAGGCCCGCTTCCAGATGGGGGGCCAGGAGTGCCTGGGATCAGGACCTGGGCCAATCGGACCTCCGAGGCCTTCAGCTTTGTGCTGAAGATGCTGCGCTCAGCATGTGGACGGTGCGTTCTGGCCCACAGACTGGTGGACAAGAAACACAGCAGCGGTCTTCAGCGTGTGCAAACTGAAATACATCCCCCCATCCCCACACGCACAGTCTCTCTGCAGCTTCCGGGCCAAAAGGCTTTGGGACGATTTCAGAAACCCCTCCAATGAACGCGGCGTCCCACACGCTCGCCTGCGGCAGGTGGGCCAGCCCTGAAAAGGCAGCAGGCAGTGAATGCTGCTAACGTTCCTTTATTAAAGGCTACACTGACCACTCCCTGCAACAGTGGCACATTCAATGGGATTAAAAATTGGCAACAGCGTTTTTGTATTACACTCGTCCACAACAGCTAAGCAGCATCTAAAAGCGTTCTGAGAAAGACCAGGTTCATACCAGAAAGCTGTACAATGTCAGAAGGAAAATAGAAATCCAGACCCCTCCTCACCCGCGCGCAGAGGACTGGAGCCAGCAGCGGGGCTCTTCTCGAGGGGCTGCTTGCACCAGGCAAAGCTCCTCCCTCCTTGCACCCCGGGGCGAAGCAGCTCTCTGGAAAGAACAAGGGGCCCCATTGCACAGGCAGGGCCAGAACGGGGCTTCTTCCACTGGCGACAGAGAAGCCTCTCCAGGCAAGCTCCGTTTCCAGACTTCTACTCGAGGGTTCCTGCACTGCCCTGGTTGAAGCTCGGCCGGGCTGGAGCTGCTGCAGCCGCCCTCTGCTTGGGCTCGCAAGGGCTGGCCTGAGTGGAGGGAGGGGGCACCCTGCCAGCCTGAAACATGCGGCTGGCTCTTCCTCCCGCAGCCTAGGATTCGGTTGCCTGCCCCTCCCCGGCAGGGGCACTTTGCTCTGGCTCCTTGGGCACGCCTGCTGAACCCAGAAGGCCCACTGGAGGAATCCTTGGGCGAGCAGGCCTGGTCCGCCCCAAAGACTCCCCCTAGCAAGAAAACTCCTCCTGGGATCCCAAGGGGGAGGGGGCGCTCCTCCGCGTGTCTCGTCCAAGAAGTGTGAGATGGGATCATCTCCCTTCTTCCGGGGAGCGGGACTCTGACTTCAGCTTGACAAATTCCTTGGCCACTTCATCGTTGGTTCTTTGCGAGAGAATCCTCAGAATGGTAAGCCCCGTTTCGTCCATGTGGACCCTTCGCCCCAGGGGGCACCAGCAAGCACAGCTCCCCTTCTCTGCAACCTCCCTGAGTTGCATCACAGCAATGCCCAGGACCCGGTCCTCGCGGGCAAAGCAGTAGTCCTTCAGGCAGACCTGCAGCTCGTAGGCATCTGGCCCGTCCTCGTTGCCCAGGATGCTGGGGGGGAGGGAGAGAACATGGGCTGAGGAGCAGGCGGGCAGGGGAGCTGGCTCGCTCCTGCCCCCTCTGAACACAGCTTCTAGCCGGGTCCCTCGTCCCTCCTGCCCCTCTTTTGGCTGCCTTCTTTCGATAATTACTGTGGAAGGAGAACCTGCTCACAAGTCAGGAGGAAAGAGATCCCACATGAAATCTGTGTGACCGAAAGAAGGGACGCAGGCTGAATGTCCAGAGCAGACACGCACACGCTGTGCTTAGCTGGAAAGGTCAGGGCACTGAATGAACGAGGAGACCGGGCAAACTGCGGGTCACCCCACAGGGATGGACCCAGCAACCAAGGACACAGGAAGCAAAGGCCCCTTCAGGAGAGCGAGGAAGGCGGCCAGAGGACTTACAAGTGAAATGTTTCATTGTACTTCGGAGCCCAGTTGTTGCTCTTGGATTTGGTGGCAAATCTCCGTTTCTTGTCACTTTGGTGTGGCCCAATCATGGTGACCTCCACAAAGGGGCGAAACATGCCAGTGGTTTGCCACTTCAGATCATTGGCAGCCACGACTGTAAGAAACAAAGGGAAGAGGGGTGAGGCCTCTCCCACCTGGGTCAGTGCTGCCCCCATGCATTCCTCCATGCCACATGGAAGGGGGGGAACCGTGGCCCTTGCCACGGGCAAAGGGCACTCTCTGGGCTGGGAGAAGCCCATGAGCTCCACCTGCCCTCCAGTCATCATGCTGCTGGCAAGGCCCTTCCTGGCAGGCAAAGATGCTGAGATGCCACCTGGTGTGGGCACTTGGGTACCTTTCACTGTGATCTTGTGCTCCCCGCTGCCTGGGTGAGTGTACAGGTCCACCTGGATGGACACTTCACCCACAGGATCCTCTGCTCCCGAGCCTGGGAGGAGGAAGAGCAATGAGCATTGCTGGCCACAGGTCCAGAGAGCCACCACGGACAGGAGGACAGGAGGGGCTGTTTTCACAGGGGCAGCCCCATATGGAGCAAAGGCTCCTTCCTGAAGTGGGGTTGATGAGTGGGAGGCTGCTCCTGCCAGAAGCAGTGAGCGTGGGGCTGAGCTGGACGGTCTTGGGCTCCCCCACAGTGGCTAAGCTCTACTTTTCTGAGAGGCTCTCGACCAAGAATCACCCAGTTGGTGTTTTCCTCCTCCCTGACCCCAACTGCCCCCCGCACAAGGGTAAGATCATCCAGGTTCCCTATTTTCCCAGCGTTGCGTTTGGAAGACCCACGCTCTCGCGCCTTCTTTAGGGTGCCCCCTGCTCCCCAAAGCTGCTTCTTGGCCACCCACCCGTTTATCATCAGCCAGAGATGAGTCCCACTAGAGGCAGGAATGGAAGGAGGTCAGTCCAGGCCACCCTTAGACCGCGGCTGAGGCTGCTGCAGCCCCTGAGCACTCTTGCCTGGGACATCATGCAGAACCGGGAGGGCAGGGGGCTTTTGTAAGAAGGGAGGGGGGGCCTCAGGACATATCCTGCTCCACGATAGTGCTCAATTTCTTCCCCTCAAAGACACAGCACAATTCCAAAATGGTCACTAGCATTTTATGCCATGGCACAGCGGGCCAGGGGAGATCCTCTTGGACCCCCCATTTCCTCTTTGGAGCTTTGGCTCAGGCCCTCACCAGCTGTGCTTCAATGGAGGAGCAGCTGGTGGATCTGGCGAGAGGCTGGCATGACTCTCCTGCGTGTGGGGCAGCGGAGGCCAGACGGTCCCACTGCAGCCCAGCCTGCGCCCCCTCCCTCCGAACGCTTCCCGGGGTTCAGCTGCTCCGCGGACATAGCCAACCCTGGAGGCTGTTCCCCAGCACCCCAGCCTGGCCTCCTCTCCCCACCCGCACCTTGTGCCGTCTGGGTCTGGACGAAGGTCTTGATGAGGGTGTCGGTGGTCTGGGTGTAGAGCGAGAGGGCGTAGCGCAGCGACTGCAGCTCTGGGCTCTTCTCCAGAAAGGTCTTCTTCAGGCCGTTTCCTCCAGCATGGAAGTATTGCTTAGGGGGGAAGAATAAGAGGCAGATGAAGGGGATCGCGTGCAACAGTGCAGGCAGGGCCCAGACCAAAGGCCCCTTCTCACAGTGCCACTTCTGCTTGTGTTCCTGAGCAGCCCTACTATCCCCTGCTGCTGCCGTGGACAGTAGGAGTCACCAACAGCCTCCCTCGCAAAGCTACTCCTTAAGGCCTGCCCCTTGTAGCAGGGACCCCCGTCTCTGTGAATCAATGCTTCCTTTGGCCATTATGGATCCCACCATTCAGCTCCCTCCAAGGAGACAGTCTCACTCTGCCCAGAGCTCAACTGACCCTCCAGGCTGGACCATTCTAGCATTTCCTCTTTGCCAGAGTCGAACCCTCAAGGAAGGCAACCCTACAGCCTTCAGACGAGGCCTTCTTCTTCTTCTTCTTCTTCTTCTTCTTCTTCTTCTTCTTCTTCTTCTTCTTCTTCTTCTTCTTCTTCTTCTTCTTCTTCTTCTTCTTCTTCTTCTTCTTCATCATCATCATCATCATCACCACCACCACCACCACCACCACTATTATTATGAAAGATTACTTCAGTTCCAACTTAGATTCCAATACAGTGTGTTAAATGGGATGACCGAGAGCTTCTTGCCTGATTTAGGCCTGCCTGCGGCCACGTCCTAACCTGAAGGCTGCTGCACCCAGCCGTCCACCCTCCTGCCCTTACTCTGCTTTGTGCCTGTTGCTGGACTTCTCACCCTACAGTTTTTGAAACTGTGCACCTGAGAGAGTGAAAATACTCACTTTAATTGTGTCTAGAGCCAGCTCCAGCACGGCACACTGCTTGGGGGTGAGGCTCCGTGTTTCCTCTCGGACCATGTGATCCTGGAACGGAAATCAGCAGGATGACCAGGGATGGGGAGGCGGGCAGCCCACACGAGGGAGGGTCTCCTCTGGGCGGAGGTAATGCAGCAAGCAGGATTGGGAAAGAGACGCGGGGCGGCGGAAGTCTGCTACAATTAGCTTGTGGAAGGACACATGAGGACAAGCAGCGGCTGGGAGATGTCTTCCTCCAGACACCCATGCACAGCAAGAGAGACGCCTCTGGGAAGAGCCTCTCTGGAGGAAACTGAGGAAGCACATTCCGCCCCTCGTGGCTGAAGCTTCTGCCTTAAAGCCGAGCCCTGCAGGAGCCAAGCTGGCTGTCAAGCTTGTCCTTCTGAGCTGGAACGCCATTACGGATGGACGCTGGAGAGACCTGGAAGGCATTCATCCGCTTTTTCCTAATTTTCCTTGAAAGCCCTTATCTGATGAAGGGCCGAAAATCTCAGGCTCTGTCCAACCAAGGCAGGCACTGGTGGCAAACTGGGGGGCTTCTCCAGCCAAGTGATGTCTCCCTGCCCTCTCCCCACTTGGCCTGCCCCTAACCTCTTCCCAGCTGGCTTTTTGCTTCTCCCTCCCTCCCTCCCTCTTGCCAAGCACGTCAGTCAGGCAGTCACTCCTGAGATCTGGTGGCCCACTGGCCAAACCACCACGCCCGAAAGAGCGCCACTGCTTCGGTGCTCGTTTTTATTGTGGATCCCCTGGGCCGAGGCAAGGCCTCCCGGAGACTTGAAGGTGCTTCTTCCAACGGGAGCCACTGGTACCCCAAGAGGGACTCCCCCACCCAGTCCCACCCGAAGAGCCCAGCTGAGGACAGCCAAGGCTGCGACGCTGCCTCCGGGAGAGGGGTCAGCCACCCAGGGCTATCATGCTCTGAATCCTTCTGTTTAGATGGCTGCGTCAAGCTGCACGCCAGGCTGCTTGGAGGTGCTGGTGCTAGAAGATGCAGCAGTCGGGGTGGGGTAGGGGTGGGACGCATGTGGGAGCAGCTCCTCAGGACTCGTTCTGAGCCCCCCTCAGGTGCAGCTGCCGCCCCGTGAGACCAAGAGGACATGGCCCTGATCTTCTATTTCACAAGAGGACACCTTTGACCTACCAAGACCCCTCACCCTGACCCCGTTTCCCAGATCTAGGTTTCACCAGACCCCCCTTCTTCCTGCTGAAGGCCAAAATCCTTCCAAGAGGCTTGGAGCAGGGGGAGTTTCAGACCAAGGGCCTCCCTTGGCGCTGGGATGATGCTGGAGGAGGACTCAGGCAGGACTCAGTCACAAAAGGTCAACATCAACCCCGAGGCTCCCACAGCCAGCTCGTGTCTGGATGGGAATTTGAAAACATGAGACGGACCACTGCGAGACACACGACATGATGCCTACATGCTCTTGTGCAATGCTGAAGACACGGGGAGGGGGCTGGGGACATGCGTGCATGAGCTGCTCCATGCCCCACCCATACCTTCAGCTTGGATAAATGGCCCAGTTCTTTAGCAGCACTGAAAATCAGCTGGGTCCCCTGAGGAGGACGATCAAGAGGAAGGCGGGAGACAGAAGAACAAAGGTTAAAAACTCGATGGTGAGTGAAACACGGCGTCCACCCTGGATTCGAGCAATCCTCAGCCAGATGTCAGTTGCCAAAGACCCTCCCCCTTGCCTGGTCTTCTACGGCTGCCGGATGGAGAAGAGGCCTCTCCACGGAAAGGGGAACCGGGCTGCCTCAAGACGGGGCCGGGCTTCTGGCAAAAGGCTCGTCTCCTGCACTGTGCTTGGCCCAGGCGAGGAGCCAGCTCCAGGCCTGCCCAGCGAAACACTCGCGGGACGCAAAAGGGCCACGGATTTCTTTCTGCATCCCCCGTCAGTCACCGGAACAGGACCCATCCAAAAGGCCCTGTGGCTCCTTCCATTGGGGCAAAAAGCTCCCCCCATTGGGGTCCTGGAGCTCTTGATGGCTCTGAAATCAGCCTCCAGCCTGGAAGCCCCAAAGGCAGCGGAGGGAGGAGGGGAAAAGGCCCCCCACCCCGCCTGGGCCTTTCTCCCAAGAAGCTCCCTGCTGCAGCCAAGAGATTTCCGGACGTCGCGTGGTTGGGGGGAGGGAGCCTAAAACAGAGCCCCCGAGGCTTTTGCTGCAGAGGAGCTGCAACCCAGCCCTCCTCTTCCCCAGGCTGAGAGAGAGAGAGGGAGGGGGAGAGACCCGGCCCTCTAACTCACCCCTGGAGCTGCCAAACACCCAGGAACCTCCATTTGACCCCACAGCTGCCAAACTGGGAGCAGTCACGCCCCTTTGCCCCCTCCCTCCCTGCTAGCCTTTCACCCCCCTCGTCCTGCCATCCTCTCCTGAAGGACTGGCAGGACCGGACCGTGCAATGTGTACAGGGCTGCCTTCGCTCGTGGGTTAAAAATGGAGATGGAAAGAAGAAACTGAAGAAAGCAATAGAGTTTGTACCGTCTTTAGCCTTTTTTTAAAAAAACTTTTTTTCCCCATTGTATATAACTGGGGGGAAGGGGATAGTTCTCTATGGTTGTTTAGGTTTTTAAAGATTTTGTTTTACAATATTTTTTTGCCCCCTTTTCTTTTTCCTTAGCTTAGTGTAGGGTTTTCCCCCTTGGTCTTTTTCACCATATAGTTTACTATATAATAGGTGAAGTTTTTTTCTTCAAAATTTTTATACACATTCTATAGCTATGGTGCTGCAAACTTCACGTGCATTATTTGTTAATAACTAATGTTTTTAAGGAATGTTCACCACGATGTTTTTGAAGCTTGGATTGAAAAAAGGGACTTTGCAGAATGCCTGTTGCTGGATCCTCCTGCAAAACTGCCCTTCTGACTTCCATTTCAGTCTCAGTGGGTGTTGCCAGAGATGGCGTTGCTAGCATCTCAAGGTCCACGCCAGGCAGGGCACGTGCTCGGCCCCGAGGCTCTAGAAAGGCTGGAAGCTGGGGGTCAGTCCTGCCCCTCTCCCCCTTGCCTCTGGGCCCTGCCACCCAGCCACGCATCCTTCCCGGTCGGGCCCGCGTGAGCAGCCTGGTCCAGGACCAGGAGGAGGAGGAGGAGGGAGGCGGGGGGGGGGCGAGGAGTTACCGTGTGATCCGTGAGGGGGGGCAGCACAATCAGCTTCTCCAGGGTGTTCATCACAACCCTCCAAAGATCCTTCAGCACCCGCTTCAGCACCGTCTTCTCACAGACGTTTGCAAAGAGTGTCAAGCTGTAGAGAGAGACCGGAGGGGGGGATGAGCAGAAGGCCACAGGGGCAGTAGAGCGCTGCTGGGTGGGCGATGCAGCAGCCCCCCCCCTCGGAGGCGGCCAGCCCAGCCTTCTGTTCCGAGCCGGCCTCGAATCTTCCCTGTCTCCCAGCTCCATCAAGCTCCGTGACTATCCGTGGCTGTCCTTGTTGTCCTCAAGTTACATCCGACGGTCGGGGGGCAACTCATAGCAAGGCCATTTGGCTGGATGAGGGAGCTCCCACTGCATGGCTTAGGGTTCTTGTGGGGCCACTGGTTCTGGGAAGGTGGCTCTGGCCCCCCACGGGGCACGCTCCGTGGTCTGGCGCCTGCTCTTACTCCTGATAACGAAGCGCCTCAGTGGGGCTCCAGCAGGGACACCTCACCCCGCATGGGTCCCGGCTGCCAAAGGCCTTGCAGGGAATCCCAGGAGCAGGGAGAACAAAGGGAGAGGCTGGAGGAGAAGAGAAGGGGCAAGACCCCCTGAGTGGGCGGTCATCGCTGAGGCAGCCATGCTCCTCCAGAAAGGAGCCCTGTCTTCAGCGTCAAGGGGCCTTGGAGGCCATCCAGACCAGCCTGCTGCTCAGGGCAGGAATCCAAACGGACCACCTCTGGCTGCTGCTGTCCATCTCTGCCTAAGCCCCTCAGCGAAAGGGAGCCCCCCCCCGATCCCTGCTCTCCACGGGAAGCTGCGTCTCACGTCCCATCCAAGTCCGCCTTCCACACGTCTGAAGAGCGCTGTCCTGTCCCTCCCAAGGCTCCTCGCTCTCTCTTCGCAGGACTTCCCTTCTCAGGCCCCTAGCGCCCTTCTCTGGAACCAAACTGGGCAACGTATTTGGGCCACGGCAGAATAAAGGGGCCCTGAAAATGGTTCCTATGTTTATGAGGCTTCACATTGTGTCTTTGCAGCCCCATCATGCCTTGGACTCAGCTTACCAAGGCAAATGCTACCAGACCACCCCCGCAAGCCTATCCCTTCCCCATTTTATACAAATCTTCCAAATAAGTACAGACGAGGATATTAAAAAAATCCAAGGAAAACAGGAGATTGGTTCCGAGGGAGCCTGACTTCCCGGGGCACCAGACTATGGTCTTTCTCCATCAGCCTCTGCTGAGCTGAGCAACGATGATGGCGTCGAGCTATCATCCACCACCCCGTTAGTCCCACCCTCTCATGCTGCCTGGGCACGATGGCAGCCAGGGACTCTCTCAGGGAGCTCGTCTGCGACAGCTGTCCTGTGCCAGACTCCTGCGTCTTTGGGGCTGCCGCTGGGGATCTTTTCAACGAGCATGGAGCCATTCAGCAGAAGAGCCAACAGGCCATAAGTCACTGGAGGAGCTCCAGGTCTGAAAAGCCTCAGCCGGGGCTTCAGCACTAAGCAGGGGCTGGACTCCATGGCCTCCCTGGCCCTTTGAGTTCTGTGATTCTTTCGTGCCATGGAAAGAAAACCCCAGAGCTTAGGGCACTACAAATGAGCTGAGAAGGCTGGTGGGAACTGGTCTACTTGGTGCTTTTGCCCTTCACAGCAGGTTCACGTGAGGAGTCACAGGCCAACAGACACCCCAGGTCTCCCCGGAGGGGGAAAGAGCAGGGGGCCAGCAGAACTGCACTAGAGGCTGCTCTGCCTCCCAGCTGCTAAGCTTCTTCAGGGGACAGCGAGTGTACCAGGCATTCTGAGGTTTAAATCTGCCCACAACAAACATGAGCAACACAAACCAGTGTGTCCACTCTATGGAGCAGACCAGTATGACTGTGGAGTAAAGGACTGCGAGAATCACTCCCCTTGCCCCTTAAAATCTTGGGTTGGGAAGGGGCCCTTGAAGCCACCAAGTCCAGCCTTCTGCTCGGCCAGGAGCCCATCCTGGGGATCCAAGGGGGGCGCAGACGTCTTCCACCACCTGTGCTGCGTGGAGGGCGGCGTCTCCCGCAGCCCAGGCAGAGGGGCCATCCCTCTTCCATCTGCTGGCCTGGTCCCAAGAGGAGACAGGTTGAACTGGCTCCCAAGCTGCCCACCAGCCACACAACCAACTTCTTTCCTTCTGCTCAGAGAAGCTCTGCAACCACACGGGCTGTTCTCCGTCCTTCTGCCCCTCGGTCTTGGCTGGGACGGAGGCTGCCATGGTGGGAGAAGGAGCAGGCGGACCTACAAGAGCCACATGGAGGACCTGCTTCCTGAGGGCCCTCACCTCCTAGCCAAGTGGCCCTTGCGCCCTTGCTGAGGAATCTCTCTGAGGGGTCCCGGGGAAAGATGCGCCCACGTCCTTACTTTCCATCCAGGAAGTCCATCAGGGGCCTCAGGACATTATCTGCGTCTTGGGCCACGGCGTTGGGGGGGGCATTTCCAGCCCCTTTCACCTGGCACAGGACCTCCGACATCTGCTTCACGCACTCCTCAATGCGTGCCTGGAAACTGGAGACAAGATGGCAAGATCACCCCTGGCCCAGCTCCCGCCAGCCAGCTTCCGCAAGGCCAGGAAGCCCAAGCATTTCTCTCTGGTCTCAAGCCGACGGAGGAAGCCTCACATCAGGAAGGTGGCCTGCAAACACCCGCAGCACCTCTTGCAACGAGAGGCTCCTTGTGGGCTGCTGCTCCCAGGGGGAGGGAGAGGGAGAGGGGCACAGGAGGAGGGCGCCCGAGGGGAATCTCTCAGCCCCTCCACCTTCCTGAGCCAGAGGCCAAAGCAGAACGTGGCGCTCACTGCTAGACTCCAGTCAGCGCTAGGATGCGCCAATGTCCTTTAATCCCGCTCCAATCAAAGTCTTGTGGGGGGAGAATCTCCCTTCAGATTTGCCCGAGCTTTTGCTCTCCCGGCGCCCCAGAAGAGGGAAAGGAGAGCAGAGGGAGCTGCCCTTCTCGTCCACCCGTCCATCGCCTGCAGTCTAGCCGCAAGAAAGCCACGGCCGCCTGAACCCGTTCCGCTCTCTGAACATTAGAGAGAGAAACTGCGGCTGATCGTTCAGCCAGCGAGCGCAATCCAACGCTAGGAGCTCCAGACAGATTTCAGAGTTAAGAAATCATGTTTCGCTTTGTGCTACAAAAGCAACATGCAGATCACCCCACTTTCAACTGTTTTCATGTGCAAAGATGAAAAAACAGCAGAAAGCGCAAGCCGTGACAAATTCTTCGGTCTAGGGCGCCACTTTTCCCTCCGCCTGCTGGGTGCCCAGCCAGACAGAAGGGGAACCCACCTGTTCCCGAACGTGGCGCTGAGCTCATCCAGCACGTTGTTCAGCTTCACCTGCAGCTCCTTCAGGGAGTCGCTGGCCTCGGGATCCAGCTGCAAAAAGAGCAGAGCTGAGCCGGGACACGAACAGCCCAGGCCTCCTTTGGGCACCCATCGAGATTCGAGCCGGGAGGACTCACCCCCTGCCAGGAATTGGGGCCCCTGGCAGCTACAAGGTGGCGAGGCTGGAGAAGCATCCTCTGCCCTGCATGGGCTGCCCCTACCTGCCGGCCCTCAGCAACCGTGGCAGACCAGGAGCCCAGCAGAGCAGCAGATTCAGCCCACCTCCACGATGCCCCCCTGGGCCCATCTGAAAGGAGCAACCCCTCCCAGCTCTCACGCCCCCCTGCTCTTCCAGGGGGCCTCAACGTGCACGCCCTTCCGAGTGGGCCTGGCAGAGCCTCCCTCCAGCCCCAAGCCGGAGCCCCTGGGCTGAGCGCTCTCCTGGCGACAAAGGGCCCGGGCCTTCGAGAAGCACTCTGCCAAAAAGCCCCTTCCGCACGGACCCAGAACGGGCCCTTGGGAGGCGCCAGCCAGAACCAGACTTCCTAAGTGCCAATGCCCAAGACCGAGGACCCGGTAGTGCCTGAGCAGAGCCCAAAGGAACCTGTCACGGCTGCTCGAAGAGCATCTTCCCGCCCCTGGCTGGCCACACAGCTCTCTCCCCTGACAGAGGGCTAAAAACTGGACCCCAGGCTAGGCCAGGCGAGAGCTTGTGCTTCTGCAAGTTGTGAGAATCTCGCAATGAGTTAGCTGAACTGGGTCATCCCATTTCTGCATAATATGGCTTACTGACTTGGGCACCGCCTGTGATGCCAACACAGCCATAGGGTTTGCTGTGTGAAGGCAGCCTGCGCCCGGCTTGCCTGGCCCACGCAAGCTGAGGCAAGGCCAGGCCAGGCCAGGCCCTGCCTGGAGGGAACCGCTACCCAGTCCTCAGGAGCACAGGAAGGGACTGGCCGAGCTGGTGCTTCTTTCAACAGCTTGGACTTAAAAAGTGATGCAGCCTTGCCGTGGCGCTGCTGGGGCCCAGAAAAGACCAGGCTGCCCAGGGAAAACCCCCGGGACAAAGACTCCCATCCGGCATCCCACCCAAGGCATCACCATCAGCAGAGCAACCTTTGCCGTCTTGCCGCCAGCTCCGCTTTGGACCCACCTCCTCGGCCCCTTTGCTAGAGAGCTTGCAGGACAGCAGGAAGCAGAAAATAGCAGCGGTGCCGAACTTCACAGCTATGCAGCTAACTTGCACCCAGATTTGGCAGGGGTCCTCACGAGGTACTGTCACAATCACATTACTGTGAACATGGGCAGATTTGGATGAGCGCTGCAGCCTGGCAGCGCATCGCCTGCCTCATGCACTGAACACACGATGCACATTCCCACCCATCTTCCTAATGCCATTTTCCTTAAAAACTGGGGAGGGATGGAGGGAGGGAGAGAAGAGGAGAACTGCTCTTGTCTTTCAGGCAATCACAACTTCCATGCATGGCGCTAGAGCACCTCAGGGTGCGGCACCATCAGTTTCACCTACAGGATCCTGCTAGGGAAGGTGCATGAAAACAAGACCAGGATTTTTTTTCTTCTGAAGGCGGGCAGGGAGACGGTCGGCAAGGACAGACACTGTTGAAACATGACAGCTGTAGAATCTGCTGCTGCCAAGCTGGGTGCCTGGGAAGTTCGGCTGGAAGAGGAGCCGCCTCCCTTTGTGCACGGCTTGGACGGGCCCTCGTCCATTCGCTTCTCTCCTCCGCCTTGCCTACCTCTCGTCCCCCCTGCAAGCTGGGCGGGAAGCAAATAACCAGGCACCCAAGAGCTTCTAAGAGGTAGATACGCCATAAGCAAGCTAAGAAGCCATTATAAAGTAATTCCAGCCACCGGGTGCATCAAACACAAGCTCTATTTATACTGAAATCAAGGTGCCAATTTTTGCACCTCCTCCTCCCACATACAGGATGCGAAGTAACAGGCTATAAGCCACTCTCTGCGGGGGGGGGGGGGGGGGGAGGGGTTCTGCCTCTCCCTTCTCTGGGTAACAGATGGGTCTCAGATGTGAGGCTGCCTGCTTGTGACCACCTGGGACTGGGCTCTTGCCGCCCTCACCCCTTTCCTCCTCTTCCCGGTGCAGCTATCCTTCCCCAGTCTATCTTTAGCCTGTTTTCCCTCCACTGTTTCCCTTGGAGCCTGTGCGCTCTTGCACGCTCTGGATGAGAGTGGAAGTGCCTTGTAGGGAAGGTGAGAGGGAATGGTTTTTTTAGCAGATGGGCATCAATCCATTTTGTAATGAGATTCCTTAATTTATGGGCAATTATTTTCATCGCAGTAATTCAATCGATACATAGTTTAGATATCGCTAACGCACCAAAATGGAAAAACATGTTTGTATCTATCGGCACGCATATATGCAAATGTATCACGTGTGCGTCTACTGAGGGTGGGAAATCTCCAGGTGGGGCAGGGAATCTTAAGTCGCCGTGCTGGGGAATCTAGCCAGGGCGCAGGATGTAGCTCTCTCTTCTTGCTGCGAGAGGGGGAATTGTCACACACTGTCATCTTCTTTCAGGTAAATGAAAGAGCTGAGGACCGGATTCTCAGCTTGTCCACCAGCAAAGGACCAAGGGATGCTATGTGAGAGGAAGGGACCCCTGACTTTCCATTCCCCAAATGGGAGAAGGAGCAGGACAGGCTGGACTACAGCAAGAACTCCAGCAGGAGGGGGTTCTGGTAGCTTGGTCCGGCAGAGAGAAGACAGAAGGAAGACAGAAACGCGCTAATGCGGCAGCCCCGGCAGCAGCCCCTTCCTTCTGCCAGAGTTACAGGCACGTGTAAACACAGCGCTGCCCGTCCCATGCCCGTTAAGCAGCCACAGCTTTGGGAAAACCTTGCCACCATCTTCCTCATGCGTGAGAGGGACTTTGGTGCAAAGGCTGTCTGTGAGAAGGGGAGGATAAGGGTGCAAGCCAACTGACCACAGGCACTTCTAGTGGCTGTTCCTTAGTCTTAAGAGATCCCGGCTGTGGGCAAACCTTCCTCTTCCATCCATCTGCAGGGTTTTTATCTAGGCACGTAAAAGATGAAATGCATTTTGCGTCTCCCAGTCAGTCTCGACTCCTGGCGACTGCCTGGACAGGGCCCTGCAGTTTTCTTCTCAGCTGTTTCAGAAGGGTCTTGCCCCGGCCTCCTCCTTCCCAGGGCTGAGAGGGAGGGACTGGCCCACGGTCCCCCAGCTGGCTTTGTGCCTCAGGCAGGACTAGAACTGAATGGTTTCCTGGTTTCTAGCCCAGACCCCTAACCACTACACCAAATGTACCTGCTTTTAATGTGGCTTATCTGCACTGTTATGAAATCTGGTTTCTTTCTCTTCTCTTACTGACGAAAACCCAGAGACCAGGTATGTACAGGTTCCTTAATGTTGACACCCTATTGCTACCAGTGTTATTATGTAATTTTCACATATATTCACTTGCTTTATTCCCATATAAATGTCTGTGTCTGTGCAAGCCTGAATGTGCATGCGTGAAAGATGGAGGACATGAAATCCAATCAAATGAGGCAGGAGGGTTGGTTGTTCTGGAGGATGTCAGTTTCTGCAGCATCTGGAAAAAGCACCTGACCAGGGACTTCTAGAAGACTCTAGAGCAGTGTTTCTCAACCTTGGCAACTTTAAGTTGTGTGGACTTCAACTCCCAGAATTCCCAAGCCAGCCATGCTGGTTTCGGAAGCACTACTCTAGAGGTTGGGTCTCAAAACAAAAGATGGTTCTTCTGTCAAGTGAGAGAACCATGATTACCCAAATGGGTAGCAAGCTTAAGGGAAAGAGAAGACAGTGGGGTCAGACACAGCGCAATCCTCCCTCCCTGAAGAATCTAGCATTACAAGGCCCCGCAGATAAAAGCCAACAGTGAAGAGGTAACCCAATGGAGAGACGTTCTAGACACATGTCTGTTCTCAAGTGCCCTGGGCTTTGCCGGCCACACAAAGCTGCAAAGAAAGCTCCCTTTGTGGTCTACTCTACCCAAGGTGCCATCTGCTGGATGAAATCCTTCTCTGCAAGGGACAGACTTAAGGACACCCAAACACTTTTTGGGAAGGCCCTCCCCGATCTGTCTCCCTTTCACTCAGGACCACTTTGCTTCAGTCATGGAGACCTCCAGAAGTAGGAGTGGAAATGGCACCTAAGGGGCCCCAGCTCACCCACCAAGCCCTTTCTCAATGACCCAAGGGGGAGAGACCCTGCCCAGAGAGTGCCAGAGTCCACTGGAGCGACTGCCCAGGGCTTCCGGCCATCAGCAACGCCTCCTGTAAATGCTCGGAGTCCGAATTGGCCCTGAGTCGCCTCCCCCACGCTCCTGGTTTTGTCGCTGCCTGTGCAGTGCCAAAATGCTCACCAGCAGCTAGGCTGCTAGTCTGTGCACAGACCCCGCAGAGAAGGGGTGCACAGGGCAGCAGGCTTCGGCAGATTGCCCCGCTGCAGGAGATGGGGATGCCAATGTACTTTGCCAAGAAACCAGAAGCCACGGTTTTGCTGCTCCTGCACAGGGCAAACTGGAAATGCGCCTAAATCAAGTTGTCTCTTCCCCAGAGGCGCCATGGGAAGCAACTACACCCAGGAGAGATGGGGGGCTCCTGGGGGGGAGAACTCAAGTACGCAAGGACCCCAAAATTCAAGGGGTCAGATGCCCCCCATTCTCTCCCCAAAGGGAACAGTTAGGGAACAATAAGCCATGCAAATTCAGCCCCCGCCCCCCAACCCCCTCTTGGGATCTGTGGGAATTTCAGCATGCGATGCTGGAGCCTTTGTGGGCTTTAAGCAACCCCTCTGCGTACACAAACCTGCGGCGCACGGTGACAACGTCTCGCCTTTTGCCTCTGGGGCTGGGCAGCTCTTAGCTTGCCTTCCACATCCCTTCCCTCCCGGCCGCCAAGGCGCCCCCCTGCAGACGGGGCCACGGAGGCTCTTCCGGCTGCTGATCAGCTAGAGAACCGCTAGAGCGCCACGGAAAGGCAAGGTGTACCAGACCTGCTGCAAACCCTTCAGGCCTTTTGGTCAGGGCCCTTGTGCAGAAAGCGGGGGCTGCTGTGTTCCTTGAGATGGGGCTTCCCTGCTGGGTAAAGGCACAGCGCCTGTTCCTGCAGGCGGACAGGCCTAAACAGGAGAGGGCAAGAGGGGCACGCCCAAACTCTTTCCTAAGGAATCAAATTCTCATCACTAGAAGCAGCAGGAGACCCCTCGCTTCCCAGCTGCCCAGGGTTACTCAGTCTTGAGCACCTCCCCCCCCATCTCATGCTTCTCCACAGGAGGTCGTAGTTGCTCCTGCACAGCCCAGAACTGCCGAGGGAGGGGAGCAAATCTGCCGGCTGCTTCCATGGAATGCCCCCTCCCTGAGTCAAAAGCAAGAAAGCCAAAGCAGCCGGAGAGCCTCAGGATCCATCCCCGATGCGTCACCCTCCTGCCTCTGTTGCCAGAAGCCAAGAGAGGCACGGGTCAGGCCAAAACTTCTGGCACCATAGCAGCCTCCTTCAGCTCTCCTAGAAGAAGGGGCTTCTCCTATGGGGAACAAAGGCAATGGGGACGGATCCTGGGGAAGTAGAAGCACAGCTCCAGCATGCACACCTGAGGAGCAGAAGGGGCAACGCAGAGGCTCAGGCCGGTGCCAGAAATCCACCCAAGCCCACCATGGCAGCCAGGACTGGCTCCTGCAAGAACTTCTCAACTCGTGGGAATAATTCACCTCCCTCCCTCCACCAGGAGCAGAGCCCACCGAGCCTCTCCCAAGGGACACCCATCCATCTTCTGAAGGATGCCATCTTACCTGCCAGCCAAGAGTAGGGATGACCTCCCCCTGCTACGAGGGAACCATGGCCAGGGAGCCACACCCTCCCCCCTGACTGGCTTCGACCACCATGGAAGGCTCTCTCCCCCACCCTTCGATCAAAGAGGTGGCCCTTCTGAGGTGCCCTCAAGGAGGCCTGAGGAGTATGTGGGGGATGAGCTCCTGGTCCAGCCTCAGCTCTCACCTCTTTGGCCCCCATGGCCTCAAACATCTTCTCCAGCTGCACCCTCAGCTGCTGAATGTTGTTCATCAGGACACAGGGCTGAGGGAGGGAAGGGAAGAGCAAAAGGTGGTCAAGCTTTCTGGGCCAACTCCGGAGGGCAGGACTG
Source organism: Python bivittatus (assembly GCF_059951505.1). Lineage (NCBI taxonomy): Eukaryota > Metazoa > Chordata > Lepidosauria > Squamata > Pythonidae > Python > Python bivittatus. The sequence goes on along the minus strand of NW_028277097.1, from coordinate 24,929,505 downwards.
TGGCAAAGGAGATGGGGAACTGGGAGTCCTGCAGTTTAGGCACCCGGCCTGCAGGTAGCCAACAGCTGCCCTCCTTCCCCAATGCCATCTGGGGAAGCAAAGAAGCCCAACTGGTAAAAAAGGGCCTGGATGGACAGAGGACTGAATGATCCACTTCTCCTTCAGGGACTGATCGGGGAGCGTGAGGGACAGTCTGTCCAGTGGTTCTTGATCCAAACTGGATCCATTTACATAAGACCAGAAGCCATGCCCTGCTAGATCGGACCCCTGGCCCATCTAGTCCAGTGGTCTGTTCTCACAGCAGCCACCCAACCACAGAAGGAAACCCACAAGTCTCCCAGCAGATGCCTTCAGAGGCAGTCCCATTGCCATCAGGGCTAATAGCCACTGTTCCCCAAGGCTTTGGTGAATCAGTCCACCCCTTCTTTGAGGCCAGCCAAGCTGGTCGCCAGCACATCCCATGACAGTGAATTCCAAAGATGAATTACACATTGCACAATCCCTCCCCCCCCTTTTGTCTCTCTTGATTCTTCCAGGAATCCTTCCATTCCATTGGTGACTTCTGGTTCCAGTATTTTGGGAAAGGGAAAATAGCTTCACTTTATCCACACACTATATAATTCTATATATCATATATATCTATATTCGCCTCCTGCCTAGACCAAAAAGCACCCAATATCTCAACCTTTCCTCCTAGGGAAGATGGTCCAACCCTTGGATCATCCCGGCCGTCTGCTGGGACAAGAGCCGTTGGTTAACTCTAAATGGGGAAAGGCTGAGCAGGTGACTTTGCTCCAGCAGAGAAGGACCTTGAGAAGCTGCCAGGACAGCTTTGCCCTGATCACTTCTCTCTGCAGCATCGGCCGCTGCTTGCCATATGGCTAGTGCCAAGAGCATGATGGCTATGTCTTGTAGCCTCTGGCCAAATGGCAGCCTCTTCCCTGGACTTATATCATCTGAACCAGTCGATGCTTGGGCTGAGTCAGGCCAGGGACTCACCACCTTCTCCTTGGAGCAGTAGGTCTGGAAGCTCCTGGAAACAATGTCTGCATACTGCACCAGCACCTTCCCGATGGTCTACAAGGAGAGCGGAGACATTAACCCACCCTCTTCCGGAGCAGCGCACTGGACCATCCCAGCCCTGAGGATGGCATCTTGGCAAAGGCCAATGGGGAAAAAATGGCACCTTGGCAAAACGTCGCATGTAGCGAGCAACAATGGCGGGATCAGGGCATTCCAGCTTCTTGATGATTTCAAAACTCTGATTCAGCTGGGTGAAGATATCAACCACCGAGCAGGAGAAGAGGGCGTGCTCAGATGTTTGCTGAAACTAAACCCGAAAGAGAGAGTAATCACACGCTGATGGAATCTACACAAAACACTGAACTGGATTAACACTCTGTCTGGATTTGGAAATGCTAGGTTCACACAATAACAAACCAGCAAAACACCACACCAGGATTAAAGCTACCCAAGCTTCGCCAATAGGGCAAATGCAGATGTAGAAAGTTTGCAAGCTGGTTAAGTGTGCTGTGAGAATCAGTCGCCAAGCTCTATCTAGGAATAGGCCTGAAGGCCAAAACGTGTGCTTAGAGAAGAGATGGTTAGAGTGCTGCTGGAGGACCTCAAGGAGTGAACCCACAGAGCACGAGTAGAGTCACTTGTAAGGGTGGCAGAATGTCAGTATTTTGCCACCCTGATCACATATGTGGAAGCCATCTGTGGTCCTGACTAAGGTGACCCAGACTCTCCTGGGTAAAGTGGAGCCAGAAGTTCATCTGCAGGGTGACTGTGAGAAACACCTTAGGTATAAAGTCACTCAGATCTGCTCCAAGTTGGACCTCAGCCTTGAGGCAGGTCCCATGGAGGTGCCTGAGGCTCAGTGGCTTGGTTATCTGGGAAAAATTTGACCCTGTGACTCCTGAAGATGTGGACAGGATTCTCAAAGCTGCCAGCTTGGCCACTATGGGCAAGATCCTTGTCTTTCATAGTTGGCTAAGGCCTCCTAGGATGGGACCCCTGGGGGTGTTCAGGCAGTAGTGAATGCACTCTTGAGAGAGGGAGTGGTCTCACCAACACTTAAGGAGGCAGTGATCTGCCCACTCCTCAAGAAACCATCACTAGACCCAACTGTTCTGGACACCTTTCAACTTCCTTTTCAGGGGAAGTTCTTGAGGAGGTATCCAGACCACAACTGCAGAGAATTCTGGAGGAAGCAAATTATCTGGACCACCTTCAGTCAGGTTTCAGGGCAGGATGGGGGCTAAAATGGCACTGATCGTGCATGTGGATGATTTCTGATGGGAGTGGGATGGGGATCCATCCTGGCTCTCCTTGACTTCTTAGCAGCCTTTGATGCCACCAATCATGGTATCCTTCTGGGCTAGCTTTGGGGGTTGGAAGCAGAGGGCAGAGGGTTATGCTGGCTTTCCTCCTTTCTCCAGGGTTGGTTCCAGTTGGTGTTGATGTGGGGGGGAGGCCTAGCCCACAGCCCCTGCTTTGTGGGGTGCCTCAGGGCTCTCCCCACTCCTGTTCAACATCTACGTGAAGCTCCTGGGTGAGGTCCCAGATTGCAAAATCCAGGTCAGCTGGCGCTCAGCACAGCCTGAGGAATCAGAAACACACCCCTTTCTCTAAGGAGTGCATGTCCTCGGCCCACCAGTTGTTCTCATGGGATTTTGATCCTGATTCCACCCACTCCTTTCCTCTTTATTCATGGACCAGGTGCAATCCCTCTTCAGACTCTGAGCGCCAGGTTACTGGAGCCAGAACAACCCAAAGCAAGGTGAATGAACATGATGGTCAAGCCTCCTCTGCAGCGCAACATGAGAGGAGAACCAGAGGCCATCCTGCTCCCCAATTTGTTTATTGTGAAGACAAGCGAGGTGTGTGTATGGGTGTGACCAGGATGACACAACTGGTGTGCCCTCCCCACATGCTATGTCTTCTAGGCTGGGAAAGGGGGGTGGTGCCAGGCTGCCAGTGGCCACGTCTTTCTCAGCTAAGCGGCAGCAACACATTGTGGGGGAGATGGGTGGGGGAAAAATTCAACAAATAAATTTTGCCTGGGATTGATGGTGGCCACCCATCCCAGGGGGTGCTTGGCCCAAGGAGGGGCTCTTTCTCCCAGCCTAATCGGCCCCTCGCCTACCCCGTCCTTCTTGTCTCGCTCCAGAGCTCCGTGCAAGAATTCCAGGGAGACGTCTTCGTTCTCGTCCAGCCACTGCATCACAAATGGCTCAAACCACCTACAATTGGGATGGAAACCAGCATTATCTGTTCGGCGCTCCTGTTGGCTGCCATGCAACCTTCTACGTGGCCAAGATGCCTTTTCAAGGAACCAGCGAAAAAGGTGGACCCCAAGCCCCAGCCTCCGGTTAACACTCCATCCCAGCTGCTTTTCCCAGGGAGTTTCCTCCTGTCCTCATTCGTCTTCCAAGAGGAACCCCATTTTTCTTAGCCTAGTCAAACTGTATTCCCCCCACCATCACAAGGGTCCCTAGGCCTGCATCAGTTTCCTCTTCCTGCCCCAGCAGGGAGGCCCATGAGCTGCGTGGCTCCCTTCCCAGGCCCTTGTCTTTTGTTGGTGCGCTCATCTTAACATCTCACTGCTTTCCTTCTGGCCTTCCATACTGGACAGCCAAGAAGTGACCGACCCAGAAAAGCAAAGGAAACCTTCGCTCACCTCTTTCATCTCTCGCCTTGGCTGTCTGCAGGCAGAGAAATTACTGGTTTTTTAAAAAGGTTCTTTCACAGCTCCTACGCTAAGTAAGTGGGGGGGGGGAACAATGCTCTTGGAGGAAATGGAGTTGCCCAGCACGCTCCCCAGTACTTTTGTCGACTGACCCTTAGCCACAGCGGACCTGCCAAGAGTACAAGGGCGGAAACAGCCAAGCGCCAGGCTGTGGGAGGAAGCAATGGGTGGGCTGCAGCCACCAGCGGGAGGACCTGGCCTTCCCCTGCAGCTCACCGAGGCAGAGGGAGACACCCCAAACGAGGCTGGGGCTCCTTTTAATGGAGGTGTTTGAGATCCAGCCTGCCAAAGCACCTGGACAGTGTTCCTATGTCTTGGCCCGGAAGCCCCTGATGGACCTAGACCGATCTTGAAAAGGCTACGCAGCGTCGGGCCTTGGATGGGAGACTGGTAAGAATTCTCACCAGGGTTGTGGGAAGACGAAAACCAAAGTCTGGTGGCTGCCTGGCCTTTCTCTCGCAGGAGAAGAGACGAGGGAGCAGACAGCAGCTGCAGGGTCTGCACCTTAATGCCAGTGCATTTAATCGGATGCCTTGAAAGGCTGGTCTCCAGGGTTTGCAATGCACTTACTTCGCCCTTTAATGTTACACGCAGGCATAAATTATGGAGGATTGCTTTACGTTAGGAAAAGTGCACATTTTAGGAGAACTCCATACAAATGAATATACCATTTTTAAGAAGAAGTATAGCTAAATGAAGTTAAACTGGAAAATGCCAAGTTGAGCCGTTGATTGCTAGCGCCCACTGGCATGCCTAGGGAAAGCAGAAGCAGGTGCCCCCCGTCTGTGCCCTCCCAAAGCTCCCCTCAAGTGCACGATGGGAACTCCCAGAGGCAGCCTCTACGCCCAGCTGCTGCCTTTCCTTGCCGCTCATCCACAGCTGCCCAGAGATGGTTCCTTCCCTCCTCTGCTTCTCCCTTCCTCCCCCCAGAGGGCAGGCGGGGAGGGGAGAGAGGGGAGAGTAGCCCCGTCATCTCCTGGGCCTGACCAGGTGGCCTTCTGCCTGGTGGGCGCGTCTGCCAGAGTGCAGCGCCAAGAGCAGCCTCTCAGGAAGTGCTACCAAAACAAAGTGCTTGCAAACAAGGGAATGAGTCAATAAAGCACCACAAAGGCTGAGATTGTCACAGCTGATTACGGGCTTCTCGGAGTGGTGCTAATTATGGGCTGCTTAAGCGTGCAAGGGCGATGAGGAAGAAGGTGAGAGACGCTACTCTGGGACGCCTGAAATAACCCTTCCTGCACATGTCAGAACGGAGAGCTTCTGGGGCCCTAAGACAGAGGAAAGGCTGGACACGGGCATGCACCCATTTGGAGTGCTTCTGCTTGCAAAGCTGCAGTTCTAAGGGGCATGGAGCCCCTCTGCGCCGGTTGGCCACCTGGATGGCAGAAAGCACCCCCTTAAGAAACGGTCCTCCGGCCCAAGACCTTGCTGGCATGGGTGGGGGGGCACCATAAGGGAGGAGTACGGGCAAGTTCCTTGGCCAGCCAGGCCGTTGGGGCCCGGAGCCTTTGCCTTGTTGCAGGGTGTCCTGGCAAAGGGTCTTGGGGTCTCCCTTAGAATCTGGGCTCTGTCTGCCTGTTCAGACCTGGATGCTGAAGGAGAGGGCTCTTCTTTTAAAACTCCCTCCTTATCTCTTTGCCAGTTGGACCCTCCCAGGAGCGGGAGGCAAGATAAATGGATCCTCAGACTGTGATTCGGTTTACCTTCTTTGCTGACATTCCAGTATTTTCGGCATTTGAGGAAGCTGCACATGCTGAGTGGTGCCAAGGACCAGCACCCATCCCAAGGCAGGTGAGGCAGCGGGGTCGCAGGGGGCCAGAGGCGCCCTGAGAACTCCTGGCGCCCCAACCTTCAGCTCAGCTGGCGGAAGCCGAGTGGCAACCGGGGGTCAGCTGCATCAGCACCTTAGCGCCTGCTTAGTGATGCTTGATGCTTGGACCCTTTCTGTCTGCAGATGGCAGCCCAGCTAACCATCCAATTTGCCATTCAGCCAAGGCAAAGCAGCTGAGCAAGAGAACCAAATCAAACCCCTTGCCTTGAGTCTGAGTGACTGCAACCCTGTCTTGACTTTGCAAGAGGGTGTGTGAGCAGCACACACAGAAGACGAGAGGCTCAGCAAGATCACACTGTACAGTTATTCTGTTATTCTCATAAACATGATTGAAACTCCCTTTGTGCTCAGCATCTGAGTACAACGTGTTGATTTATTTCATTTATTTATTAAACCTACTGTATTATACCAAGGATTTTCTCACTGGTTTGCAGTAAAAAATTAAACTTGGGGATATTTAAACCAGTTCAAAAGCCTATTTTGAAAGGTTTCTTTTTTGACCTTTTCCAAGAGCAACAAAGACTACAACTCCCCCCCCCATGGATCCTGGGCAGGGGTTGGGCTAGAAGACCCCCAAGGTCCCTTCCGACCCTAGGATTCTGGTTCTACGAACAATGCTGGGGGGGGGGCATTCCAGAGGCCCCAAGCAGCTCCTGAGAAGAGTCAATGCCAGGAGAGGCGATACCAGAGAGCAAGAGGCATCCTTCCAAGGGCTGAATGCTCCTGGCTGCACTAAGGCGTCATGAGACTCCTGAATTCTCTGCCAGCCATCCAAAGGGGTCCCTGGAAGCGTTCCAGGCTGTGGCCCCCTCTAGGAAGTCCCAAAGCCCTCCAACTGCCCCTCTGCTCCTTCTGGGAAAGAGCGAGCCGCACAGCCTGCCCACCACTCCTCCAGCACCTCCGCCATGCCTTGGTTCAGTTCTCCTCCTCCCAATCCCTTGCCGCCAGGGAGCCCCACGAAATAGGCATGGCGTCCCCAGCTTGCCAATACCCCCAAATCTCCTGAGGTGCCTCCAGACCTAGGCAAGGGATCGAGAGGGGTTGGGGGGGCAAGAAGAAACTTACGCTGGGTACTCGGGCACAATCCCTTGGAAGGCTGGCAGGCTGCAGTACTCATTGTAAAGCCACTTCACTTTGAAGTGCAGATTCATGTAGTCTGCGCTCCTGCACAGCCGGTGTTTCTCATGCTCTGTAGGGAAGGGGAGAGAGGGGAGAGTGACCAGGGTGTCAGATGCGCGGTGCCTCAGCATCTGCCAAGAGAGCCGCCAGACCGAAGGTCCAGTGTGTGACCCATGTCCAAACCTCCAGTGTGTGAACTCCCTGCCACTCCGGGGGGGAGAAAGAAAACCAGGGCCTGTTTGTGCAACTCAGCAGGTCCAAACAGAGGAAGAGTTTCTGGTCCTTCTGGCCCACCAACTGCCTGCTGAGAGGGGGCAGCACCCAGCAATCCCCTAGGATGGGGATCCGCAGAGAGCCTTGAGCAGCACCAGCTGGAGTCCTCCTCCTCCTCCTCCCCCCAGCTGCAAAGCCCGGGCCCTAGGGCCCAGGCGCCTGAGCGATGCCCCCAAGGGAGGAGGAGGCTGAGGGCCCTGGGCTGCCCACCTGGACGCAGGAGCCTCCCTCTCTGCTTTCCCTGCTGACCAGGTTCCCGCACCCCGGCGACTGCTCCTCTGCACTGCGGCAGCCTGGCCAAGAGGGAGGCTCAGGGAGAAGGTGCCGTTGGGGGGGGGGCTTCTCAGCTCCCCCTGCCCAGGTGGCGTGGCCTCTCTCCTGAGCCCCACCATGCCCCCCCCCCAGCCTGGCCGGGAGCCTTGCTGTGCACCCTTTCCCAGCCCAGCTCTCGACCGGACGTCTCGACTGGGGGAACGGCAGCCCCCTCAAGGGCGGAGCAGCTCCAGTCTGGGAAGCAGCAGCGCGAAGGAGCACCTGGCTGCTGGGCAGCAGGCGACGGGGCAGGACGCCCTTGCCCTCCCGCAGCGGCAGCCAAGACAGCCGCCGGCAACGCACATGCCCGAAACGCTTGGGAGCGGATGGTCCGTGCTCCCGGCTGGCTCCAGAGCCCTTTCCTGTCCCCTTCGTAAAAAGAGACGGGCAAGTTATTTGCACTAACTGGGAGGGAGGAGGCACGGAGGGAGCGCGGGGCGCCCGCGGAACTGGACGCCTCCTCCTCAGCCCAAGAGCAGCTGAGGCCATCGGGCGGCCGTTTCCAGGGTGAAGCAAAGAACCAGAGTCCCACTCCTGGGATTAGGTTGGTCCTGCTTCTGATGGAGAAAGGGATGGCGCAGGACCCCACCGTTGGCCTGGCCTGCCCAACCGCCCTCTCCCCCCGGCTGGACCAGCATCCTGTTTGGTGCTGAAGGGACCAGAGGCCAAACAGCAAAGCGCCACTTCCTGCCTTCTGGGCCCCCACTTGCATGTTCTGTGGGCAATTCCTCCCCCCGTCTGGCAACACCAATTCCCCTCCCCCCGTGATCCCCCCTCCAGTGGCAAGGGAGGCAGCTCCCTCCCTTCAGGGGCTGAAAGCAGCAGGGGCGGCAGCAACAGCTCCCCCCATTTAGGACAGCAGCGAGGTGGGCGAAATCTGCTACGCTGTGCCCCCATTAGCTTGGGGGTCAGCTGACCAGATGCGTCCGGGCCTGGGGGTGTGCCCTGACAGCTCCAGGCCCCCTCCCTTGCACCTCCCCATCCTTCACGTTCCTTTCTGGGGCTTGGCCTCTCCTGGCTCCCCACCAGCCGTTTCAGTGGGGCAAGAAGAGGGGCAGATCTGCATTCCCACTTGAACCATTTTTGGACTTGGCTTCGGAGGCAGCGGCAGACCCCCCCCCCCAGGGCGGTATCCAGCAATAAGGCGGGAAGCTGAACTGGGCTCTCGGTGATTTCGTGCCCTTTCCCTGGATGGGCCAGGCGCTGGCGCTGGCTCCCCTTGAAGCCACGGAGCTGCTGCCCAGCCCTGCCTAGCCTCACTTCTCCAACTGTTGCTGCCCAGGGGTCTTTGCGGCACAAAGTTATTCTAACTTGGGAGGGGCCCAGAGGAGTTGGGAGAGGGGAATCAGACAATCCAACGTGCCTTGTACCCACCAACCTGCCCTGCTGGTAGCATTACAGCAAGCAGAAAGTTTTGCTGAATTAATTCAAATTAGCAGCAATGGAAGGAGAGAACTCCCTACCCAAGGTTTATGCCCATATCAACTTGCTTCCGCATTCCTACGTTCCTCTTGCTGAATTTGTTTTCACTGAGAAAAATATTCTTGTTTCTTTAATTGCGTCTACATTCAGACATCCTTAACTCCTCCACCTCCAGCACCAGGCAAAGGCCAAGGGGTTTCTGCAAGGCTGCAGAGCCACACTCCCCCACCAAACGTGTCCAGTGAGCAAGAGGAAACCCGACTTACCTTCCATGGCGTATTTCATATCCTGCGCGAAGAGATTCCACATGACTTCAGCGCTTATCTTTCCAACCGCAAGTTCTTGTGGAAACCTACATCGGAAACGGAAGGAGGTATTAAAGGCAGGGCAGGAAATTTGCTCGGTGCCCCTCAGTCTGGGGAGGACGCCCTCACAATGCCCCGTGCGAAGGAGAAGCTAAGGGCTGCCATTTGCCAGGGAGAAACTGGCAGGGGTGGCGCCTGCTCAGAGAGATCCCAGCCAGCCGAAAGACAGCAGCCATTCTCCAAAGAAGCCCGCCCGGCTTCTTCTAGCATGCCATGGCTACCGATGCCTTCCGGCCACCTCTGGGGTGCGCAGTCCTTCCCAACGATGTGAAAGCACGCCAGTGGAGTGGAAGCTTGGTCACCCGCCCCCCCAAGGAGCCACGGGAGCCACCCCTTGGCCCCCGTCCCTCTGCAGAACCGTTCCTGGGTTGACTGTTTCTGGCTGCCCCCTTCCTGGCTGGGCAGCGGCCTGCTTCCCTCATGCACCTGCCATCCTGCTTCCCCACTGCAGCAAATGCATGCAGCCCCCAGCCCCGGGGACCTCAGGTTCCGGAGCACATGCAGGCAGGAAGGGCGCCCGGACGAGGAACTGCTCTCACCCCTCTCCTGGGTGTGCTCTGCCCTCAGGGCGCTACTGACCGAGCGAGCGGGTGATCGGAACGCCTCCATCTCAATTACAAAGTTACTGTTCCACGAGACAGACAGACACAGACGGACAATAGAAACGTCCTGCAGAAGGACACCACGGACAGACCGACAGCAGAGCTCCAGCCGGCTAGCGGCCACCCCGGAGAGCTTCTCTTACTGGTTGAGGGCGGGGGCATATGAGTTTTTGTCTTCTTCCACGATGGAGACGATTAAGGTGATGAGTTTGGGCCAGAAGTCCAGGTTCCTGATGCTGGGGCCCTGCTCCTCCGGAGGCACGTCCTGGGCTTTGTTCTGCGGGCAACAGAGGCGTTCAGACCGAGGGCACGGCTGCTCTTCTCCTGTCCCTGCAGAAGCCCCCTTTTCATGCCCCCCACAGCTGGAGGCTGTGAGAGGATTGGCCGAGCGCAAAGCAGAGGCCATTTAGGCAGAGGAAAAGGCACATCTTCTTCCATGCTGTTTTGCTGCAGAAGGAAGCAGCCCCCCCCCCCCGCTTTTCAGATCCCTCTTGGTCTCTTTATTCAGGATAATCCTTTCTCGGTTAGATTTTTCTTTTATTTTCTGAGGGTAAACTATGCTATGCTAGGATTAAAGAGCAGTTGCCATTCTTGTGATGAGACACCACTGTATTATGCAGAAAAAAAGGGTTCCCCTTTCCTAGCCATGGGCTCAGGTGAGAGTTAGACTCTCCTCCCCTCAAGGCAGCCTGGCTTGCCCATCTGCCCCAACACACACATACACACACCCTCTTACGTACAGGGTCTGCCTGATATTCCCGGCTGTACAGCTCGTGGCAGTTGTTGAAGATGTACTCATAGGTTGAGTTGAGACAGGCCTTGACGCAGCCCTTGACCACCTGGCTGGCACGAGGGGGGCTCTGCAGCTCCTGGACCTGGGGAAGATGGCAGGAAAGGAGGTGAGGAGACCCCACGAGCGGGGGGCTGGGTTCCAATCTCCATTCAGCCCACAGGCTTCTGGCCTCTCTTCTCTCTTCTCCAGGGAGTCTAGAAGACGGTTGGCAGCCTTGCTGCTCAGGACACTCTGGGGCATTCCAGACCCCATTTCATGGTTTGGTTTGGACCAAAGTTTTCCAGAAGAGCTTGGGCCCACATGGAGTCACCTCTAAGCAGAACTGAGAACACCTCTTGGCCACATCCCTGATGCAAAATCCAGACCAGGAAAGGCATTAAAGGAGTTGCTCTCAGTGGCTGCTTCAAGACTGACTCCTGCAGGAGCTCTGGCCCAGAAGCAGAGAGCAACTTCTTGCAGTGAGGAGATCTCTCTCACAGCTACATTTGTCTTTCACAAATGGTGGATTCCATTGTAGGTGCCTTCAGCTCTTGAAGGTCCATTGTCATGTCCTAAAACAGTCTTCTCCATCCTGACCCCCCTCCAGATGGGTTGTAGTATCGGAGAGTTTTCCTACAGCTCCCAGGACTTCTCCAGCCAGCACAGCAAACGCCCTGGGAAGGTACCAGGATGTGGAACTCTGTCTTACTGGGGGCCTCCCACTCCAAAGACATGGCAGCAGTGCAGCCCTCCACCGCAGTGACAGTTCTTGCCTCCCTTGCTCTTTGGGAAGGAAAAGTCCAAACTCGGCTTCCAAACGTGGAATGACCTGGCATGGCTCTTTGGACTGAACCCACCTGGGGGGGAGAGCCTTTCACAGTCCTTTCAGGGGTGGTTTTAGGGAAGCAGAAGGCTGAAGAGAAAAAGTGCCACAGGGGTTACATTAAATATATCCAGAGGCCTGACCTACAGAGCCAACTTGAGAGCTTGGGGGTGAATGTTCTAGAGCAAACAAGGCTCAATGTTAGGGCACGTTAAGTCTCCTGCCCCTTCAGACAGTGGAATGTGAATCATCTGGGCTGTCAGAAATCATTTCACAGACTTCCCATTAACTGAAAAGAGACAAATGCAAATTTCACGCGTAATCAACCGCCTCTGCTGTGAAGAGCAGCTCCTCTTTCGTGTAAGATGAACTGCCTTGTTCCCAATTTTCATTCTGTCTCCAGAGGTGTTCCCTCCCTGCGAGAATTCAACTAATTGGCAAGCCAATGTTTGGCAACCTGCCACTGCCACAGGCAAGCTCATCAGCCAACTGCCAGTGAACAGATGCAGGGGCAGGTTGACCACAACGAAGAGGAATTTTGGACGGGATTTGCGGAGTTCTTGGATTTGGATGTGAAGAAAAGTCCAGTGACGTGCAGCTGGAGGAGGAAGATTGGACTAAATCTAAGCAAGGCCCCCCTTCCTTCTGAGGATTTCCCCCTTTCTGTTAAGGATTAGGGAGGGGGGTGAGGGGATCACATATCAGAGCTGGATGGAGCCAACAGAAATTGGGTCTCTCTATAAACGAAGGAGGAAAAGCAAGTAAGGCTGAACTGAAATAAGGGGTGGTTCTGTGCAAGAATGGAGTGGAAGGGGACCAAAGAAAGAATGTTCTCACGTGCTTGAAAAAGAGCCCAACGTGCCAAAATCGAAATCACCGTGAAGAGGGATTGGTTAGAGAGAATACTGGCTTCCCTGAAGGGCTTCCCCCATTCCTCCATGTACAGTGCCCACCACAGGTGGCTGCTTTGCTAAAGCATCTGAAAAGGCCTGGGCAGCTTCTGAACTTTTCAAAGTGCGTGCGTGTGTGTGTGCGCGTGCACCCACACCCACACCCGCAGAGGGCTGGGCAGAAATCTGGGGCTTGGGATTCCTGCCTCCCTTTCCAGTCTCGGGGTCTGCCCTCACGACTGGCTGGGGTGGCAGGATCTGGGGGGGGTGAGGGGCAAACCAGCCATGGCCTCCCACAGACCAGAGCCCCTGCCCAGCCCGAAGCCCCAAAGTCAGGAGTCCCCTCCCCCCCAGCCTTCAAAGTCCTACAAGGTACCCGTTGTCTGGGGAGGGCTTACCCAGAAAGGCCGGGAGCCCCGGGAACCTGGAAGAGTCATCCTACCTTCATTCGGAAAAAAGTTATGCTGGTCAGCAGGTCCACGGTAGACTTGAGGTCCTGCAGGCGCTCACGGCTGCTGGCGGGAAAGTTGTTCTGTTGGCAGGAACACAGAGGGGCTTTTCAAGGCGCAGGGACCCTTGGGGGAACCCAGAGCCAGGCTGCAGCGGAACGAGGGAGGGGCCCGATCGCAGGACAAGCCTGTTGCGGGAAAGGCTCAGGGAGGTGCTTCCCACCTTAACGGGAGGGGAGCTTTTGCCAGTCGCCCCAGCAGCCAAGCAGTTTGCTGCGAGACGCCTTCCTGTCCTCCTCGAGCCTACAAAGCTGCACTGGGGGTGCCCTACAAAATGGCCTGCGCTGATTTTAACCTTCTCACAATGAGCCAGGCCTCTCCTCCTCCCTTGGTACCCCAACCCACCTTTGATATTTTGGCCACCCCGCAGCTATGTGACATCTGAACTGGGAAGAAAGACGCTAAAATCTTGCTCAAAAGAGGGGTGGAGAAAAAGCCCCCCCCCCAGTTCCTTAGCTCCTTTCTTCTGCCAAACTGTCTCACACAGAAAGCTTCAGCAGGAAACCTTTTGGCATTTGCCAGCTCCCCAGGACTAGTCTTCACTTAAATGCTGGAGATACGATTTTCTAGTTGCATTCCCCAATAAATACAAACATTACTTTCACTGACTCCTGCTGTATTACTGCCTTTGACAAGCTTCTTATATTTTATGTGTGAATTTAATTCCCTTGGTCTATTAACACCCTCAGTTTAATATGTTATTCCGATCCCTCAGTGTGTGGTTTGGACTCACTTCAATTCTTCCTTAATAAATAAGCCATTATTTTTAAGGAATTTGTTTAGGGTCTTTTAGGGTATCAGATTTTCGTGAAGCACCCTTGGGTCAGCATTTCAGGAACCTGCACATGGATGCTCAAATGCCATTTATATAATACAGAGGCAGGTCTGCAAACCACAGACTCGGTCGCAATGTGCCAAGGTCCTAAGCGCCAGGCCCCCCTCCCACGGAAGCACAGAACAACCAGCTTGTGCCTCTGGTGGCTTTCCCACCCCCACCCTCCACCCCAGCCACCCACATGCAGTGTCTGCTCTGCTTCCGGTCCATACCTTGTGTTCATGGCCAATCCAGGCTGGAGGTTCAGCCTTCTGGCCTCCATGGATTGATAAAAACCTGGCTCACCCGCTTTCCTTGCAGAAGGATGCCCCAAACCAGGTTCCAATGAAACCTGAAACTACCCACTAAATCAGTTGGGGGGTCCGTCCACAACACCGAGAAGCAGGAAGTGGAGGGGAGAAGGGGAGGGGAGGGGAGGGGCACTTGGAGGCTGGTGAGAAGCAAGAGCTCCTCAGAAAGAGCTTCTGGCTTATGAACGTGCTGGAGATCGCCGGAGACCCACCTGCTTCGCCTGGCTGCAGAATGAACCCATTTTCTGGGCTATAAAGGCCCAGCAAAATCTGGCTCTGCTCAATCCAAAGGTGGCTATCACTGAACAAGCTTGCCACGGTTTCCAAAGGAACGTGGTTCTCCTGGTTTAGTTTTCTGTGTCAGCACAGCACAGCCCTTTCCCACCCTGATGCTGGAGCAAAGCCCCAAAGCCAGGTGCCCCTCAGTGCACCCCGCAAAAGTGCACTCCAGCACTGGGAAGCCTGGCTAACCAGCCATGGGTTGCAAGCCAAGGGAGGAGGAAGGGGGCTCCCCCATCCTGTCCGCCCCAGGCAGGATTAAGCCCAACCGGTTGGGTGACAACGGCAGCTTGGTTCCCTCTGCCGCGGGTCCACCTGCAGAACAAAAGCCGCCAGTTCTGTTTCAAAGCAGCCCGTGAGCCAGAAGCAAGGCCACCAAACCAGCCGCTGCTTCAGAGAGGGAAAGCCCCTCCTTGTTAATGTGGGGAGACCTCCAATTAATGGCAAAAGGCTCTTCTCCCTCTGCTACCTGAGACCAAACCTCAGTTACATGTTGGGGACAATCAATTAAGAGCTCATTTATTCAACAGAGTCTTATCATTACAAATTAAACTTAATTAGACCTAGCTGTACTACAGCTCACATCCAATTATTGGTGCAAGTGGTAGAAGAAATGAGGATCTCATCCAAGCATTAAGCACGTTTCCCTATCATGAACGGTGCCATTCTTCAATGAACGATCCTTGCAATTCCCAGAGGGCATCCCTTATATTTTTCTAGCAAAGATGGGGTGGGGTGGGGAACGGAGAGGGAAGAGGTACAATGTACAGCATGAAGCTGTAAAGGGGATCGCCACCACCAGCAGCCAAATGGGCCTCAAATCCCAGCCCCTTGGGGAGGAATCCTCCCAGGGCAGAGGCCATCTGGCCCAACCTGCTGATCAGCGCAAGAATCCAAGTCCAAGCCTCCTGGCAGCACATGTCCAGCTCCCACCAGAACACATTGAGTGAAGGGGAGCCCACCGGCTCTCTGGGTGACCGGCTAGGGCTCTGCTGGTGAACTGCTCTTAAAACTGGAAGTTTTTGCCAACGTGCAAGTGGACAATGTCTTGCTGTAACTTAAAAGCATTATTCTACATTGGGCACTCTGGAATGAGGACTACCATGTTCCTCCTCAGCTGCCCCTTCTCAAAACTACTCTTTCCTAGCGCCTTCCACCTTGTTCATTGGACTTTCCAATCCTCTGATCAACTCATTTATTCATTCATTTTATATGGCTGTCCACTCACCACAGAACTCTGGGCGGCCACCAAATCAGGGAAAACACTCATCACACATATATTGCTGGGCACAATAATTCACAAGACATATATTCATGCAACATCCTGGTCCAGAGTCTGAGGAAGACCCAGAACTTCAGGCAGGTGCAGTGGCAAAGCGCACTTCCCGGGTCCTGCAAGATAACATTGTTTAACACACGAAGACCTGGAGTGTGCCAACCCCGTCTGATCTTGTTGGGCTGGCAGAGGCAACTGGACATCAGCAGTCCCTCAAGAAGCTGGCCCTGTGCCAAGCAGGGTTTTAGAGGTGACAACCAGCACCCTGAATTATACCCGGAAGCTGACCAATAACCGTCCTGTCCAGTAATAGTGTTACGGACAGGGTGCGTAGGTCCCTAGTCCAAGGTCCACCCATAGCCACTTTGATCTGGAATCGGTCATGAATGGTGGAATAGTCAAACTTGCTGATGACCTAAAGTGTTCAAAGTGGTAAAAACAACAAGGGACTGCAAAGAGCTCCAAAGAGACCTTTGCACATTAGGGGAGTGGGTGTCTGTTGCATACAGGTAGGGTTTATTGGGGGCAGGGGCAGAACTCCTCATTCAAGGATGAATTCCCCACTGTCTGGGTCCAAGCACACACCATGTCCCAGGTGGCCTTGACTTACCAGGAGGGCATGGATCTAATACCCGGATGGCTGCACTCCTCACTCCAAGAATCCTGTCCACTTCCTCAAGAATCACAGGCTCAAACTCTTCCCAGATACCCAAGTCAGTATGATGGAATGGACTTATGAAGGCCATGCTCAGGGAGATAAGCGTGTTCTTAGCCCCCAACAGGAGTGTGGGAAGTTCAAGAAGATGAGGCTGGCACCTCCCTAAGGAATTCATGGTGTTGTGGCTGGCTGGCTTGGGAACTAGGATTCAGTCTGGTGAGATTTCTGTCTTGAGGTTGAAGCTAATAAACGCAACAGAACTGTATTGGCATTGTCTCTTGGAGTTCTTTGGGCTGAACCTGACAGTCAGACTGTGCTTCAGTGCAGCCAACTAAGAGTGAATCTGAGCGATTGTGTCCATCAGATGCCTAGAATAACCCTCAGTGGCTCTCAAGGTGTTCCTCTGACCCTTCTCTCCTGAAGCAGGACCAGGTCATCCTAAACAGGGCTGCCTCCTGCAATAACAGCAGAAAAACAACTGTTTTCCCACTCTTATTGCCACAATGTGGCTCTTAGCTGTGTCCAACTGAACTCTCCTAGTCTTCCTCCAGCAGCGCTCCAGGGATATCTTGTTTCATCTCCTAGAGCTCCTCTGAGAACTAAGGGGCACCCTGAGATCCATGAACAGGGAAGGCCATGCATGCACAGTCCAATCTAAAGTGGACATCACCCTCTCATTCCAAGAGGCAATTAAGGCTTCAGTTGAAGTGTGCACCAGAACCTCAAGAATTTCCCCACATTCCTTCTGAAACCCAAAAGAGCCCACCTGGCACCTGTGGTGGAGGACCAAAAATACAGGTCCAACCTCCCTGTGGTGGGGAGCAGCATGAGATAACTCCACAGCAATCAGAGAGTCATCTAATTATGATTAGTGAAATATGCTGTCATCCCCCCAAACCCACTCATGTTGGCGCTGCCCCAAGACAGAAGCTGGGTCCAAGGTGTGATCCCAGTGTGTGTCAGGCCCCTGATGATCTGGATCAGATCCACAATTGTCATGGCAACCATGAACTCCTGAGCCACTTCAGATTCTATATCTAGGGAAGGCAGGTTGAAATTTCCCAGCACTTAAGTCTGGGAAGGTCCACTACCAGCCCCGCTACAGCATTAAGTACTACAGGCGAGGGGCCAAGACAGCAGCAGCAGTCCCACTGGATCCCTAGAGACCAACTTCATAAACAGGGTCTATCTGCAGAGCGGCATCTCTGAAAACTGCAAGAGCCTCCTGAATGATAATAGCCACTCTAATGTGCCTACACTGGAGTCATGGCTGGTGCCACACTTGAAACCCAAGTGTGCACATCTTCTAGAGGGGTACAGTCACCTCAGTGCCCACCCTGGTCTTGGTTATGGATATCAGGCCAGCCCTCTCATCCCTCAGAAGATCATGTATGAGGAGGGCTTTATCTCAGGTTGACCTAGGCCACTGAGGTTCCCATGACCAGGCACCAGGGCTGAGTCCATGAGTAGAAGGCAGTTCTGGAAGGCAGAACTAGAACCAAACACCAAATATGCATTCTCCACGAGCAGTTCGCCCCATTTCCTGTAACACCTCCTCTTCCCACCACAACTGAGAAGTTCTGGCCAGGCCCATACCTCCACTTCCCATAAACACTCCCCTCAACTGGGAACCCACTCAACTGGGGGCCAAGGCATCCACCCCCCATGGGCCCCAGTAGGCTGCATGGAGTGCCACTGCCCTCCCCACCTTTCACCAAGAGAACCAGTTCATCCCCACCTATACTATTTCCAGTCCAAGGTTAACCTCAACCTCCATCCCCTCTTCCCATGCTCCATCTGATCTAGGATATGCCAAGTGTTGAGAGCATGCCAAAACCGGCAAATAAACCGAGTAGCTGATGTTCTCTTACACCACTGTCCAAAATTCATATAAGGGGTCGAAAACCCAGCAAGGCCTGGCCAACACTACTGCTCTTCCAGTCCCAATCCCACTGGTGTTCTTTCTTGGCACCTCGTCACATTCCCAGGTAGCTGTGGCTACTGTTGTACCACCAGTTCCCATCTCCACCACCATGAAACCAGCAAGGTTTCACCAACCTTGCCACTGCCTCAGCACAGCTGATCTGCATGTTGGATCAGTAATCTCCTCCAAGGCTGCACAACTGCTCCCTGAGCAGGCCACACCCAGAATCTGAAGTTGAGAGCTCACTCTCCTGGGGTGTCCCCCAAGGCTGACGTTCTCCAGCCTCCTGGAAGCATCTGCCTGATGTTTCCCTGATGCCTCCACCACAGACCTCAGGGCTGGTAGCTTCCTACTCCCCTCTTAAGCCACATTTCCATAAACCAGCACACATATACAGTGCTATCCAACTGCAGGTTGTCACAAACAAGCAACTTGTTCTGGCCTATGTTAAAAAAAAAGGCGGGGAGCTACCATATTGCTCCTCAGCTGCCTCTTCTCAAAGCTGAACTTCCAGCTCCTTCAATCTCTCCTGACAGGACAGAGTTTCTGGTCCTCTGACCAGCCTTGCTGCCCTTCCCTGAACCTTTTCCAGTTTCACTGAACTCTTCTTTAAATGAGGTGCCTAGGAATGTCCACAGGACTTGAACTCCTGATCAAAGCAGAATAAAGCGGAATGACTCCTTTCTAGGATGTGGAAAATACCCTTCTGTTGCATTTGCTTTTTTGTAGCCACATCACACTGGATTTTGCAGTCAACCACAGCATACTTCCAGATTTTGCAGTCAACTCCTAGTGCAGGTTCTTCTGCACAAGAACTACTTTTCTGTCTGCTAGGTCATCTGCAAATTTGATAAGCACTCCTTTCTTTTCTTCCTCCAGATCGTTAATAAAATACTGAAGAGCAGAGGACTCAGGACCAAATGTTTGTTTTTATGCACGTGCACTACACACATACAAATTCCCACAATGGGTGATGGTGGTTATATGCAGGAATAGTTGTGATTTGCTTCTGAACCCTATTTATTCCCTGAAAAAGGGACTCCAAGATTTCAACCATGCCCTTTCTCAGGATGTTACTTACTGGGTGGCCTCTGAAGGGTCTCCACAAGGCCAGTAGGATGGACCCACCCAGTGTTCCCCACCCCGATTCTACCTATTAGTTATCCTGAATAATTTGTATAAATAGATAAATATTCCCTCTACCTCTTTATCCAAGACTTTAACAGATCAAAAGCAGCAACATGCCTAGCAGTCAATGAAGCACATCACTTGGTAGTAGAACTCCACACAATGTGCTGTGTGAGCCGGGGAGCTCCTGGGAGCCAGAAAGCCCAGCTCCAGGTCTACACTGGCTAATGGCAGTACAGGGATCTTGCCCCCTCGCTGCAACAGGGGCCAACTGAAGAAAGTTCATGGCAGTAAAGTCAAGAACAGTCTTTTTATAAATGCTACAGAGAAATACTACATTCCAGGTATGGTACCTACCCTGTACATCGACAGGTCAATTCGGAGAGAATTGTGCAGCTGGTCCAGGAGCTTCACAAATCTTTCTTTCTGTTAGCAGCAGGAGAAAAGAGACCATACGTCAACTTAAAAGGGATCTGTGGCTATTTCTTGTGAGGGCTTGAAAAATGGGTCTCCCACATCTCTTTCCTGCATCTCTGGGTGTCACAAATGAGGTGAAAATATTGGCAACTTTTGAGTGCAAATTCAATTCCATGTATGCAACACACTTCTGCAGATTGAAAGGCCAATTCTTCCACCCCTTCAGTTGCCTAATCCAGCCTCACACAAGTGTGGGGCACCCTACTCCTGAGTGATCTTGGAAGGTGTCAAATGTACTTTCCGCACCCCAGAGTCACAGAAGGGACGTTGGATGCTGCTGCGCAGAAAGCCTGGCTTTCTTTTCTGCTTTAAACCGAAGGACAACTCGATGGGCATTCTGGGCTGCTAAATTATTGGGCATGTATCACCAACATCCACTTAACTGCCGGCCCCCTCATTAATTTACCCAGTTCAGCCCAGAAGTCCCCTGGCATCTCACCAGCAAACCTCTGTTATCACTCAGTAACCCACGGGGTAGAAGAAGCCACAGATTCCTCCCGTCCACAGAAAGAGTCCCTGGTCTATGCTGAACAGCGAGCAGGATCCAGAAAGCAGGGAGTGAAACTTACCCCAAAGTTTGAGGCAGAGAACCGATCGGAGGCGGAGACATGGGTGGAGGCTGTGGTGTGTGCATAGTAAGCATTGATGTTTGCCAGCAAGGTGCTCATAACGGCTGGCACTCCGGGACACATATATTTGGACGAAAGACACGCAAAATGCCTGGAAAAGCAGAGGCAAAGGGTCATCAGGCAGAGGAAGGCACATTGCGAGGAAGCAAGAATATGGGGTGGCTTCTTCAAACAGCCCCCTGCTCCCACGCAGAATGGTCTGTAGCCCCCTGCCCCTCCCCTCCCCCATCGGCAGAGCAACAGGAGGCCTGCCCCAAACTCAGCGATCTGAAGCCAGCTTCCACCTAACAACTGCAGGCTGCAGCTGTGACAGCTTCTGCTGCTTCTGACAGAAAGCAAGCTCTGAGCATATGCAGGGGAGTGAGACCTTCCTAGGGTCTAGCACCTACCCCTGCTAGACTTTACGGTCTCTTGGACAGCGTGCAGAAGCCATAAAGCAGCTCTAGGACCCGTCTCTCTGGCCCTGCCGCCAGCCTCAGCCTTCCTTCCAGGACGCTGCCTCTGGCGGGAGGAGCAAGCCAAGAGCTTCAGCGAGGCTGCGTCAGAGCACAAGCTGCTGCCAGCCAGGGGCCCAGTCAAAAACAGTGACAGCTCCCCTACACCTTCCCCCCTACTGTGCCTGGTAGTGCCAGCTCTGTTAATGAGGGCGTGGCTCTCTCCTGATGCATCTCGCAGTGCAGTTCCTTTCTAAGTACTATCTTCCCTTATCCACCTTGCTTTTTCCCTTTGACTGCTGACTTTAATCACCCCCCGGCCCAAATGCCAGTGAAACCATTTTAGGAGTGTAGCGTTTTGGCTTTTCTTCTTTGCACTTTCTGGAAAGCAGTGAAGTGAGAAAACACAAAGACGGCCACTTTCTTCTTGAGGATGGCAGGATGAGCCCAAAGGAATTAAGGGGGTCTGCAAAACGGGAACCCTGCAGCCAGCCGCAAGAGGAAGAAAAGTCCCTTGTGCTCTCTACTCTCTCTCGGCAGCGCTATTCTCCTGCAGCTCCAGAGGGGGCAAAGGGTCATCTGGAGCCAGGGTGAGAAAGGCCGTCCTTTCCACCTATTCTGCATCGACCAGCAGCAGAGCTCAAGCAGGAGGTGTTTGCACAGAACGTCTGACGGGTCTCCAGCCTCCAGAATTCTGAGGACCTCGCCCTGGCCTCGGGCTGACTTCACTGCATCCACAAGCAGCATCCGGGGCTAAGGCGAAGGGCTCGGTGTAAGTCAGGGACTCACGTCATGGCTTGGTAAATGGACTCAATTCCGTAGCGCATGGCAAATTCGTCCACTATCTCCTGGCCTGTCTCCTCAAAGTAAACCTTCCAGGCATCATCTCCTTTGGCATCAGGGATCTTCACCACCCCATTTCCTTGGACATCTGTGAGGTGGTGGAAGAGGTTCTGGAACGGAAACATATAGACAACCCCAAAGAGGTTCTCAAAAAAGTGACCTGCTGCCTCTGGCCAAAGAACCAAGGCAAGGCCGAGGGGACACACAGAGATAAGCCTGGCATAGTCACCTACTGTGGATTCAGGTGGAAGAAGAGGAGGAGGAAGGCTGCCTGCTGTGCTCTGAAATACCTGGAAATCAACATTCAGATTGCTCCCCTCCCCCTTTCCCACCCCATTTGCACGTACTGCTCTTTACCATCTTTGTGGTTCTCTTCCAAAGCTTATTGATTTTGCTACCACTTCTGGGCCGTCACTAGAGCCACTCATGTGGCTTTGTTGGCCATTGATCAATCCCCTACTTTTGGGGTGTCGCCACGGTTAAGCCAGGGATCTCCTCATGACACCCCTGCTGACTGGAACCTCTTTGAGCTCCTAGCTGGTCAGGCTCCCTGAACAGATTTCATCTGCTCTTGAGCTTTGACCACTGAACAGATGCACCAGGGTGGGGCGGGGTGGGGGTGGCGAGGATGGTGGTGGAGCACTTTCAGCCAGACCTTCTTTAAATACACAAAATTGGCATCCAATGGATTCTGCTCTGCCTTCTCTCCGGCTCTTTGTCTGAGCTTTTAGAACATGTCTGTCCGTCCTTCCTCCACCATGAGAAGAGAATCTCCCCTTCTTTAAAGAGCTGCAGCTGAGCAGCACGGCCAGAACCAGGGCGTTGCTTTACCGCAGAGGTGAGGCAGCCCAAAGCTACGTCTCTGTGCATTAAACAGGCATCGGACCGATAACCTTGGCTTTTCTGGACAGGATGGCCCATGACCGGCCAGAGTGACAAACCCACAGGGATTGTGCTTGCACTAACGGAAGGGAATTATCTGGTCGCCACCCTGAACCACCCATGCAGGAACCAACCAGCGTCTCCGTGCTTCGAGCCTGCTCAGCAAAGCTTTCCCTCATTAAAGCTGCGACGAGCAAAAGGGGACCAAGGCAGAGACCCGAATTTTCAAAACTGGAGGACGCTTACTCAGCAAAGTGGAATTCACCACGTGGGGGTTTCCTTTGGGAAAGAGGGCTCCACCGGCTGTCGTGCCTACCTCATGAAGGCAGGTGTACTGGACGTGATAAGGAGCCACCTTCTCTTCCCCTTTGATCTCCACACTGATCTGTAGTCGAATGGCACCCGACACTGCAGATTTGTCTGTCCTTTTTTCTGGAAGGAAAACCCATCATGTTCTCATCCCCACCAGCCAGGAGGCCCCCGTAGCAAAGACTAAGAGGAAGATACGGCCCAAGAAAGGCCCGCCACCTGCCCACACACAGGTTTTGGGGCGGAGCACACAGCCCTTACTCTCCCCGTTTCAGGAGACCGGCCTGCCGCTGCAGACCCACTGGCAGCAAGGAGCACATGGGCTCCAGGCCTGCTCTGCTGAAGGTGCCCCTGCTATGGCAAGGGGGGCAGAAAGATGCGGCTGGCCCACAAGAAGGATGCTGCGTCCCCTGTGCCCTTGTGGGTGTGAGGCTTGAAAAGAACGAGTCCTTCAGAAACCCAAGCTCCTCCTCCAGCTTTGCCTTTGGAGGACTGGGACAGGACGATGCTCGCGGCAGCCCTCTTGCTCTGCCTGCACCTGCTGGGAGGACAGCTCTCTTCTCCTCCCACCACAAGCCCAGAGAGCCCACGAGGAGGCCAGGAGAGATGCCTGGCATAGGCTGCCACAACAGTGGCCTAACCCTGCTCAAGCTCACTCTGGAGGCCGTGGGCCCTCTTTCTTGCAGGAAAGGGGGTAGCGATCCGTTCCAGCAGCCTTTCCCAACCAGGGGTCCCTAGAAGGGGAAGGAGTCTGCCTCCCATCTCCATGACCAGCATGGCCGCTGGCTGTGCATAACTGCAGCTGAAGGACACCAAGTTGGGGAGGTGCACTTCTCTGGATAGGCTCCAGCAGCTCTACGCAAAATGTTAAAACTTGCTCCCTTTCCAAGGGAGATTTCCCAGAACACATTTTTTGATCAAGGCCCTTGCCAAAGTGCTTCGGGAGGGCTACTGAGCAGTGTCAAACACACGCAAACTCACATAAGGCATTGAGACACAGAAGGGCTTTTAAAAGGTCAGGTCTCGCTTAAGGTGATGAAGACAAAAATGGACACTGGGCACGCTCCCCGGCTGTGCTTCAAACCCACATGCCCCACAGGCCAAGAGGCCCCGTGGGCAGCACTTGGGGCAGGAGAGCCGAAGGGGAGGGGAGGGCATCCCAGCTTCCTGGGCTGCCGGGTCTGCAAGGGGGCTCCCTGGGCCAAGTAGTCTTCAGCTTTCTTCTTTAAGGAGACCCTCCCCTCCCCTTGAAACTCTCTCGCCTCCTTCCAGCCAGGCTGCTTTTCTGACTCCAGCCAGGAGATTTCCTGCCCTGAGGTCCAGAACAGTAAGGGGCTCTCTGTAAAGGGGGGACCAACTTGCACCATCTCAGCATTTGACGAGGCACCCTCTGATCCTCCAGACTCCACCTCTGTCCCTTTTTGCTTCTCAGTTAAGCCACTCCAGTCAAGGACCCCTCGAGCTGAGCTTGACTCCAGGATCCTTTGTGGACATAGCCCCACACTGATTTGCCACCACTTTCTTCTGTGAAGCTTTTTGACTCTTTCCCCTGAAATGAAACGCTGCCCACAGGAACAACTTACCAAGGTTGTACCAAACATCCATCTCTCCGCTCAGCGTCCGGACTTCAATGATGGTCTGCCCCAAAAAGTCGTCAGACTCCCGCTTCAGCCGCTGCTTGACTCGGGACTTGATGTCGTCGTCTTCGTCCCAGACCCGCACTTTGATTCTATCCGAGGAGTTGTGGCACTCGCTGCAAAGGGGCCAAGGGAAAGCAGAGCCTGAAGGCCATCCGGCGGGGGGGTGAGGGGGGGGGTGGGCAGCCAGGTTTTCTGCTCCTTCCTGATTAGGTTCAAAGGCAGCAAGAGGCAGGCAGGCACCCTCCCGCCCAGCACAGCCCTCAAGTGCTCCAGGCCCCTTTAGGCTCAGCAGCTTGCAGCTTCTCAGGTCTTGGAGTCCCATTTCTCAGGCAAGGACAGCTGAGAGCAGGAGGGTAAAAGGCCTGCAAAGACTACTAGCCTCCTGTGCTATGAGGGTCCCGGGCAGAGTGGAAAGAAAGCCACCAACTGGGAAGGGCAAGGCTTTCCTAGGCCCACCATCTGCAGGGTCACAAGGCCCTTGCACAGCTGGGTTGTCACCAAAACTGGCAGGTGGGCTGGGCTGAGATCACCCAGTCCTACTTAAGAAAGCCACCCAGGGAGCTTCAGTGGCTGAAGATGGAAGTGAACCTGGGGCTCCCAGTCCTAAACCAACATTTCCCCCACTGTACCATCTTGGATTTAAACCTGGCGGCTGCTTCCCAGGTCTCTGCATGATCTTGGCAGAAACCTGGAGAAGATGGAAGAGAAAGCCCCATGGCTTGGCTTGAGTTCATATAAAAAATGACACTACCATACCCAAGAACTCTGCCCTTGTGTGGCTGCTTCCGGGGATGCACCTGGAGAGAAAGGAGCAGCTTGGCGATTCTTAGGGAAAGCTGCTTTCCAGGTGCTCCCTGTGGGGGAGACATTCTCAAGTCTCTCTGGGGCCAAGGGAGGCAAGCTGCTTCTACAGGGCCAGGACAGGGAAACGGGGCCACGCCCCGCAGCCCACCAGGTCTCCTGAAGAATGAGGCAGAGGCTGGACTGAAGTCCAGCGCCTCTGTGGACATGCAGCAGGAACACCTGGTCTCAGCAGGGCCCCTCTTAGCCTTTTTAAGAAGGTGCTGTCTGTTGCCAAGCAACCCAAATAACATGACAAAGCAAGTCGAAAAGTGGGTCACACGCAGCGTACTAAGCCTTGTCAATCAGAGCTGTGGCAAAACCAGTGGCATTCCCCCCCCCCCCCCCGCTACCCATCAGCCCTCCCCTGCCCTCCCATTGCCAGCCACTGTAACTCAGGAGGCATTAACTGGCTCCTTTTAAACTCTGTCCAAGGCATGCCTCAACCAGGTCCAACAGAAGACCTTGGAAGCTCTTCTGGAAAATGAGTTCCATTTAGTCTTCTCTTTGCCCAGGCCCTGCTCCTCCCAGCTACCTGGAGCTTGTGGCACCAATTTGGCCATTTTATGGCTAAAGCACTCTGAAAAGATGGGGGAAACCTGAGACACAGAAGAAGCCCACAAACTCATATGCACAAGCACTTAAGAATCTGCCACCATCCCTACCACCTTCTGACAGAAATCAAGGGACTCTGCTCTGCTTGAAGAAAGGCACAGAGAAAAGATTCTGGAACTGCTTCAGTGCCACATATTTCATCTCATAAACGCACCTCTAAAAAAGCAGGACTAATGGAAACCGAATGCAGCTGGAAGCTCAGGACATCCCTCTCCTATTGAACAGAGGCTCCCCAGCACCTTGGACGTGCACCTCCTCCAGCCTTGCTGCCCAAGAGTAGCCCTGATCTCTGGACTGGTCCTTGATGTATTGTTAGGCAACCCAGAGTGGTGAGAACAAGATGGGTGACCGTGTAAATTGTTTAAAGAAAATAAATAAAAATAAATTTGGGGAAAGGACTCAGGCATTCCAGGAATTTGCAAAGCCGTGCATTCCACATCCCCACCCAAGCTACTGGGGGGGGATCCCAGCAAAAGGGAACAGAGACCCCACCCCACCCCCCTGTTTAATTTCACTGGTGGAGGTATGTGAGAAAAAAGGGTGAGATGGGAAGATTCTGGAAGGGCAGGAGAATGCCAGGAGTTCTTCCAGCTCCCCTAATTCCTTGTGAAGAATTCAGATCCTCCTGCCAATGTTTATCCAAGCTGAGAAGATAAGAGATGCTCCTTTGCAGCAGATAATCAACATCAGGTTGAGATGGAGGCAGCTCTGCTCACTGTCACACCCCACATGCCAGTTGGATGGTTATCTGCACTGGAGACGTTTGGAAGTGTCCGCTAACTCTGCAATCTTCCCTGTAAGATGCAGCCAATTAGCATCTCTTGCCATTGGGTGTTTAGGCATGATTATTCCCTGCTATCCTGGAGACGGTTTATTGATGTAGTTGCTGGGAGTCGACACTGACTTGATGGCACACACAATCAAAATTCCCCAGTGAGCCGTTTAGGGTTTGCTCTCAATAGAATGGCATGCACCAATGTCTGGGACCGTGCCCACATCTCAGCAGCCCAGCTCCAGCCCCCAGCAGGCCAGCCTTTTGGGTGCTTTCCATGTTCTGTAGGGCCCCACAGAAATGGGCTCTGACCTCTTAGATCTCTGGGGCTGAAAAGCAGAGATGATGCTGAGGGCCACAATCCAGCCTGGGGAACTGCCAGTGGCTTCAAGAGCAACTTCAAGAGCCACCATAGCTTTTCCCCATCAGCTAAGCCCAAGCCCTGTAGCAGGTGCCAAACTATCTCCATAGCTGAACTTATGGCAGTTGTTGATTCAAGGGTATCCTCATTAGAAGGCCTGCCCAGGTCCATGCCCTGTTGAAGGAGAAGGAATTGTAAGGACCTGGGAGTGCAGGGGAGGCTGAAGTTGCCAATCAGCCATGGCATTGGACAGTATGAGACCAAGCAGGCATCCAATCCCTGGACAGTCCAGGCTACTGCTGGGAACTTGCAACCCCAGCACAAACAGGGAGGGGAGTCCAAGCCAACACGGACAGTGAGGGAGGTATCCTGGTGATCTGCAGGGATGTGTGATGTTTGTCTTGCTGCCTGAAGGGGAATCAAACTATCTCTGCTGAAAGGGCAAGCTTGTGTCCTTCTTGAAGGAGAAAATGAAGGAGGAGAGTTTTTCCACTGAAACGCATCAGGGAGAACGAGAGTTTCCTGGACGGGACAGGTGAAGCTCCCAGGATGGCAGAAAAGTGAAAAAAACCACAGAGAAGAAAATCCCTTTGGCAGGGACAACACCTGGGAAGGTACAACCCAAGAAGCAGGAGGACCAGGAGGCACCAGTACCAGGCCCTCCCTCCCTCTGGAGAATGACTGACTGACAGCTAGCTGAACACTGTAGAAGTATCTTAGGCCGCCATGGAGGAAAGAAAACCAGCCCTCGGCTGAGAAAGAAGAGGTGTGCCTGCAATGGTATTTTTGGAACTGGAGAGAGTCATTCTCTAGCCAGCTGGACTTTCCCCATTATCAGCGAAGAGAACGGCCTCCTAACCAGTTCACATAGAGCCTCGTGCAACAAAAAGAAAGTCTCTGTCTTGGTAATCTGGGAGATGAACTGAATTCTGAAGGGGAAAAACAATCCAGGTGCTGAGAGCTCTGTAACCTTGGTCTAGGTGGTGCCAATTAAAACCTTAGATGTTTCTACACCTCTGCACAAAGCATAGGAAATAAGCAGGGAGAACTAGAAAACATAATTCAGGAAGGCCAACATGATGTAGTGGGCATCACTAAAACTTGGTGTGAGAGTACTGACGCTTGGCACATAGCACGGGAAGGCTACAACTGATCCAGAAGCAACAGCCCCTGTAGAAAGGGTGGGAGTGTTGCACTGTGCATAAAGAAATAGAAATACTTGCACTTACATTCAGGAATCGGAGCACGGAAACCCTGTTGAAAGCATTTGGTAGGAATAGAAAGAGCGAGAAACAAAAATGATACCGCTGTGGGAGGTTATTACAGACCATCTGGGCAGGCAGAAGACACAGAAGAGGTCTTTCTGCATCAGATGACCAGGCTTTCAGAGAGGCGTGCAAGAGTGATAAGGGGGGATTTCAATCACCCCGACATCTGCTGAGAATCTGACACTGCCAAGCCCAACACCTTCCGGTCCTCTCTTGCTGACAACTTCATTTGTCAGAAAGTGGAAGAAAGAGCAAGGGGAACTGCTATCCTGGACCTAACGCAGGAATAGGTTGAAGAAGTGATGGTAACTGGGACTTGGGGGAAGATGACCATGTTGTCCCTGACTTTGTGATATCTGGAGGAGAAACAACCGAAGAGCAAATGTTGGTGAACTCTAAAGGAAGGTAGGTTGGATCCAATGGTTTCAACTCCTTAAAGAGATACAATGGGAAATCTTGCAAAACGAGATACTGAGCAAACCAAACAAAATGAGCAAGTGATTCCCATGAGGAGGAAAAATGACAGAAATCTACTAAAGAGGCCAGGAAGCACACATGCAGAGCTCTCTAAAATGCTGTAGAAAAAGAGATGTGCAAGAGGAAGAGGAACAAGGCCATCTCCAGAGACTGTAGGAATTCTGTCAGAAAAGCTAAAGCTCAGAAAGAGATGAGGTGCTGAGAGATGCTGACTCAATCCCTGTTGAGGCATACCTAGAGGATGAAACAGCTCAGATTTTTCAAACAGTTCTTCTAAACCTCTGCCACGAGTGTCTGGCGGGAGCCCAGTGGAATTCTTAGAAACACAAGGCAACCCTCTGGTTCTGTCACCCAACCCAGGAAGACTCGTGCCAGGTATTTTCTGTACCGTATGTGCTCTCCTAGATCAGGGGCCCAGCAAAAATTCTGAATGGGAATTGAGCTTGCTAGGCGCTACTGAGGAAGGGTAACGCCCAGCAATTGTGTGATCCAGCGATTGCTACCTTGACCTGTTGCCAGCAATACCCTGAGGCTCTTCCAAGACCAATCCTGTGATTTCTCACTCTCTCCACCCGTGCTTTCCACATCTTCCCTTCGACTTCCCTCAATCATGCCAAGCAAGCCTTTTTCCTTAATGGTCTAGTCTCTGAACTTCTCCTTGCTGATCACTGCCTCAAGGCAATGTCAATTTGCCACCTTCGCGCCTTCAGTGTCAACGGTGAGTTCCCTGAGCAAGCTGGCTGATGTTACCCTTGTCTTCTTAATATTTAACATTAACCTAAATCTTTCACTTTCCATTGATACTTTCATAATGAGCCCTTCTTTCCTTTCAGATTAACATTTACCCACATTTCTCAAATTGCTAGAATTTCAGCCTATTATATTATGATTCCAGTTGTCATTCTTATAATATACTTGCTGTATCTGAACACACTCTTTCAGTCTCCAAAAGCAGTACTTTCAGTCGCTTTCTGCTAATTGCAAAGGTTCCTCAAAAGAATAATCACTTACAAGCCCTAACATGGCCCACATTTGGGGCCCTTGCACACAAAGGCCTTGCCATAATCCTTCTTGCTCTCTCCATTATCCTTCTGATGGTAGCTCTTCAGTCTTTGATCCCTCTGCCTCTTTTGAAAATTTCCCTCTCCATATGTGCCTCTATTCTTCTTTGAAGATCTTAAAGAAAACTTTGCTTGCCCAAGGATTTAGGGCAATGGTCCAGTAATTTGCATTCTCTTGCATCTCCATCAGCAGCAGTGTTCACACCAAACTATCTTTCCCAGTCTTCAGACCATGTAGACTTGCTCTCAATGTAAATATTTTTGTGATTCTCCTCTCTCTTTTTTCTTGTTCCCCCCTCCCCCCTATTTTTAAGGTTCTTGACAGAGACATAATTCCTGGTCCTTTTCTTGCACAATGCTAAAAGTCTACATTAAGTTATCTACCATTCATATGGTTGCCAATGGTTTTCATCCTTCCCTGTGTCATGATAACTCCAAAGCCACACTTCAAAATGTTGAGACTTCTTCCAAATCAGTTTTCATCAGGTCTCTTATCTCTTCCCACAGCTTCTTAGCTTCTCTTTTGAATACATTAAGTGTATTTAATTTAACTCCTTAGGTCGATCCTATATGCTGACTGCGTATCCTTGGATGACAAAATCCTGCTAGTGATCCACTGTTCTTAATGTTATGCACTGAACCTGTACACGAGGCACTCATAATTTAGGGCAAGTTCCACAAGTTGCATCCAAAGTTTCCTGGCTGAGTAGACTGCATTTCTCCATCTTCTGCTGTGTAGCCTATTTGATTCCACTGTTGCACATCTGGTGATGTCCTGACGCAGAGACTGATGTTGCCCAAAACAGGTGCTGGCAATAAGCAAAAGGTTCTTTTTGCAGAATGTCTACACTACAGTACTGCGTTTGCCTAATCGAAATCTTCTGCAATTTCAGGTTCTTCCACTTCTCCACCTTTTGCATTCAAACCACCCATGTTGATTTCAGACAGTCACTCATGCTCTGGTCATCTCGCGCAATGCTCTCCACATTGGGTTATCCTTGAAAATCTCTTGAAAGCTACAGTTGGTGCAGAATGCAGCAGCACAGTTGGAACTATGGGCATTAAGTTTTGTTCCATGACCTGCCCTGGTTACCAGTCAATTTCCGGACGCAGCTCACCTATACAGCCCTTCACGGCATAGGCCTGGCTATCTGAAGGACTGCCTGTCTGCCTTGGTTCCTGCCCAGCTTGTACAGTCAGGCAGAGTCAGCACGCTGCAGGTCCCTTGATGGGACCCGGAACAGTCCTCCTCTGACACGGCACCTGCCCTCTGGGGCACCATCCCCCTGAGATGTATCTGGGCCCCACCCTGGCAGTGTTCAAAAGAGCTCTGAACACCTGGCTCCTTCCCCAGGCTTTGGGTCAGAGTGGGTGGCAGGTCCTGCATATGTGATTGCCTTTTCATGGCTGCTTTTCTTCCAGACATTCATTTGTAGTTTAGTAGTAAAGAGTTACTGTAAAGTTGGGCGGCCTTATAAATTTAATAAATTTGACGTTTGCCATAGAATTCCTCAATGTGTCCTACCACTAAATCTTTAGGAAAGACACACATTTGTGTAACACTGATGTTTTGTGGGATATCCTCCAGGTTCTAACAGATAAGGTCCTGCCGTTGTTTCGGCTGTAGCTGAGACATCCTTAGCAATGCCCTTTTGAGGATCTCTGCCTCTCCATTCCTTTCTATAATCTCATGCCCTGAATCACACCCTATGATTGAAAGTGTCCCAGTCACCTGACTTCCACTTAATTTCATTTATTCCTGAAGGGTACAATTTAGTTCCCTCAGTTCATGGTCCATGGTTCTTGATTCATGATTTCTTGTGCCAAATTACATGTCCTTCTTCGAGGCCAAGCTTTGAAAGAAGGAACTCTTCTTGTGGCTTTGGTCTGGCCACAGTATCACTTCCAGCTCTGTCCATGAAAGCTTAGTGTTCTTTCCCAAGAACTAGAGGAGTGCCTCCTAACTGTGGGGTGTCTCATCAACTTGCACCCAAACTGGTCTGACATACTGCCAGCTTTCTTCAGCTTGTGGTACAAAAATAAAAAATAAAATTTCAGAAAAAGATTTCCAAGGACACAGCAGCTCAGATAAGTAGATTTATCACAGAAAAGCTACGAAGGAAGCCTTAATGAAAGGATTCCAGCCACTGCTGTATATCAGATGCAAGCACTTTTTATTCCGAAACTTAAGGTTTAAATGCATTGTGCCCCCTTCTCCTGACCAAGTGCTGCAATGGGCTAGATTCCTCTCTCTTTGAAACAGGAGTTCTGGTTTCTTAGTTTGCCAACAGACCGATCTGGCATTTGGTTGTTTACTTCAGACCACGTGAAAACTCAAGGGTCCGTGCAGTGTTCTTGGAAACAAGACACAAGTGGTTTGCCGTTGCCTTCTTCCAGGCTTGATTTTGGAGCTCCTTCTCCTAGAAGGTTTGGCTGGGCTGGCTGGTTTCTAATTTCAAGTTAAAACAACAGCGGTAACTACAATTATTTTATAAATGGAAGAAATGTTCACCATCTGCAAATCCTACGTTATGTTCCCCCAACCTCTACCTTTTCTATTTCCCTCTCCCCTCTTCCCTCCACAAACCGCTGCACCTCTTCTCCCAGAACTACCTGCCAAGCCCCTGCAGAAGCCGAAGGTGGCCAACAAAAGTTGATGTCAGAGTGGAAGATGCCAAGACTGGGGACAGAGGAGCCTGCTGTGAAAGCACCAGGCCCATGGCCAGAGCGCTAAGCCTGAGGAAAGGGTGGCTGCCAGTCCTGTGCAACGGAAGGCTGGGAGGAAGAAGTGCAGGATTCAACCCTGCCGTGTGCCTATTCATCGGACTGGACTCTTCAGACCAGAAGAAGCTGCTCTTCGTGTCCTTTGGCTTGCTGCGATTACAATAAGATAATTTGATATTCAAGCCAAGTACTACATTTCTTGTGGGTGTGCTGACATATAGGGAGAATTATCACAGGCATCTGAAGCAACTTTGACAGCTCAGGCTAAAACAACATTCGTTTGTCTTCAAGGAGTTTTTTCTATGCAATGGAGCAACTTCGAGCTGTCTGTTTGAGGCAAAGAGGCCGCCATCTCACCTCTCTTTTGGAGACTGGATTCCAAGCTCCATAATGCTGGTATCTGGCTCTGAAAACAGATTTTGCACCTTAGGAACCCAACAATGACTGCACATTTTATAAATGATGATAACAGTGTTTCTCTCTCATTCTTTTTAAACAAGGAAGTCAAAGAAATGGCCAGTTTTTATTACTTTGGTATCCTAAAGACCAAGATCACCTCATGCTTGAACTTCCTAATAACATCCAAATTGCTCTCCGCTTCTAGTGTTCTATGAACTTGCATGCAGACCATAAGACCATAAGCAGTGCCCTGCTGGATTGGATCGTTGGCGCATCTAGTCCAGCAGTCTGTTCTCACAGGGGCCACCCAACTGCCCAAGGAAGCCCACAAATTCCAGCAGATGGCCTTCAGAGCCAGTCCCACTGCCATCAAAGCTAATAGCCACTAATCTCCAGGACATCCATGAATTCATTCAGCCCTTTTTTGAAGCCAGCTGAGTTGGTAGCCAGCACATTCCAAAGCTGAATTACACCTTGCACAAAAAATATTTCCTTTTGTCTATCCTGATTCTTCCATGATTCAATTCCATTGGTAACCTCTAGTTCCATATTTCTCCTTGTCCACTTTCTCCACACATGCGTAATTCTGTAAACCTCCATCAGGTCCCCTCTCATTCACCTCCTTTCTAGACCAAAAAGCCCCCAATGTCACAACCTTTCCTTAGATTTCCTCCTCTGAATCTTCTCTAGCTCCACTATATCCTTTTTGAGGTGCAATGTCCAGAACTGCACACAATATTCCAGATGAGGTCGCACCACTGATTTGTTTAAGGCCATCATAATACTGGCATCTCTATTTTCAATACCATTTCTTATTATCCCCGACGTGTCGTTGGCCTTTTTTACAGCAGACGATGCTGGGCAGACGCCTGCACTGAACCATATCCCATCCCTCCAAGATCTCTTTCCTCATCGGTCACTGCTAGCTCTGATCCCATTTGTCTGTATGAGTGGCTAGGATTTTTGCCACCATGGGCAACACACTGGTGCCAAACTTTAAATGCTCTTGGCTCCAGAAGGCCCTTGAGTGACTGAGAAGGCTAGAAAAACAGTGGACTCTTTAAGCATTGCATGCAAGGCCCATGACACAGCAATACTATCCTGGCCCATCTTGGCATAATGAGAGTTCATTATCCTAATTACATTGCCTCCTTATTTGCCACCTCCAGGAAGAGAGCCTAGGGGCTCCAATTTCTGTCAGCACAATCAGCCGCTGATAATATGCCTCCGGAGGAAGGCAGGAAGAGATCTGATCCTCAGAGCACCTGCATTAAGCAGCCAAATTGGCTGGTGCAATCGCCCAAAGGAAGGCCAAAGAGGACCGTTTCCTGAATCACACACGCAACGTTACAGCCACTCATGGCAGGCGTTGCCCAACACAGCCGGTCTCCCCTGTCTCCTGCCCTTGCTCTTTGGCACCAGCGTCCTGGCGGCTGCCTTGGGTTGGCTTCTCCTCTGAAGCTCTGAGGACGCCCAACCCTTTGGGCTGGGGCTGGGCCACCCTGGGCCCAAGGAGCAGCAGGGACCGAGCTTGCCCCAGAGAATGAAGAGGCGAAAGGTGCATGTTCATCCATGCGCGAGGCGGAGCTGCAAGCAAAGAGGCAAAGAGAAGAGCTCAAGGCACAAGTCATGGGGGCCACCTGCAGGAAGCCACTCCTGCCCTGGCGGGGCAGACTCAGAGCCCGGATTCACAGCACGGATGGTCTGGGTTCCCTTCTCTCCATGTCCTTGTCTGGGAGGTGGGAAAGGTGCCCTCCTTTCAGAAAGCCATTTGCTTATCCCTTTGGTGGCCATATAAATGAAAGGAATAAAAAAACAAATGTAGAGCCTGCTGCTTGGAGCACATTGTCTTATGCAGTGGTGACTCTCAATTTCCTCATTTCCCAGGTTCCAGTTACCCTGCCCCTTCGTAAGGTGACAGGGAATCCCCACTGTTCTGACTGACCTGTACAAAAAAACCTTTTTTTCAGGGAGTAAATAAAACAGCACTAAGGCACATGCTACACCAATACTTACAAATGGAATTTCTCTTCCCAGATGGGGTTCAGATTCCCAAAAATGGTTTTGGTCCTCCTCTTTGTTTTGCCCACTTGGACCGTCACGTACGGATCACTAGAGCCGGTCTTGTCTTTGGCTTGTAGGCCTTGGGCGCAAACCACTGCAGGGAGACAGCGCAAGGGGGGAGGGGGAAATCAGGAAGTGCTCCAGAAGCAGAGCCAGGCTCTGGGAGAGCTTCAGCAGGGCTCTGGTTCCTCACTCACCTGTGATGGTGATTTTGGCCGACCACTTGGAGGTCCCATCCAGAACACTCTGCTTTACCATTTTAATTTGCTGCGCATGGGCCATCTTGCTCTCACTGAAGACATCTCGGATAAGGTCGAAGATCTCTGGCTTGTTCCGCTCTCGGATCTTCATGCGGTCCTTCATGGCCATGATGATGTTCTGGGTACGATCCTCAGCCCCGTGCTTGGAACTCTTCTCTGCTGCTCCTGTGGAAGTGGAAGGAGAGGGCACTGCAGGGTCACATGGACTGACCTTTTGGCACTGCATCCAAAGTTCAGCTCAATTGCCTTTGTCCAGGTGTAATGGTATGTGAGAGACAGGGGGAAGGGTCACAGCCAGGGGAACGGTTAGATAAGAGGCAGCTGAGCCCGCAAAAGGAATGTGGACATGGCAAACATCTCAGAAGGGACCTCCCTAGTTTCTTGGGCTACAAAGGTAGTGGGGCAGAAAAGTAAGTTAGTTGTTGGATTACGACAGCAACTGGGATCAGGATTGCCACCACTAAGCAATGCGGTTGTAAAGTGCAATGTCATGTGACTGCATCGCTTAGCAACAGCAATCCCAGCAGTTCCAGTGCCATTGTAACCCCAGGACTGTGCGGGTCATTAAGCGGGAAGATACAGGAGTCTCAGGCAAGGAGCATGGGGAGATGCATGGGTGCCACAGAAATGTGCATGTGGGGTGCTGCAGGTGGGTGCTAGGCAAGGCCAGGTGGTGAGGGTCCCAGGCAGGTGCTGGGAAGCATGGGTGGGCCAGCGGGGTCCACAGGCGGGGGCTGCAGGTGGGCCCATTCATACTCCATAATGGGGATCCTTGGGAGAAAAAGCAACGGGAGCAACTTACAGGAGTGACTTGTGACCTTCCCTGCTGGCTTCCCCATTAACTTTGTTTGTGGGAAGCTGGCAGGAAAGGTTGCAAATGGTGATCACATGAGTGCGGGGAATGGCCACAACTTCATGGACTGGTCATAAGTTCTCCTCGTTCAGTGCCATGTAATTTTGAATGGTCGCTGAACAAGTAGTCATAAATCAAGGACCACCTGTATTTTATTTATTTATTATTTATTTATTTATTAAATTTCTTCCCCCGCCCATCTCCCCCCAATGGGGGACTCCGGGCGACTCACACAAAACATTAAAACCATAAATATATATAAATACATAAAACATCAAAATTTACAAAACATTACTAAAAAAAAAAGGAAAAGGAGAGTCCAAGAAGATAAAGAATCTGGGGCTAAAGACAGCAGGCCTCTATGGGGCTAGCCATCCCCACACTTGAAGTATTTTCAGATATGCAAGATTCTGTTACTGTGAACTTAAAATAAAATGGAATTAGTTGATCTGGGCATGCTTCCTGTTTGGACTACCTCGCAAGGCTGACATCAGGCAACCTGCCACCAGTCCACCAAACTTCTGAAATGTTCACTTTCTAGGTCAACACATTTTCAGGCTCCACTCTTAGTTTTTGTAGGGCCGTGCTACTGGACTGTATAGTCTTCTCCAACTCGGTGTTCTCCAGTGATGTTGGGCTGCAGCTCTCCTAATTCCTGGCCATGACGGCATTTGGGAGGTGTAGTCCAACCCTTTTGAAGGAGATCTCTTGCCGTGACAGCACACACCAGAGGCTTTTGGCTGAAGCCATTTGGAGCCTGAGGTCAGCCAGCACCTGAACTCAGCTGCACTCTGGCCTTCGGCCCAGCAGAGCCTCATCTGACCAACACGAGTTCTCCAAGGCCTCCAAGCAAAGCTTCCCATCCTCTCCTAGGGACTGAAGGGGGTCAGACGTGACCTCCTCCAGCAGCATGACAAAAGAGTCACCTCGTGGAGGTGACATTCAAATTCCCATCCACTTCCTCCCCAGACCCTTTCAGGCTCTTTTTTTGGGTGGGGGGCAGTGATGGCGGTGGTTGCCTGCAGGGCTTTTGCTCAATTTCCCTGTCGTGGAGAGTCAGGGAAGCAACCCAGAGCCTTCAGGCAGAAACCCCGCTTCAGACCAACAAGCCGTTTTGCTTTCAAGGGAAATCTGATCCCCCTCCAATGTCTGCTCCTAAGGCAGGGGTGGGCAGTTTCAGCCACCCACCACATGTGACCCCCCACCAAAGCAGCCCAAAAAGAAACCGGGCAGCCAATTGGCTGAAGGTTAGTGATTTAAAATTTCAGGGTTTTTAAAACAAAAACAAAAAACAAAACTAAGGAATGGCCCCAAAGGGCTGCTTTTCAAACTGATTATAGACCTTTTTTTTCTTTCTCAAAAATTTTAGGGAGTAGGAATGGTTGGGCTCCTGGGTCTCTTTAGGTGGTTTTAAGAGTGGGACAGGACGAGTTTTCCATATGAAGAACCCCCCCCCAAAGCCGGCGATGGGTCCTGCCTCTGCCCAGAGAGGGGGGCTGGTGCTGGCAGCCTCCAGGCAGAAAGAGCTGGGTGCCCGGTTCCGAAAAGAAGAGGCGGCTCCTTGGGTCCCCAGAAGCAGACCCAGCCTCGGCCCTACTGGGGCAGCTCATGGGCCCACCGGCCCTGGGGAGAACTCCGGGGCTTGGTGGCCAAATCCGCCTCCCTCCCAAAAGAAAACAGACTTTTGCAGAGAGGGGAAACCCTCCGGAGTGCTTGAAAGTTTGCCTCCCGCTGACAGTATGGAGGACATCTGTTAGGTGGGAGGGTAAGGCCTGAAAATGATTTGTTCTTGGAACCGAAAATAGGCTTTGTGATTTAAAATAAAAACCATCTTCCCTTGTTCTGTGCAAACATTTCTTGACAGAGAGCCTCTGACGAAACTGGCACACTTAAAGGCTGTGCTTTAATCATCGCTTGAACACTCAGCACCGAGGTTGCCAAAAAGGAAAGCAACCCCCCCTCCCCGCCTGCTGCTGGCCCCGAGGCCCTGAGCTGGGCTTCCCAGTTTGCTGGAGAGAGCCACGGCTTTGAGCACACACCCCTCCTGCTCCCGACACGTTCAGGAGTAGAAATATTCTCTTCGGGACCCCACGAGCTGCGCTGTGAGGGCCTTTCCTTCACAGCTTTGCCTCCTGCCTTCCTCCAGGCAGCCTGCAGTCCAACCCTCCAACAGCCCAGGGAGGCAGACAGAACTGAGCAAACGTTGCTGGCCCAAGGCTTCCACAGCAGAGAGGGGCTTTGGAGCCAGGTCTCCCTGGTCCTAGTCCAACACCTTCAGCCCCATTCACCCTGGCAAGCCACTCCCGACTGAGTGCCGTTCAAAGTGGACAATCAAGGCCCAGTGACATGGAAAGCGAGCCTTGGCCAAGCACCAGCATGCCTTGTCTTGAAGATGAGTTGGGGTGCATGACCAGAACCCCTAATTTCCAAGGCTCAGTTTCCTAGAGGACCCCCCTGTTCAGCAGGAGAGCTACCTGGTTCCATCTTGATTCTCTTAGCAGGAGTCTTTGTTCATGCTCTCCTCTAAATTCTTGGCCCAGATTCCAGGCTGAGAAACTGGGTCCGCCCAGAAGCCTCCTTTTCCCCAGTCTTCCCACATTTGTGCCTCTGTGGAGCAGGGAACCTCTCTACATGACCGCTCTCCTTAACATGCATTAGGGAAGGGGACAAGTTTGGATAAATGACCTGACCAGACCAGGAGGTTTGGCCATCTGTCAAAATTCTGCTTAAGTGTTTTGTATTGCTCTGTTCAAAAGGAGCCTGATCCTCAGCCGAGACTGTGTAGCAGTCAACCTCCTTTTGGACATTATTTATTATTTATTAGCATTGCATCCAGCCTCTTCTCCAGGAGCTCAAGGCAGCTTACAAGGAAACCTCACTTCATTCTATTTATTTAACAAAATGCCTTCCTTCCTTTTCATGCAGTGCACACATACAATTCCCTGATGGCTCACAATACAATAAAAGCTGATACAATAATAATTAAAACAACCACAGTAAAATGAAAAGGTGAAGAAAACAGAAAAAAGCAACCAGGCACACACACACACGCACCAAACCCACAGAGGATGACATCCCTGGATAAGCATCTGGAAGAGCTCAGCTTTTGCTAATTTCTGGAAGGCCACCCTGGAGGGGGCTAATTTAGCTCCCAGGAGGAAGCTGTTCCAGAGGACAGGTGCCTTGACCAAGAAACCACGTCTGCTGGCCCCAGACCCCTCACCTCACCGAGCGAGGCACCACAAATGGTTTGTCCCAAGATAAATGTACTGGATGGGTCAATTTGGGTAGGGGAAGATGGTCCTGAGGGTACCAAGATGCCAAGCTGTAAAGCGCTTTATAGATTGAAGCCATTTTGAACTGCATCTGGAAACCTTCAAAGGTACTGCCTCCCTGTCAAGAGACAAAACCGAAGCCAACAACGAACCATGAAGAACAAACAGCGACAGTTTTGCTTGGGTTCACAGCAGGCCTAGGGTGGCAATGTACAATTGTGTATCATCTGTGCATTAATGATATTTCATCCCATACTGACAGACTACTTCTCCCAATAGCTTTCTGTAGATGTTAAAAGGGGGGGGGGAGGGGAGACTAAGCTCTGTGGCGCTCCACAAAAGATTGTCCACTGGGTTGAACTTTCCTCCCCCATGACCAAAGGCCAAAACTGTCCGCTAGGGAAAGCGCAGACCTAGTATAAAACGCAGTGCCTCTACTCTCTAACCCTCATGGTTGGTCTGGAGGAATACCTTGGTTGATGGTACTGAAGGTTGCTGAAAGGTCTACAAAGACCAGGACGGGTATAATACCCCTATCTGTTGTTGTTCAGTCGTTAAGTCGTGTCCGACTCTTCGTGACCCCATGAACCATATCGCGCCAGGCCTTCCTGTCCTTCACTGCCTCCCTGAGTTTGCTCAGTTTCATGCTCGTTGCTTCAGTGCCCCTATCTAGGTCACCGCAAATATCATCAAGCAGAGTGTCAGCCTTGCAAGGTAGTCCAGATGAACGAATTCCACTTTATTGTAAGGTTACAGTACAGAATCTTGCAAGTCTGAAAGTACAATTGTCCCCTGCTGCCTTTACAGCCCAAGAAACTAGGGAGGGTCCCTTCTGAGAGGTTTGCCTGCCCCCATTCCTTCTGCGGGCTCAGCTGCCTCTTTTCCAACCATTCCCTGGCTGTGGCTCTCCTCGTCTCCCAAGGTCATTCCCATATACCATTACACAGAGGGAGCAATGTCGTCTCCATCCCATGTCCAAGTCTAAACCATGATTGAAAGTGATCTAAATAATCTGCTTCTTCTTGAGAGCTCTGCAGCTGAATTCCCAAGACCCACTCAATAACTTTTCCCCCAAAAGGGGAGATTGGAGACTGAGTGACAGTTGTCAAGAACAGCCAGGTCCATGGAGGGCCTCTTAAGGAGGGGGCACTCCAAAGGTTCCTCCAAGACTGCTGGCATCAACCTCTCTTGAAGAAAGGTGTTTACCACTTCTTGGATCCAGCCAGTTGGGTCCCTGTAGCCCCATGGAGGAGCCAGGGGAAGAACTGTCTAGCCCACGGGAAGGAAGGATCATGCTAGAGACCTACAAAAGCAACCTTGAAGAATAGGTTGGGGTGAGAGAGAAAAATTGACCCAAAGCTACCCTGTAGACCTCTATAGCTAACTGAATCTGAGTTTCTCTTATTTTATCCTAATTCAGCACATTGACTGCTGCTCCACACTGACTGCTCCTGACTACTAGCTGACAGTCAGACTTCTCTTGGAGGGGGGTTCAATGTTCTTTCAGAAGAGTGCTAAACCTGTGTTCACCAGCAGCTGCCACCATGGATGTCAGAGCTAGGGTTAGGGAGAGTCAGGTCATGCAGGAATGGAGAGAAACCCCTCTTTTTCCATAGCTTCTTCAGACCCACCAGTGCTGCTCAGCTGCTGTTCAGGCAAATCCAGGTTTCGGAGCTAGAGGCAGGGGAGAGCCCACTTTAAAAGAACCAACTCTCCTGCTGCCTAATGCAGAATACGTCTAGTGGCTGGGCTGATCTTCTTCCCTTGAGGGGCCACCTGACTGAAGCCCATTCAATGGTATCCACAGTAAAATTCGAGTCAAGATACGGGAGGAAACATCAGTTTAACACCAGTACAGCCTCCGCCGTAGGCTTGGGACAAAACGAAGGCAACATCAGGGGAGGAAGGCAGGAAACTTGTACCATGCCAGGATTCAGTGCCCTCTGAAGGGGGAGGCCAGAAGGAGCTGTTCCTTGACAGTGGAGACAGCAAACTGAAAGGGATGCCAACATACTGTGGCACTCAGGATGGTTTAGGGTCTTTGTTAGGACACCGGGAGTGAAATCTGCCCAGGCTGCAAACATGGTCCTTCAGGGCAAGCCCATGGCCAACCACAGTTCAGAAAAGGCCCTCTTCTCCTCCCTCGTGTGGCTTGGCTTCAGGAAATCTGCAAAGGGAGCCCAGCTAGGAGCCCGGGGCCTCAACCTCCCCCGCCAAAAGGGAGCACTACTCACTCTGCAGGCAGTCCGCATTGAGCAGGTCTTGGCACTTTTCATGGCACTTGACCCCACATTCCGTGCAGCGCATCCCTTGGCGTGCAATGCCCCACAGGAGCCCCTCGCACTCGTAGCAGTAGGTGGGGGTTGTGGCGGTCCACACCTCAAACTTATGGGGAGTGGTGCAGGAGATAGGGTAGATTAAGGCTTGGAGGGTCTTCTTATACACGTGTGATTTCTGAAACAAAAAGATTTCTAAGAACCCCCTTTTCCTCAGGGAGAGGAGACAGACCCCCCAACCCTGGGGTTGTGCGATGCACCCAGAGCAGACCCCAGCCCTCTATTTGCAGGATGGGGGCGGCAGGAACACTGATGCTTCCTGTCAACCCCCCTGATCTCAAAGCAGAGGCTAGCCTGGGGGAGAGTAGCATACCTCCCCACTGCTGTTGCTCTTGGCAAGCCAAGCTGGGTACCTGACCTGACCTGACCTCCCTACCGGCACAGGAAAGTTCCCTTGGCAGACAATGTTGGGTAAGCGGTGGCCTCCCCACCCCCCATGGCCCCACAGCCCCAGAAGCAGGGCCTTTCCAAAGGCCAGGCGAGGAGTGGGCTCATGACTTTTAGCAAGCATCTCTCCTGAGCGCTGCATTCACGTGTAAACAAAGAGCCCCAACCCAACCGCCCCCACGCACCCCATTGTTCCTCTAACAACTTGCGGTGGGAGCACACGCAGTCTCTTTTGTGCTGCTGAAAGGCTCCCACCCTCGGCTCTTTTGATCTGTCAAGGGGGTAACAGCAGCCGCTCCCTCCAGTTGATGCGCCTTGGTGGTGGCATCAGGAGGATCTTCCCGTTCCAGCCGCTCAGCGCTTGGCACTCTCGTCTCCCCGGCCTGGTGCCCGAGCTACTCTCCAGCCTTACCAGCTCTTCATCCTTGAGGGACGTTCGGGTCGCCATTGCTGAGGTAATGCCTGCCTTCCGTGACTGCACCAGTGACTGGAAAAGGAATCACCCTCTGTTATTTGGGGCTTTGAAAGATATAGTTCTTCTGGCTGTGCATGGGGGGCTCCTGTGCATGGAAGACCCCCAGGAGGGAACCATCTAAGGAGCTGAACTCTCCTGCCATGCCTACCCCACCCAGGCAACTTCTAGGTGGCCCCTAAGGTATCAGCTCTTAGCTGCTGTCAAAGTTCTTCCATTTACTCTCTTCACAGAGAAGTCACCCAAAGGTCCAAGAGGACAACAGAAGATCTCAAGGATGGAGGAATTGAGTGGAGCTACTGATTCCAGCCTAGGCAGGCTCGAGTAAGAGATGCCTTCCCAGGCTATCCTTCTAGCGAAGGGCCTATAGCTAGGAAGCCTCCTTGATGCCACAGGAGAAGTAGTAGTTCTCTGCCCTGATGCTCTTGGCTGGACTGGCTATCTGCTGGGAGAGACCCACAATGCCGGGAGGGCCCCAGCAGCTCCGCATCCAGGTCCTCCTCCTCCTCCCTAGGACAGGTCCAGAAGAAACTAATGGGAAGGACATTCCCAGAAAGACTGGGCCAGAGGGGCCAAGCCCCATGGGCACAGGCCTCACTGGGGGCGGGCCCTTCCAAGGCACACGTGGGATGCTTTCAGCAGGCTGGGAGCCACTGAGGCCTGTCAGACAGGGCCACTGGTAGCAAGTCACTGATGGACCAGGGAGAAGAGGAAGGGCATAAGATGCTTCCACCGTTTCCTGAGCTGCAGAAAGAAGGGTGGGGAAAGGCGGTGGAGGGGGTCGCGGCAACAAATATTCTTTGAATGGAGCCTGGGAGTTGCTCTCCACTTACCATGGCCTGTGGGAGGGAAGTGTCAGCGTACAAGAGAAGCAGAACAAGTTAATGCCACCATTGCCCTCATGTAACGGACCCAACCCAATATGCCACCCAGCAAGCCATATGACCAAACCCCCGGGAACGGCAGCCACTCTGGCCGCCCCGCTCTCATCTTAGCCCCCAGAGGAGGATGGACTGAGGCATCCAGGCTCCCTCCACCTATTTGCTCTCCCATAGCTGGACCCCACTGGCTTCTTAATTCTACACCGGTAAACACAGAGGGAAGCCTCTTCCCCCGCCCCACACACATACCAAATGGCCCCCTCCCAATCCCATTTTCTCAATGTGTGGTTGTTTCTGGCCAACCGCCTCTTGTCCCAATCCTCTACCCCAACCTTTCTTTCTTCATTGGGAGAAGGGGCTGCAGTGAGGGGGAGAGGTATTGCTTAAGGCTCCACAACTAGATGGACAATTTCGCCCATCTTTTTAAAATTTTTTGTCAAGAGAACAGCTTTGACAAGTGCTCCGAGTTCTCACACTCCAAGGAACGTGCAGCAAGGGAAAATAAGTTACAC
This sequence comes from Python bivittatus, assembly GCF_059951505.1. NCBI lineage: Eukaryota > Metazoa > Chordata > Lepidosauria > Squamata > Pythonidae > Python > Python bivittatus. Next base: position 24,885,672 of record NW_028277097.1, on the reverse strand, counting down.
AGGAGTAGCAGAGACATCCTGGGTGCCCCCGTGTGCCCCGCAACCTTGAGGAAAGTGGATGTTGCACAATCAGCAGGGCTGTGGAAATGTTCAGAAGGTGGTTTGCCTTTTCTTGGTGCTTGCCCCTTCTCTCCACTACTTGAGAGCAGGACGTGGGAGTTGGGGTGGGGACAGGAAGGCCCTGCCCCGAGGCCCTCCTGACCAGCGGAGAGTTCATCTGCTCTCTGGGAAGATGCTGCAGCATATGCCCAACTACGTAGCTGTAACGCATCACCCAAAGTTCAACTTTTGCACTTGAGAAGCAAGGTGATGCCCCCATATTGTCACCGAGGGAGGAGGTTGGGGAAGCCCTCTCACCAAATCACTGACGAGTGGAAGGGGCTTCTTCTGGCGCAGATCAGGCATGCTGTCGATGCCATAAAGGCCACCCGCTGGCCTAGAAATAACAAGCAGGGAGGGCATTAGGGCAGGCAAAGGCATTGCAGAAACCCAGCCAGGCTCTCCCAGGCAACAAAGTGAGTGGGGTGAACAGGGAGAGCTACTGTGGCATCCAGAAATGTCTCAAAGGCAAGAGAAGCTGGTGATACCACAAAGAACCTTCATGGGCTGGACCCAGAAAGGTTCGGGATGGCCTTCAACCTGCAACTCTAAGGTCCCCGGAACAAAGTCTGTTGCGCAGTTCTATCATAACCCACATCACTAAATCAAGCGTTGCTCTCCGCTTTCCTCAGAAGAGGCAGGGCAAGCAGTGATGGGAAGTGTCCAGATTGACCAGGGAGGAAAGCACTTGGGTGTCCATCAGCTACCTTTTCAAGAGTGAAATGCCAGCCTGGGTAAAGTCAGAGCCCTTCAGTGCTTCAGCTCAAGGGCCTTAAACCGGTTTGGAGCTTGGGACGCTTTGCCCCCAACAGGACAAACCCGCCCTCACTCCAAGCATCCCTGATGAAGGAGATGTCCACCATCAGCCGATATGGCAAATCGATTCAGTGGGATGGAACTTTAATCTGTGGGGGAGAAAACTGGAATCCAGGATTTACTCTCAAGGTACTTGCCATTTTTATACCCTCTTTCTCAACACAAAACAATTATTTTGCGGAAATCTTTCTACCAACTTGTTTGTTCTGCCCCAACCGCGATGCCATCACAAAGGTGACCGTCTCACTTCTCACCATTAACAACAAATTATTTATGAAGAAGTTAAAAAGGCACTGGCTCCAATAAAGACCCAGTTCTGCAACCATGCAGCTGGAATTCTGGCAGGTGCTTCATCGGACCCAGAATAAGTCTCTGCAGGCTCCCCTCACCACCTTGGGGGGGAGCCATCACTGACACTTTAAATATCCTTGGACCCTCAAGAACACGGAAGAATCTCTTATTTGCATTCCGCTGAAAGTTGGCCGCTCCCAGGAGAACCCCTTTCAGCTTTAATATCCTGTCGGGCTGAAGGAGAGGTGAGTGGATGGAGGCTGGGGCCCGGGGGGCCTGTGGTGAGGGCCAGGCTGGTTGTCCCTCTGAAGAGGCAGCTTGGAAAGAGCCCCCTTCCCCTCTCCCTATATGCCCTGCTCTGGGCCTCCCCCGCCCTGCCCCCTCCTTCCGGGGGCTTGCGATGCTTGCCGGGATCGGAGGGGGGCCCCTCCTGGAACTCTCCCTGCCTTCTGCCCAGGGGGCCCCGTGGAAGTCAGGAGGGGGCTGGCCAGGGACAGTCCCAGAACTCCATCCCAGGTGCCAGGAAGAGGGATGCCCTGGCAGCCAGATGCTCAAGGCCCCCCCCACATGGAGCTCGTTCGGCCTAGTCCCTTCTTCAGAGCCCAGACTGACGTGCAAAGCGAGTCGGTCAGTTTCAGTTCAGGAAGGAGCTGCTATGCCCCCTTATTCCCCGCCCCCCGCCCCCCCGCAACAGTTGTGCACAAGCAGCAGCAGCAGCAGAAGAGAATTCAAATGTTGCAGATCAAAGCCATATGGCTCTATTCAAGTATACTAACACACCGAAAATCAAACAGCACGTAAAAGGGAGCCTCTCCGCCTTTCTCCTGGCAGGCCGCCAAGTCACGCTGGAAAGAAGGGGAGTGGGAGTGCTTGGCTGAGGGGGAGCCCAGCTTCGAAAGCTCCCAGGGCTTGGAATCAGGAGCAGCAGTGCTGGGAGGGAGGGGGGGGGAGGAAAGGTGCCCCCCCGGAAAGAGCAGCTCCAGGGGCAGAAAGAGCCCATGCTGGCTCAGCCAGGTTGCCCCCCACGGTTAAGGGAATGGGCACAGCTGGCATTCAGTGCACTCGGCCAATGTGCACGGAGACAATCTCTTTGGGTCTTGATCTTTTCAGTCCTGACATCTTCCGGGACTGATCCCCTCCTGATTTCTCCTATGGGGAAGGAGCTCTGGTGCAGAAAGAGGGTCACAGGGACAGCAGCCCCACCAGCCCCTGTTTGCAAGCCATGACCGTGTGCTGGAAAGGAGCTCGGGAGCGAACTGGGAGCTCGTGAGCAGCCCCTGAGGATGGTAGGAGATTGTTCTCCTACAGCAGAGAAGTCTGGTAGCCTCTTTTTCAGAATAATGCATTCTTTGAAAGGCATAAACGTTTTGATTCAAAAAGGTATTGTCAGACTCCTCCCAGTTTCTGGCTACCCAAACTAACTCAGCTCTCCCAGTACAGAGAGGAAGAAGCAGGGAAAAAATCTGGCACTGAAACCCGGAGAGCATCCCCTCAGGTCAGTGGAGAAGCCGCCCCAGGGAAGGTGGGGCCCAAGGGAGCCAAGGCTCAGCTGCCGGCAGAGGGGCAGCTGGGCTCCCTGTGGGCATGCATGCCTTCAGTGGCCCCTCAGATCGGCCTCCACTGGGGCCTGTCTGGAAGCAGACTTGCCTGCATCCCTGGGGGAATCTGGGATCCCCATAACGTATGTTCGCGTATGTGCCAGTCTTCCTTCTGGCTCCCCTCCCCACGCAGAGAGAGAGAGAGAGAGAGAGCGCGAGAGCGCACGCGCTGCTGGGGGATTGGGCAAGCCCAAAGGCTACTCACCCTTCTTTGAACCACGGTGACTTTGAGGGATCTCCATCATCCTGATCCTTGAATGATGGGAGAGAGAGAAAACGACAGAATTATTTTCTAGCCAGCAAATCTAACAGTCAAGAAGGACATTCATGCACAAAAATACACGTAAGTGCTCCATGGCCAGAGATGGACAGGTTGTGGGAAACACTGGTGTGGACATAAGGGAGGCTCAAAGAGCCTGTTCAGCGCAACTTTGTTGGGGGGGGAGACTTCTTCTTAAATTTCAGCCTGCCAAGTGCAAGTCTTTCACCCAAGTTCATAAGACCTATGTGGAGACACCCACGCACGCCAACTGACCCCATCTTTCCAAAGCCCCAGGGGCACTTGGGGGAGATGCCAGAATTGCTTCTCCAACTGCACCTGCAGCTCCAGCGGCACCTGCAAGCATCGTCCAGAAGGGCTGTGGGGCCCTTGGGGCAGAGGCATAGATGAGCACGGAGGTGCCAGGCCAATTTCCAGAGAGCACCCAAGATGAGGAGTGGCAGCACCTGGGAGTCCAGGTCTCAGCAGACCCGCAAACAGCCTGAGCTCCCGGGGCTTTGGGTGGCAGTCAATGGCTGGGCGACTCCAGAAGTAGGTCGCCACAGGAGGTCACTGGGGCAAGCGTCCAGAGCAGCCCCCGCACAGTCACTCCAGAGCAGGAGAGCTCCTCTGCAGGATCATCTAAGTAAGAGGAATGCCACAAACAGGACCCACCCCGTCCTGGCACAGAAACCCTTACAGCTGACGGTAAAGATGGATCTCCCCAAGTCCGCCCTTTCAAGCATGGGAAGCAACCACCTCTACAGGTTCGTAGCTGGCTCTGTGCTGGGCTGAGATGAGGGGAATTGCTCTCTAGCCCCTAGAGAAGAACAGGTTGAGGAGGGATCCTCCTCTTCCTCCCCCAATTCCCTCACCGACCAAGAAGAGGTTCAGGGATTGGGGGCCACTGCTGGAGCACCTGGGCTACTCCCTATGCAGGCAGGCCAAGCAGCATTTGTCTCCCTAGAGAAGGAATTGTCCCTGGCCCTCCAGGATCTATGGGCTGCTGCTGCTGCTGCTGCTGCTGCTGCTGCTGCAGAACAGCTGGCTGTGAAGCAATTGGAAAAACGGACAAAGAAACCTTTCCCCAGCGTGAGACCCACCACGCCCACACAGACAGCTCACGAAAGTTCCAGAAATAATGACCACGCACCACCTCTCTCCTTGCTATCTTGGAACTGTTTTGGATTTTGTATAACGACCTCCCCATTGCTTCTACAAGCAAATCTCAGAGGCAATAAAAACAGAACGGCCATCTAGCCACCCAAAACCGGTTCTTCCCTTTGGTGGAGAGGCACCCAACATCTCGATCATTGGACCCCCCGCCCCAATTTGGCCTCCGGCCATCTAGTCCACCACTCACTGCAGTTTCGCTTGACTTCTGCTTTCTGCTGGACACAGTCTGAGCTCCTGCCAAGATCGACATCCGAAAGAGCAAACAATCTTGATTGCTTCCTTGCACTTGGCATGACCCGCAATAATCCAATTTGCAGTAAATTACCCCAGCCCTCCTTTTTTCAAGAACATGGATCCTGCCAATTGGGGAGCCCCTCTCCCCCCCACCAGATGACCAGCTTCCAGACACCTTTCTCCCGTTTTGTGTCCAGCCTGAAAGAGATTCCAGGAAAACACGAGGATTTGTAGCTCTCGTTGCTTTGTAACGTTTTAGCTGCCAGCACTAACGCCACCCTTCGACTGAGGGGCTCCCACCCTCTCCAAAGACAGGAGAGGGGAAAGACCCTTCAGGGAACGGTTCTCTACCACTCACAGCACAAGGCCCAAAACGTCCATCGCCAACATATCTTAGTTTGGCTGGCACTGCCCACTGCAGTGCTGCATATTGAATAACATAAATTCAACCCCTGGTGTGCCTTTAGCCTTCAGGAAAGAAAGGAATAATGGAGGCAGCGGTAAGCTGAAGCGGCTGATATTTTTTCCCAGTTCCGAACAGAAAGCTGCTGCTTTGTGGCTCTGCTGGACAGATTATCCAGTGTGTTCTCCCTGACTTACAGTATCTGCCACCTGCAAATGGGCGTATCCTGCAACTCACATCTCCTGGAAAAAATGGGGTCAGAGGGCCTAAGGAGCACCCAATCTTACACCAACTCGTTTTCTGATGCTGGAAAGAAAGAAATCCTCCACCCCTGGGGCAAAGGGTTCATGGAACCCCTCTTTTTCATCCTCTCGAAAAGAACCAGCACCGTTCTTTAGCTCATCTGGCAAACAGCAAGAATTAACACAAAGAAGAAAGTACTGTGCTCCAAGATATATTATGTTTATGTTTTTTTCTTTATATTTATTTAAAAGAGTATTTTGCCATCATTCGAGGAGATGCCTTCCAGGATGGGGCAGAGAAGCATGCATAAAGGTAATCCACGCCTCTGCAGGGCCCTGGTAAGCAACCAGGCTCTGTCCGGCCTTTCTGCATCGTGCAGCACACTCGTCCTCTTTGGAAACCGGGGTGGAATTTTGCACAGGTGATCTGCAGCCTCAGCCAGGAATCAGTGCCAGACACGGGCCAGCTCCCTAAAGGCCACAGGCACCGAACAGTCTCTTCTCTGTTTATACCCCAGATCAGCCATGCCTCCAGAAGCTGGCACATGCCAAACCCTCCCCAAAGGGGAGGGAAAAAAAACACATCAAGCCTCAGCCAAAGCAACCAAGGGACAACTCAACAGGACATGCAAAAACAACACACGCCAGTGTCAGTCAGAAACACACAAGTTACAAAGGACAGTCAATAACCTGAAGTTCTCCTCTACTTCTTTCTGCAAAGGAGGGAAAAAAAGCAGAGAGGAAAGGAGAGTAATATGGTTAGTAGAACATATAACAGTTATGGACCAAGCTTGGAGAGTGGAGCAAACTTGCACAATGACATTGCCCCAAATCCCACAGAAGTCAACCCAGAACCACTTCAAGAGCCTCCCTGGGTGTAGAGGATAAGCCTTGTACAGATGCAAGGAGTGGGAAGGTTGGGAAGTGGGTAACTGAGATGCTGGGTCATGTTTTCAAAACAAATGTTGTTTTCCTTTCAGTAAAGACGTACCTTATTATTACTTTGCATTAGTGAGCAAAAAACAGTTTTACAGTTTGATATGGACAAGTAAGACCAAAGCCTTTTCCTAAAAGAGCGAGGCCATCTCATCCACCTCCTGATGCAGAACCAGAAATCTCAGTCAAGCTCTGACCCAGGGGCAAGTCACCCCCTCGCCCTGGATCCCACCAATAACTGCAGGATGGAGAAGCCCTGAGCAACGCTGAGAGATTGGGGCTTCTCACAGCCTGGAATTAAAGTGTCCAGGGAGGCGGTGGGACCACAGGAAGGACACTGGTTCAATGTTGAGACCATAACTAACAGAAAGGCCAAAGATCTCTCTGCGTTATGCCTTAACGTAAGACACTCCCCAACCCCACATTCTGGAAGGCTCTGAAAATGTTTGATGTCAGTGAGCCTTTGGGTCATGGTTTGACGGCAGGTGATGAGTTGGGAGCAGGATGTTTTGCTAGTGTTATGTTTTACTGGGTCTTTCTGTTCATGTTGCTGCTCTTTGTTGTGCACAGCTCAGAATCAGTTTTCACATACTGATTGATTTGATTTTGGTGCCACCCGACTCCAGACTGGCTCTGGGTGGCTTTATCGTAAAATAAAGAATGAAAGAGACATAAAAGTTAGAAGCTTTAAGAAGGAACTTTGATAAATTCCTTTCTAAACAGTAACAATTCCATGCAAAACTCCTTTGTTTTACTTGCAGAGATCCTGGCCTTCAAACAAAGGTAGCTTGCAGAAATAAAGCTTTTGGAAAAGAGCATCTTCAAGGGAAAATGTGGCCCTTCATCATGTCCAGGAAAAGCCTTTTCTACTTGTTCTGGCCACGGCCCCTTCAAGGAACCTGCCCACCCCCCCTCTCCTTCCCAAACTACACCAGGCACCGGGCAGCCAATCACAGCTCCTCCCCTGATCTGCACCAGGGCCATGACCATCAAGTCCATGGGGTGCCCAAACCCGCTGGGGCGCTGCTAAGATGACTGAACACATGAGATACCTTTTCACAGCCCGAGAGCAAAATTTGAAATGGTTGAAAAAAGGGTTCTGCATGGAAAATAATTTTCATCCATCATAGCAAATGGGAGGATAAACCCTGAGTGTGGCGGTCTGTTTCTAAACATCTGCAGGATGTGTTTGGCCTGAAACAAGGTTAAGAGGGAATGGCAATTATTCCAAGAAAGACAAGCAGCCGTCATTTCAGAAGATTCTGAAATTCACATGAAGCGGCAACAGAAGAGACAAGCTGGGCAGGGTTGCCCAGAGGAAACAGAAATCTCTTGGTGACTACAAAAGGACAATTTCTCAGCAAACATCTGAAGGCTCTTAATCCACAAAAGTAGGGCAATCGAGCTCTCTATGTTTTGGAGAAAAGTCCATCGTGTTCTGTGCCTGCATTTTCCCTCCCCCTGCACCTGTTCTTTACTGGCTAACCCCTTTCTCCCCAGTGCAGAATTTCCTATTTTCCTGGGTTCCAGATGTGTCATGGTAGAACTTCCATCATTCCCCGCCAGCAACTAAAACCCAACTACCTAAAGGCACCAAGTCCAGAAACCAGTCTGAATCAAGACACACAAAAACCCTAGACCAGGGCTGGCACTGGATGGAATGAATTGGTGGAGAAATCAGTCCTTCTTCTGCTTGTTCTCTACAAGGATGCCAAGGATGATCCAAAAAACGTGCTGGGCTAAAACGCGCAAATCACAGTTTCTTTGTCACTTCTAGTCAATCTTCAGCATATTAGGAAAATGAACAGGCAGCTAGAAGCTCTCCGACATCAAACATGTATCAAACGTTTCCAAGGGCTTCTGAGATGGCCTGAGAATGCAAGGTCAGAGAGTCTGGCAAGAAAAATTGGCCACTATTTACCTATCAGCCACTCTGAGTGAGATGAAGGGTTTGTTTTGTTTTTTAGCAGTTAAGGCATGATAACATCTACCTACATCAAAAGATGTGGGATATGCTCCAGCCTTCATGGGAACAGATTTCTCCCTTTCAAAATGTGAATTTGATGAACGAATGAATGAATGAATGAATGAATGAATGAATGAATGAATGAATGAATGAATGAATGAATAACATTATGCTGTCTCCTAGCCACAGAATGACTGGGGAAACACGTGCCTCGATCAGAAAACTCAGCTGCTGAGGCTAAATCCCCAGCCTGGGTCAATGGCTCACACGCCATGGCTGCTTGTTACCAAGGAAAAGCCTTTAGGTGGCCTCTAACTCTGGCACGTATTTTAAGGACCCCAGACTCAGGCAGAACTTGGAAAGCCCTGCCATGCTTCCCCACTTGCCTTGGCTCGGGCAGGGCAGGGCAGGGCAGGGCAGGGCAGGGCAGGGCAGGGCAGGGCAGGGCAGGGCAGGGCAGGGCTGAAGGCTGTCTTGGGGCACAGCATGCAGGGCAAGAGATCCTGACCCTCCTGCCCTTGAAACCCTCTGCCAGTGGTAGCACAGCAGACCTTCCCGGCGCCAGGGGGCCTGCCTCGAAAGAACCAGGCAGGGAAGAGCCTGCCTACACTTGGGGACCGGGCAAGATTCCTCCAGCGAACCTCCCAGGCCCAGCACAGCCTTTCCCTGAAATCTTGAGGAAACTGCTTACAGAGTGGAAACCAAACCAGAGGTGGGACAGCTTTGCCGGATCCTTTCCGGGGCCCTTTCGTGCCACCCTGGCAGCCAGAGACTCCGTTCTTCGTTATGGAAACGAGGGACCGTGGGGTGCTTGGGACACCCACATCTTCCTCCCTTACAAGGAAGGCATCCACAGCAGGAAGCCAGGGCAGTCAGGCCTCTGGGGCGTAGGCCATGCCAGCCTAGTGAAGGAGCGAGCAGCCATCAAGGGGGACGCAGCTCAGCTCCTCCTGGCCACGTGGCTTAACCTCCCCGTCTCCACCTGTCTGGAGCCATAGCTGGTGGCTCTTCCAAGGCCAAGCCAGGCACCTCGTTCCACCTCTCCATCTACACCCTTCATCCTTGCCAAAGCCGAGAAAGGAATGCAGTCAAAATCTCAGGCACCCCCAGTCCTTTGCATGCTGCTATTACTGTAACCCTTCTCCCTCCAAATCCCTTGGTCAAGCTCTGGCAGAGACCCAGCCACATCAATTTGGGCTTGGACAGGACCGTGTTTTATATGGGTCCTTGAGGGACAAGTTGGCAGGGAAAGGAAAGGAAGCTGTTAGTTGAATGTGCCTGGGACGAGTATTTCAGGCATCCCAAAGGGATTCCCAACCAGCCGAGTTCAGCTCCTCTTGCCAATATTTCACTCTTTCAAATAATTTTGGGGACTGTAATTGGGCGGGTGGAGAGGATCACAGACACGCTTTCTCATCCCACTCTGGACAGGCCAAGAGCCAGAGAAAAAGGCCAGCCATGAAACAGCAACTTTCTTGGTGAGACCGGTCTGGTCTGACACTCGCTCTACAAGATGGGTTTTTGCATTAGTCTAAAAAGTTGCTTTTGTGCTTGTGGGCAACTCTTCAGCTTCTGCTTTCTCCTACCAAACTTCAAGACCCCTCTCCTAGCCGCTACTGCTGCCTGGAGCAGAAGCTGAACACTGTGGCAAGAGGAGGAAAGCATTCACAAGGGAATCTCAAAGGGGCTGAATACCTGCAGGAACCTCCTCGGCAGAAGTCCAGCTTGCCTCCTGGGCCAGCTCCTTCAAAACCCTTCGACGCATTTGTCTTTTTTCCCTTAAGACGTTTTTGAAGTTGTTGATGCATTTGTTCAAGTAAATGGTCTCTGCACACACCTTCTCAAGGCTCACGGGTCTGTGCCCACTGGGCTCCGCTGGGGCAGAATTAGGGTCTTGCTCAGCGGTGAAGTGCTGATCCACACAACTCCCAGAATCTGCAGCAGGAACAGGAGCCTCATCGGCAGAGAGGGAAGCACTCTGGAGGGTCCTCTGCGGGAGGCCCACACTGTCGCTGCTCACGGCAGTATTAGCTTGGCTCTCAGAAGACAGGCTAGGGGGGCTTTCGGCAAAGGTTTCCATACTGGTGTGCGCATCTGATACCGGCTCACTTGACACAGGGAAGCTGTTGTCACTTCCAAGGACAACTTCAGAGTCACCTGTCTCCAATTTGTGGAAGACCACATGCAGGGCAGACCTAAAGTGACTGAGTGCTTTCCCCAGTTTATTGGTATAGAACCTCATGTCCACAAGGTCAATGTTATCCCGAGAATGCTCAAGAAAGTACTGGGAATTTTCCAAGACATCTCTGAAGACCTGATCGGTAGGATCTTGCTCATTCAGGTCAATCTCAATCATGTCCTTGAGGGTTTCGCTGCTCCCAGGTAACTTGTGCATGGCTCCATCACAGCCTGGCATGATCACCCCCACGGGAGGTGCCTCCTCCTTGAGATTTACTTGCTCGGGACTGAGAAACTCAAGAGTGGTAACGTCACAGTCAGTTTCACTTTCCCCTGGAGTCAGTCCTCCTGCTTTGCCCTCGTCTATGGGAGAGGAGAAGGAGGTGTCCTGGGCCGCTTTCTCAGCATCTAAGCCGCACCCTCTTCCTTCATCTGGAGGAGGCTCCATGCCTCTGAGATTTAAGAATTCTCCTAAAGGCCAGGACTTCCCAACATGGTTTTTTGATACAGAGACTTCCAGCAGCTTGTGGGGTGCTTCTGAGACACAGAGGGAAGAGTGGTTTTTGGGTAAAGTCTGCTCATTACTGCTGATGATTTGTACAACTCTTCCCACCTTTTCCTCAAGTTCAGAAATTAAGTTGCTCTTCTTAGCTAAAGTGGATTTTTGTTGCAAGCTAGCGCTCTCGCCTACGAGCTGATTCTCTTGGCTTCGCTTTTCATGCTGAGCCTGGCAAGAGTCCTTTTGGAGCTGTCCGTCTTCATCCCTTCTTCCTCCTTCTCCCTGAGGGTTTGGAAAATCCCAGTGGTGTGGTATCAGGCCAGATGATGGCAACACACCCAGCTGTCCACCAAGACTCATTTGGCCATTCTGCTCAGCAATGGTTATTCCTGCATTTTGCAAGAGGATGGACTTCTGGAGAATGAAGTCTCGGTGTTCAGCAGTAGCAAGTTTCACAACAGCAGGGCGAGGTGTGAGTGGAAGTCCTGTTGATGCTCCAAATCTGTAAGCCTCCTTGATGTTCTTGCTGCGCTGAATGCCATTGAAACAATGATACTCTGACAGAAAGCTACAGACAATCTCCTTTGTGTTCTCCCCCTCCTGCTCAGGGATGCCATAAAAATACAATACTGGCTCCTTGGAAGGGGCTCCAACAAAGGGCTCTGTGCCTCTTGGCATCCTAGATGTTTTGCTGGTGGTTCCACCACTGCCCTGCAGGCTCTCTATCTCGCTCAAGACAGAGTCAACACAACTGGACACTTCCTCCACAGACCCTTTGATCAAGGTGAGATGTTGCTGAAGTTCTGCAATCTCTGTCTGAATGCGGCTTATTCCTTGCAGCTCTTTCACAATGTAATCAATGACGTCAGCAGAACGGTCTCTGGGCCTGGCAGGATAGGAAGGCTTACTTAGGAGAACAGGCTCCTCGGCAGCTTGCCTCCAACCGGTGCCAATCCTTGGCACTGTAGAGCTCTTGCACTGCTCCCCGGGGTCCTCTGAGGCCAGGGGGTTGGGCTCCCTCCTCTGAACAGATGGGTGTGATACCTTGGCAGACCCATCCCAGGTCAGCTGGGCTTCCTCAGCCTCCCTGGACCCACAGTTCTTCTCCTGACTGGCAGAAAAATCCATGCTTGGGGCATCCCCCTGGAGCTCGCAGGCAAATGGGGCTGCTTCTGTTTCCATTAAGGGAAGCAAGGGGTGCTGCTTCTGGCTCAGGGAGAGCTCCGGGGGAGTGGCTGGGAGAAGCTTCTTCATCTCCTCCTCCCCAAAGAGCTGGCGTACCAGCTTCTGGGGCAGCTGCCCCGCTAGGAAGGGTTTCACAGCAGAGTTTTTCAACACAAAAGCAATTCTCTCTTCTGCCCCTTGGATGCCCCTGCTAATGGGCATAATCAAAGGCCAGCCTGGTACTCTCTCTCTCTTTCATAATGTTACAAGGCAGCCAAGGGCTGAGTCCCTCCCTGCCTGTGCAGGCAGTACTCTTGGGCAGGCCTCCACATGTCCCAGAACGCTGCTGTCAAGAAAAGGGACAGAAACGTTGGATGCTGGTCAGGGAAGAGAAGGTGCGCACGCGTGCGCGCACGTGCACACACACACACACACCACAGGTGCACCCAATAGCTTTGGCCATGGAATCAACCAAATTGCACCCATGTAGTCAAACAAATCTTGTTTCGCAAGCATCCTGGAATAAAAGTGCTGTTTGCTTTCACTGAATGCTTGTCCTGCAATAAGTAAGGGGTGGTAAAACTTCCTTTGCCTATCTCTAAAGGAACATTATCCTTTTCACTACCAAGGCTGGGGTTTGGGTCTCAAAACTGAACTCTAAGCACTAGTTTTGTCTATGTTTATCCCTCTCAGATACCCTATTCTGACCATTATCAGTTAGAAGGTTTTTTCGAGTGTTGCCATTTTGCCTTCAAATATGGTGGCTGTAAGAGGCTCTACCTGCACTCCAAGTCCTCAGGAGAGCCACCAGTTTCACCATTCAGAAGGACTCCTCTTCATCCTTTCAGGTCACTTGCTAACCTACAAAACCACTTAATCCTCCTTGCTTGCCAAATGAAGTCCATGCACATCAGTCAAGTGCATTCTCTTCCATTTCAGACCCTCTCCTCCATCTTCCCCCTCCCCTCCCCTCCCCTCCCCTTGTTTCCCCCAACTCAAATATGAAATGGAGCTCCTAAGGACAAGGATCTAGTGATGAGCACAAATGGGGGCATCACATAAGCCCTAAGATAGACATTTTTGCTGTATCAATTCCTGTTGGTGCAGAAATAGGTAAGTTCTAATCTGGATGTTCTGTACAACCCTAACCCAATCCTGCACTATATACGCACAAATATATATGGATATGGATATATGTATATTTATTTGAGTTGCCTTTCAAACAACACAGACTTTGTAAGTTCAGATGATTTCCAACTGGAAACTCAAAACATTCAAACTTCAAAGAGCAAATGTAAGGGAATTTTGGCTGTTAGGCTCTAGAAGGACCTGAGAAGCAGGTCTCTTACTGTAGCATTTTAAAAGTGGAAGAGGGAGTCTCCTGGTCGCATGTCCTTCTGTGTTTCTTCTCAAGAACAAGCTCCTTGACTGATGAACTGATTAACATGTACAGTATGCCACCTCAATCACCAAAATAACTCAAGGCGGCTCACTTCCTAGGGTTCACAACAACAAAATGAAGATAGCAAAAGAAAATGAAAGCCACAGAAACAGTAATGCATACAGGGCATTGTGGTACTAGTAAGACATTAGTACCTATAATAATACAGTAGAATAGTAATGCTACGTATTCTTATGACAGTAAGACATGGAGTACCTTGATCTATGCCCAGAAATTAATTTTTATTTATTTAAATAATTTACATGGCCACACATCTCACAACAGTGACTCTGGGTGGCATACAAAGACTAAAAACCCAACAACTGAAAACAATAACCCATGATACCCAAGGTAAATGACACCTGTGCAGTTATAAGACCACATCGACAACAACAGGACCAGCCTAACTAACTCCTAGCCCAAAACCAGGGGCAACAGCAGGACCTCAGAGGCTTATGAAAGGCTAACAGGGTCAGGCATCTGTATCTTGGGGGGGGGGGGTGCTGCTCCACAGGGCAGGTGCTGCCACAAGAAGGCATGGCTCCTAGGTCCCACAAGATGACACTGTTTAATAGAGGGGACCCAGCGTGTGCCCTCCCGGCTAGACCTGTTGGGGTGAGCAGGAACAATGGGAGAGAGGCGGTTCCACCAATAGCTTGGCCCTATGCCATGCAGGGCTTTATAGATGACAACCAACAGCTTGACTCGTATCTGGAAGCCTACTGGGAGCCAGTGCAGTTTGCAGAGCAGTGGTGTTATATGGCTGTAGCGAGAGGTGCCAAAAAGTGCCCATGCCACTGCATTCTGGGCGAGCTGTAGCTTCTGACTGCTCTTCAAGGGCAGCCCCACGTACAGCATGTTACAGTAATCAAAACGGAAGGTGACTAAGACATGAGTCACCATGAGCAAGACAACTGCTAGCGTGCGCAACTGATAGAAGATGAGTATCACCTAGTCAACAAAACACATATTCTATACATGAATTTGGTCATTGCCTTTTGTGTTAGCTTGAGCTTTTGAACATTCCAGATTGCAATTAGAGGACATTAAACTGGTCAACAGTAGCCACCTGATTTTCTCAAACCAATACCATGCCAAAAGAACCCCTAAACCGTCAGTCTGCTTCTTTGGAGAGATCTTCAGATCTTTGTTAGGACTGAACTTTAACACACGTGCATATATTCACACACTATGTCCAGGGAACAACTGACTCCTGGACACCAGTTGAGAAACAGAGCCAAATGGGATCAACTTAACGACAAGAGCCTGTGTGATCTCCTCCCAAAACTTTCCTATTCATCTGAAAAACAGAAGGGCCAAATAGATTTACAAGGAGCTCATCTTCACCACCTTTGGGGAACAGTCACCCTGACAGAACTGGGAGTTATCCCAAATCCGTGACTGGCCAAAGCAGCAGGGTGGGGCTTTCCCCCACCCTCATCTAGGCAGGTTCCAAAGTGACCCCCAGACCATTTCTGCCCCAAATCTCCGCCTGAAACCAGACCAGAAAGCATCCAACCCTTTTCCTCCAAGGAAGCCGGGGCCTAAGCTGACCCCAGCCCAGCACACATTGCTTTATCCAAACTGGCAGCTGCTCCACAGGTGAGCTGATCCTCCAGCCTGAAGGTCACACTATTTTCTGACCAGGCAAGCCCCACAAGGCCGTTTCTTGTCCACAGCAAGGCACTGCACAAGTGTGTCCTCAAGCGGTATGAGGCACCGCATCCTGGAAGGTTTTTCAGGCAAACATCGATTCCATGGAAGGATGTGAAGGCAGGCCCTGGATGCTCAGAGGCACCATGAGAATCAAGCAGACCTTTACCTACATGCACCGTTACTGTAGAGCATCCCCAGTGTGCCGAGGCCAGCCTTCTGGCCACCGGGGTTTACAATCAACAGCCAAATGGGAGGGTAACAGAGAAAGGGAAGCAGCAAGCAGTACAGTGGGAAGATTACGGAGGATTTCAATAACATGCATTTAGGCCTGGAGAACGTTTCCAAGATTTCTTTATCCATTTGCCACGAGTTCTGTGCTGCAGTCCAATTGATTCTTGGAACCAAGAGGCCAGGCCTGCTAGCGCTTGTCTCTGAAACCCACCCACCCTTCATTCCCCAAAGGGCACCTGGCCCCCCATCTCTAGTCTGTTGTGGTCTGTTTGCTGTATCTTGGAGCCGGGTGTCGCTCAGAGCCACCTTTTCCTGGAGCAGCATACAGTAGATGTGTCAGTAAATAAAATAAAAAATAGGCTCCAAGTGAGACAAAGTCTTTTCAGGGATGGGGCCCACACCGTCAGGGTCTTTGTCCAGGCCTCTTCACACTTTCTGCTGCTGCCTGAATGTCCTGTGGCACCCTTGGCCATTACAGGCGTGGTGGGAGATTCTGCACCCTTCTTCTGTAACTCTAACGGGGCTCTGTTTCCCTCACCAGGTGAGTAGCACTTCTTCACCCCAAGCCTCTGCGGGAATGCCAGGGGCCACGCTCCTACAGGGGGGCTGGGAGATGGGGACGGGCCCAGAAAGCACTACATAATATTAAGTAGAGCTAATAGCTAATTCTCCAGTCAGGTCGTCATCCATTTTTTTCTTTGACCAAATTACAAACTGCAATTTGGCAAAAAAACCGTGGAAGTTTTCGGGGCCCTCTGTGGGCTGCATGTGGCCTTCGGGTGCAGCCCCGAGCCAGACCCACCGCTGCCTCCTTGGCTCAGCAAGTGACGCCCTTGTTTCCTTCTCGGCTTTCAGCTCCTGCTGGGATTCTGCCAGAAATTCCCAAGCTGCCAAAGAACTTGTAGTAGACGAGGAAGAATATAACATGTTTGCAGATGAAGCTTCATGTTTTACAGATAAGCCGAAACATCCATCCCTATTAATACTTCATTTATCCAAGAGTTTCACTGATGCATTGGAATAAATCTTATTTGACGCCACCGGCCTTCGTAATCATTCTGCCATGCTTAAGCCCTGGGCTTCAGACTGTTCGGATTCTTTCTGTTTGCTTGCTTGGTTATCATAGTATAACCATTTCTAGAAAGCTTTCTCTACCAATATATCTGAACTTGTTTCAACGTGATGTACCCAAGGAACAATATCTAGGCAGATGGTTTAGGGTTCTCTGGAGTGTGAGGGAACGTAAATGTGATAAGGATGGATTTTAATTCCAAGGGAATTTATATTTTTAAATGTCATCTTCTTTTTACTCCTTCACATTATTTTAAGCAAATCTATGTGCCCCTAAGTCGTTTTCTTTGGCAGGGTCATCCTCTGTGAGCCATAAATGATGGCTGCCTGCAGGGAAAGCTAGACTTCATTTTTCACACTTCAGAACTATTACCGGGCACTTATTTCATCTTTGGTTACTAGGTGGAATAATTTCAGAGTTCTGCTCTTCTTTGGACTCAACTGAAAAGTTATTGTTTGAGAACCTGCTTGGCAGAAATCAGGGTGGTTTATCAAGATCTTTTTTTTAACCACGTTTAGTTGACCAAGGAATGTGGTGGGCATCAGTAAGGTCTCCCATGAGATCCTAATAAAAAAAGATAACGAAACGTGGGCTAGATGCTAGGTAGCAATTAGTACAGAACAGGCTACAGAATGGAACTCAACAAGAGCATGTCAATAACTCTGCATTAAGCCAAAGGGGAACACTGGGTGGTGTTCGGCAGGGCTCCATTTTGGGCTCTGTGTGGCCCACAGACTGATAAATGACTTTGATGAGGGAGCAGAAAATATGGTTAGCAAATTTGTGAAAGACTCAATGATGGGAAAAGGTGAAAACACTATTCAGGACAATCCTGACAGGCTGGAACAGTGGGCAGAAAACAGCAAGATGAATTTCAACAGAGATAAATACAAAGTCCTTAGGTAGGAAAAATCAAAGTATAGAATGGGGGAGACCACTTTAGTCAGCAGTACATATGAAAAGGATCTGGCTGTCTTGGTGGATGAAATGCTGAATGTGAGTCAACAGTATTAGCAAAAAATCCTTGAATGCATCAACAGAAGTGACCGAAGTATATTGTCAAAATCAAGAGAAGTCACCATTTCTCTCTAGTCTGCACTGATCAGGCGACAACAGAATACTGTGTTCAGTTTTGGGCATCACATTTCAAGAAGGAAATTAAGAAGCTGGAAGGTGTTCAGAGGAGGGCAAGATGAAAAGGGACCTGAATGGAAAAATTTATGAGAAAAGGTTGGAGGCACTTAGTTTGTTTCGCTTGGAGAAGAGAAGACTGTGCGAAGCTGTGATAGCTGTCTACAAGAATCTGAAGGGCTGTCATGTAGAAAACAGCAGAATTGTTCAGAGTAATTCCAGAAAACAAGGAATAAGGGGTTTAAATGATAAGAAAGCAGATTTCAGTTGAACATCCTAACATTAAGAGCTGTTCAACAATGGACCAGACTGCCTTGGAAGGCAGCAAACCCTTTTTCGCTGAAGATGTTCAAACAAGTCCACACAGCCACTTATTGGGCACGCAGTGTGTGGGTACGTGTCAGAACCCGTCTCCTGGCTGTGTTGATAGCTGTTTGGATGATGCTTGGCTGCCATGCGTTCTGGTTTTATATTCTATATTCCATCTATGTCGTCCATTTTATTGTTAGCCACCAAGATGTATGTCAGATGGGCAGCTATATAAATTGAGATGATGATGATGATGATGATGATGATGATGATGATGATGATGATGTTGATGATGATGTCATGACCAGGGTTGGACTAGATGGTCTCTTCTTGGCTTTATCCTGAGTATTTGGAATTTATCGAGAATTGTGGAACCTTACTATTTTTGCATGAGAAGGGGTGGCCAATTCAATGACATGATTTGCAGCATCAGGAGATTACTAATCTGCATTTGTCAACACATACATTAGGATTTTTGATTTGCTTTCAACAGATGAATTAGGAAGAAGACCTTCAAGTAATCCAGTCATATTTTCTGCATTTTTGTTCATTATACAAATGTCCGGGCTTCTTTATCATTTTCTATCATATGGTAGTTACCACTGTCGTATTGGACTGTTGTCAGCTTTACAGCCTGCTTTTCCTTTGGTTGATAGGATGTGCTTAAAGGTTGGAGCAAAATCTTACTTGAAATGCTTTTCCAGAGTGGGAGGGAGCTTTCTTTGAAACAGAAAGTGCTGTTCCTTCATGCCCCTGGACTGTGCAGAACATGCCAGGAGCGAGCTGCTCTCCCTAAGGCAGAAAGCCTGGCCCACAATCTCTCTCGTGATGGAGGGGGACAAGCACCCAGTTCTACTTCTGCCCTTTCAGCCAAGAGCAACGCATTTCCAGTGGCTCAAGTGTTATCCGTTTCTAAGGGGCTGGCGCTGCGTTGGAGATGCAAAGCAGCTGACCTGGCTCGGCCCAGCAGGAAACACAGGCACGGGGCTGCCCCGCGAAGAGGTGTGGGGTCAGGCAGGCCTTCTGATGTGGCTCAAGTCCGCCCTCAGAGACCAGCAGCTCCAGCACAGGAACCTGGGGGCGTGGGGGAGAGAGCCTTTCCTGGATGGGCAGCCGTGTGCTCAAGCAGTGAGGATGATTAAGCACCACCTGAAACCAGCCACCCTGAGTGCTGCTGGCACTCAAGCCTTGCCAGGCAAAAGACCTCAGGGCAGCCGCCCACCAAGGCTTGCAGGCAAGGTACCTGAGCGGCTGCTGCAACTGACCAGGGAGACTGCAAGTGGCCAGGAGGGATTTCCAGGCAGATGGTGGGAGACCAAGGAGGACCAGTGCTTGGCCAAGGTGCAAAGCACACCTTTCTGACCTGAAATTCCAAGGACTGCTAGCTTTTAGCTCTCTATCCAACACTTTGTGGCCACTGAAATTCTAATGGAAAAATGGCGTAATTTTGACCAAAGGACAAAAAGAAAAAAAGATATTACTTTTGTGGGAGTTCACAATGGCGGGAGCAGGTGGTCCACAAAGTGGGCCACAGCTCCACAGCTCGTCTCTTTCCAGCTTCTCTTGAGCCCCGAGTACAGGTCTTCTCAACTACATTCCAGATGGATCTTGTTCTGGCAGATCACGTCCACTAAGCAACTTGGGAAACAGACAGGGGACATTTTAAAAATCCACCATACCAATGGCCAGGGGATGCCAACAGCACCTCTACGGTAGGACAGTGAGGGACATGACAGTCTCTTTTATCTGGTCTCCTGCTGCAATTCCCCTTAGCAGAATTCTGAAGTAGCATTTAGCCTACAGGTGCTAAGTAAAAAAGATGTGGGGGAGGGCTCCCTTCTTTCAATACAACCATAGCAGCTATACATTGCAGGACCCCCAAAGTCATGACCCATCCCTGACAGATGGCCATCAGCCCCTGTTGGGAAACCTCCAGCAAGGGGGAGGCCACTACTGCTCTAGGTAGACTTTCCAACTGCTTCACAGATTCCTATCCAGAAATTCCTCCTAATAGTCACTCTGCATCTCCTTTATTTTAATTTAAAACAATGGTCCTTGTGCTGCTCTTGATTTAGGCAGAGATCAGTTCTACGCCTGCTAGCCTGTGGCAGCCTTTAAGACATTTCTAAATTGCCATTTGGTTTCCTCCTTGGTCAACTAAACATGCCAAGCTCCTTTAACTCTTCCTTCCGAGATTTGGTTTCAAAGCCCCTTATCATCCTGGTCACTCTCCTCTAAACCCACTCCAACTTCTCCATGTCCCCACGGACACAGGACTCCAAGTGTAGTGAAAGCAGTGTAGAGGACAATGGAACTACCACCTCCCATGATCCAGACATTCTGTTCTGTTCATACATCCCAAGACTGCCCTGGTCCTTCCAGTTGCTGCATCCAGGCTAGTGGTCCACTAGCTGTCCTAAATCCTTTTTCCTCCAATGCCACCAAGCAAAGCCTTCCAGTGTGTGCATCTGACATTTCCTCCCCAGATGCAGGTGCTTAACCTTGTCACTGTTGAACATTATCCTCTTGGATTTATCCCAGTGTTCAAGCCTGTTGTGGTCATTTGGAAGATTCTTCCCCTCTTAGGCCCAGCCTCCAAGTTTCCTGGAGGCATCTGGCTGACACTGGGCCTTGGTCTAACATAGCAAGGCAGTCTTCTTTCAGTTATAGCTGCAAGGCTCCGACACAAGGAACCCTCAGGATGCCTTTGATCCCAATACCCATCATCTCCTGCCAACATGACCACGGAGGCCACCAGTTCAGGGAAGGCTGTGCTAGAGAATGGCAAAGGGAGGGTTGCCATGGTAGCCCTTCTCAACAGGCTGCAGTACTGACGCTTGCTGGAAACTCTTGCACGACACTTTTCACACAGCTTCTGAGGACTGAGCACTTCTTTTAAGGAAAGGTGCCTGGAAGATGCAGCCACTTGGCTTGGTCATTTCTGGAGGCTGGCCAATGCCTCCCAATTCCCACACGCAGATACCACTCCTGCAAGCTGATGAGGCTTAGCGTGGCTCTTTCCATCCAGGTGGCTTCTTC
Organism: Python bivittatus; assembly: GCF_059951505.1. NCBI lineage: Eukaryota > Metazoa > Chordata > Lepidosauria > Squamata > Pythonidae > Python > Python bivittatus. The sequence continues at coordinate 24,864,932 of NW_028277097.1, read as the reverse complement.
TTGAAACCACTTATTTTCCAAAGTAAGATCTGCAAATTAGCAGACAGCCTAATCAGCAATTTTGTACAAGGCTGACAAAATCAGCTTGCCGATCCTGAGAGAGACTCAGAGACTGAGAATTCTCACCTGGGAAAAATAATTAAAAAGAAAGCATTTTATACTCAAGTAAGAGAGAATTCTGCTTTAAAGGAAGGAACACTGGCTCAAGTCAAAGTATTTACAGCAGAAGGTGACTTAATCTTGATTGCAGAAAGAAGGGGAAGTGTGAGGAATGCAAATAAGGAAAAACGGAGGTACAGAAGAAGCGCCCCGAGAGCCCAGTGGCACAACCTCCAACCCAGCAGCGTTTCTGTAGCACTAAAGGGAATCCAAGAGAACAGAATCAATCCGAGGCTGACCTGACGTCTCCCCAAGCTGAGACCCGCCAGACGTGCAGGACTACCCTCCACCATCTCTGTGGCCGGGCTGGCTGGGGGCAAGAGGAGCGGTGGCCCCACAGACAGCGAGAGCAGGGTAGCCGCGGCAAAAGCACCCAACAAAACTGACAGTCAGAAGGATGAGTGACCATAGGAAGGGGCATCCAATTTGGCACCCAAAGGCTGAATGCATGCCACATGCTTCACCTGGCTAACTCTGGCTAACTGATTTCCTGGTTTTGCACAATCCCATGAATCTCAGACTAAACACACCCAAAATGCAAAGGCAAGCCAGTGATAACGTAGTGACTGGACTGACCTGTTTTCTGGGTTCAAGAGAGTATCCTAAACGAGGAACAAATCAGTCTGGGTTCCCATAATATGCTGACACACATAAGATTAACCCTAACCAAGCTTAGCATGTTGTGCAAAGACCTGGTTAAGCATGTTGCGTGAACATGGCCAAAGTCTGCAATCAAACTCTTCAGTCCCTCAGCTCTAAACTGCTCTAAGCCCCCGTGACCCACAGACGAAGAGATCCACCCTTGGGAAGGCCGGCAGGGCCAGGGCAGCAGCAGGCACCCGTTCTCCCAAGACCTTCTCTGCTCAGGGCAGCAGCTGGGTCATCTTCTCCAGCAGCTCTTGATACCCCCTTGAAGGGCTCTTCTCCAAGGGAGCCAGTTGTTTCAACAGACTGCTTGGAGGAGGGCATTAATGCCACCTTTTAAAAGGCAACGGCCGACTTCTGAAGCCACTTGAGATTCCGTGAGCAGAACAGCCTGCCGGGCTTCCAGGCCACTGACTTCTGAACCAAGGAGCTGAACGCTCGGGAAGTTGCGCTACCCCAAAGCTTGCAGGGCGGTTAGGGTTTCAGACAGAGCTGGAAATGACCCATCCATGGTCTGTAAGATGGTGGGCTGGTCTCTGCTAGCAGCCGAAGATCCTAACAGCAACATGCACCACCATGTGCAGGCATGGCCACTCCTTTTAAAGAAGCGTTTTCCTCTTTGTGGCAAACAATGTATAAGCTGCAACTGGGGGAAAGTAAGCAGAGGCCAAATCCTGTTCCCTTCTGCAGTAACTGTTCCCCAAGTGATGCCACATCCCCAACCTCCTCTTGCTGACCTGCCTGCTTCAGGCGTGGCACCCATGCGGCCCTCCTGCCCCAGAGACTCTCGCCTGAGGCACAAGGGGGAGAATTGCCAAAGGCCCCTTCAGAATGCAGCACACACACAGCAAAAGACTTTCAAGCCCCTCTGAGCACGACTGAAGCCCCAAAGAACGGGCCAGTCGCAGAAATATCTGCATTTTGAATTTGCGGTTTTGGAGCACCTGCATCTAAGTTGTGGAAGTTGTTCAATTTAACTGACTCCCAAACAGCACGCCCTTAAAAATGCTCATTTGAACCAAAAACACACAAATATAAATAAATATATATAAACCAAACCAACATAAATATAAATAAACCAAAAAAGTAAAAATAAACACTCTCCACACTGAACCTTTCAGGCGCTCAGCTCCAGCTGGGAAAACACGGGCATGAATCTCAGTGGGTGCCAGAAGGAGCAGCTTTTCTTTGAAGACAGAGCCCAGCTTCGGTGATGGGTGGAGCTCCCGCAGATGCCCCAAACACCGTCTCCCCACCTCTGGAGCCCCACAGCACTGCTCCTCCAGAACTCCGACCTGCCAGAGACCCTGCCTCAGCTGTCTGGACTCACCTTCAAGGCCGATGCACGAAAACCCAAAAGAAAATTCAGGAAATCAAAGAAAAAGAGGAAAAGCCTCTGCCGGCAGTACAGATGAAGCACAACCTGACCCATTTGGTGCCGGGCTCCTCTGCTGCTACCAGACCGCCGAAAGGGCCAAGTTGAGGGCATTCCTGGGAAGACAGAGCTGCCCCCAAGCCCCGGCCAAGCAAAGGAGAGCCCACCCCCCTCTTTCTCCAGGATCCTTCAAAGGAAGAGGCTCAGAGGTCCACCACAGACACATGATGCTCCCAGGCAGCTCGCAGAGCAGCTGTCAACTTTGTGCTCTCCGGCGCCGGACTTCGGAAGGAGAGCCAGCTGCTGTGCTCCGAGTGCTGCTCTGTAGCTGCTCTCCCCAGCTTGCTGCCCAAAGCAGCTCCACCCTCCCCTCCCACACGCCTGGGAATGAATTAACCCCTCCGTTTGACTAGCCGTTCGATGGCAAGAACGGACGGAGCCTGTGTGAGCAAAGGCAGCAGCACGCTCCTCCGGAAAGAAGGGGGCCAGTGGGCTGGCAGAGCAGGAGGCACCGGGAGCTGGCAGAGCAGCGCCATCTCTGGCTGAATTCTTTGGCACTTGCTCTCCAACACTATGAGGAGGGGGCTGGGGCTGATTGCCATTGCATAATTGGGGGGATCCATTTTTCCACCCCGATTCTTCTGGCATTAGCTGCTGAAGCGGGTCCGGAAATTGCGTTTCGGCTAGAGGAGAATCAGAGGTCGACTCTGCTTTACAAATGCCCCCCTCCCCCGTTCCAGCCCATCTGACCCAATGCCCTGCAGCTCCCCCATCCACACTGCAACATGGAACGAGGCCCCCCAACCCCGAGCAATCCTGTGGTCCTGGATTATTCCAAAGAGACCAGGCTTCATCTTCTCCACCCACTGCCGTTTTAGATTATTTGAAGCCCTGTGGATTTGTTTTTGCTGTCATCTTGATTCTAGCTTGCCCTGTCATCCGGAAACTGCCTCGAGGGCTCTGCAGAGCCAAAAGAGGAGTGAGAAGTTCCACATGAACCGCCTTGCGAATCTTGAGACCTCACTCATCCTCCGCCCCACAGACGGCTGGACCGCTTCTTCCCGATGTCACCCCAGAGGGCCTTTCTGAGAGCCCCGGCGCCGTTCCCCAAGGAGTGGCTCTCCTGCCCACTGAGACCCTTCTTGGGCTGTCCTGTCCTCTTCCAAGCCAGGGGCTTGGGTCGCCTGCTCTTCGCCACTTGCCAGCACTGCTCTTCCGGCCCAGAAATTCACCCTCCAGAGGAACCAGCCTAGGGGGCATCCAGGGTCGTTCTGGTCATCCGACTCCTCTCTGGTTGGCCACCAGGACATGCGGGCATCATCCAGACTGGACTGTTATACAAGACCTGTCTTCCCTAAATGGGAAGACGTGGGTGGGTGATGGCAGCACTACACAACGCAGCGTAAATCCCCCCAAGGCAAACAGAAACCAGAGAAAAATCTTGCAGGGCTGCAAAGACAAACGTTTCTGGATCAATGTATTGTCGAAGGCTTTCACGGCCGGAATACGATGGCTGGTGTGGGTCTTCCGGGCTGTGTGGCCGTGTTCTGGAAGTTTTGTTTCCTAACGTTTCGCCAGCACCTGTGACCGGCATCGACACAGATCACTTTCCTTTTGCTGGGTAAGCACAACATGGCAAAAGATGTTCATTCTGCGCAGTCCACTGGGCCAGAAAAGATGAGTCCCACAGAGGCTGTCAGGCTGGGATAGGACTCCCTACGAAAGCAACCATGGATTTGTGGCTGAGAGCTCACAAAGGGGACAAACACACAATGCAGCACCCTTGAAGAAACAAATGCCAAGGGCAGGATGATTAGGAAAGCATTTTAAAACAAAACTGCCACCACTTTAGAAGGTGCTTACAGAAGCCCACTGGCACCCCGTTGATAAACCTAAGAGAAGACATATAAAGCCTCAGCCCATCCATGTTAGCGAGCTATTTTCAGCCATGGGTTCAGCTGAAGAACGCTTCTCAAGAGGAGGAAGGTGGATCAGGCAGTCCTGCCAACTTTCTGAAGCACAAGAGCCAGTTGTAGCAGAGGACCAAAACAACTCCCCACCATCCCAGGTCTCTTTGCTCAGGACTCTGATCGAGAGAGAGCCATACAGCCACCAAGCTCACGAGGACAGTGCTGCTGGAAGGCCAAATGTCACAAACAAGTGAGCTAGCAAAATTCTCGCTTACAAAGGAAGAAAGGATACTGTACTAGAGAGTGATTGATTGATTACGCGCCATCAAGTCATTGTCGATTCTTAGCGACCACTCAGATAGATTTTCTCCATGACAATCCGTCCCCATCCTTCCTGGTCCTTCAGATCTTCCAACGATGCTCCCATCGCCACTGTAACTGAGTCCATCCCCCTTGCTGCTGGTTGTCCTCTTCTCTTTCTTTCCACCTTTCCCAGCGTTAGAGCCTTCATCAGAAAGCTAGGTCTTCATTTAAGTGCCCAAAGTAGGATAAGTAGCTCAGGGTTGGTTGTATTTCTGGAGAGGTGAGATTTATAGCCATGCCTGGAGTGAAGCTGAACAGTAACCCTTGTTCCTTGACCTTTGCCCCCTAGTGTACTTAGAGATGTCTGGGCTCTGGTTTTCAGACTCTTGTCTACTCTTTAGAAGCATAACTGAATCTTTGACTTGTTTGGTTTTGACTTCTGGACTGACTTAGTGGCTATTCTTCTGGTTGAGTAGGTACAATGTGCTTAACTGAGGAGTAGCTCCTTACTGTTTGTGCTAGAAAAATCACAATTACACTGACCAGGTCAAAGGCCATTATTGGGGTGAATAATCCACCTACTTGGCCACTGCCCCTCAGATGTTTGGGTTTGAAATTCAAGAAACAAGGCTGATCATGGGAGAATAGGTTGACTCATACAGCCATTGCGTGATCATGTTTTGAGATAAATTGCCACACACAACAGGCCAACCTCTTTAGCTGATCCAGTTAAGCATGATGCATAAACCTGTGCAGTATTTCAGGAATGTAACTTCTCCAAAAGCAAGCAGGAAAGGGTTACGGTTAGGGTTTCTGTTGATCGGTCCGTGAAAAAATCAGTGGGGTTAAAGACTGACAATGTAGCAAAAGAAGAACTTAACTGGGTTGCCTGTACACTGCAAAGGATTAGACTACTTGATGCTTGTGGAGATTACGAGTTCAGCAGCGGAGGCCAAGGGCTTTGTGGGGCAGGCCTGCATTCGTCTGCATTGCTGAACTCTTATTCCATCAGTTTTAATCATTCCTCCACCCCCAGACTGAGGCCTTATGGAAACATGCTAACTACCAAGTGGAGTACACGGGATGAGTCGTGTGGCAACAGCCAAATCCAAGAGCCATTAAAAGGAGAAAGATGCTCCCTCACTGGCTGGCTCGACCACGTGCAGAATCTCGGTGGACTGGCTCTCATGTTTCTTGGAAATTCTACTCTGTCCACACGTTCTTGAACCTGGCTGTAGGAGGTGGTTTTTAATTAAAGCAGATCTTGAGGCCTCCTTCTGTTCTTCTCTCTGACCCTTGCAGGATGGCTTCAGGCTGAATGATCTTTCTTTTGCTTACCGGATCTGGCCCAAGAGAACTCTGGTTTTTGATTCCACGCACTTCTCCCATGAGCAATTATCCATCATTATCTTCTAAAACCTCTACTCAACCTGCTTTCTTTTCTCTTCCTCCTCCAAAGTTGCTGTATTCTTGTGCAGCACCTAATTCCCCATCTCCTTGGAGCAGGCTGTGACTTCTCCGTTGCCAGACCTGTCCCTTTGCTGCTGATTTGAATTCTCACTCTGGCCAAGAAACACGATGAGCTTCCTCCTTTAGGGGACAACAAAAATCTCTTGGGATGCTTGCAAATGTGAACAAATTTCCTGGCCTCACAAAGCCCACTTGGGACAGTCCTTGTTGACATACCAGCTTAATATTTATCTATTCAGAAAACGTATACAGCCACCCATCTTAAGTACATAAACTCTGGGCAGTGAACAATACATACAAACCAATATAAAACCAGAACCCTTTAAATACTGCAGTACAAAGAACAAGTAAACAACCAAGGCACCACAAAGGAATTCCAAAAACAGGCCCATGTATCGGGCTCCTCTGGCCCTAATGCTTGAGGGAAAAGCCAAGCTTTAACAGCCTTCTCAGAGGCCAAGGGGGTGGGGGCCGTCTGAGTCTCAGGGGGGACGGCTGTTCCCTAGGGCAGGTGCTGGGACAGAGAGGACATGCCCCCTGGGTCCCACAAGATGGCACTGTTTATGAGAGGAAACCTGGAGTGTGGCCACACCCTGTCAGATCTGGTGGGATGGGCAGAAACCCTTGGCAGTCCTGCAAGTAGCCAGGCCCCATGCCACGTAGGCCTGTCAGGATGGTCATCAGCACCTTGAATCACACCTGGAACCCCACAAGAAACTTTTTTTCGCAGGCTTAAATTGAAATGCAACAGATTTCTAAGAAACGCTCTTGTCTGGGAGCAGCGATCTAATACCCTGGACAGGGAGCCCAACTGTGGATCCCAGCCCCCACCAAGACCTACCTCCATGTTCCATGAATCATGTCACTGTCAACTGAAAACCATGGTTTATGGCTTAGCACTGTGTATGGACCAGGACACCACATCTTCGTCAACACAGCATGTTTGGAACAAGTCTTGTTGAGCATGGTATCTCGATGCAGCCACCCACACCACCTGCTGCAGGGGAGAAGTGAAAAGGGGATTCCCCAACACACCTGTCAATCACTGTGCTGGCAGAACAGAAGGCTGGCCTCTTCCAGCACAGGTAGTCTTAGCACTCAGTGGTTGGGCTCATACAACTAGCACACACCCAAGTCAACTGAAGACCTAGCAGATGCATTCACATAGCACATCAACTTTGGTTACTCTTGGTTAGGGTTTTCAACAAATCCAATCTACCTGGTCCGTTTATAGTTTGATGTATTATTGTGTACACCTCCAAAGGGGTCAGTCCACCTGAGCATGAACATGCTCCCTGAAAGCACGCCACGAGGGGCAATGGCACTAGAACAGCAGCAGCTGCAACACTCCTTCATTTGCCTGATTCATCACCATGGCAAATGACTTGTCTTCCCCTTCCGGCCCTCCACCATATAGTCATGGCCAGCCCACCTGAGCATGAACAGTGTTCCTTGTAGGAAAATGCCCTCTGCTGTTCCTGCTTCCAAACTGCATCCCTCAGTGCTGGAAGGATGGGGGGGAAAGCACAGGGCACAGTCATACTTTATCACTTGTTTACCCTGGTTACTGAATGAACTCAGTTTGGGACAAAGAAACAAACGAGCGATAATCAAGTAATAGACTAGCGCGATGCACAAGACCATTTTTTATGCCACTTTTTAACCTTTTCACCATGCAAGAAAAGAAAGTTCAGTGCAATCTACAACTTTAACATAATTGCCCATCTTGGGGAACATTGAAAACAAAATGTCAAAACAGAAGTGATTAAAGGTATGGAAGAGCAGAGGGCCTGACTATTCAGCTGGAGCCTGGACAGTCCCTGCTCCAGCCTCACCTCCGACGGACGTGTGATACCAAGCCTACCTGGGAGGGACAAATGGAGGATTGTGAGAGAAGTGAACTGCCAGCACTGTGGAAGGGGAGGAAGCTGATCTGACCCCCAATTCTGAGAGAATTAAACCAGGCTAGCGGCCAGTAGAAGGATGGAAAAAGAAGGTGAAAAAGGGATGCAGAGTTGCTGGACCTCCAAGACTCAAGATGTCTGCCTGGCAGTGGGAAGACGACAGAGCTGCTTAGAGTCAGATGGACTGAGCAGCATAAACCCCCCCACAAGAAGCACATTAGCAAACCCGGATGTCCTTTCTTCCGTGGGAGCGGTCACGGAAACAGGAAACTGGGGGAGGAGGAAAGAGGTCACTGAAATGGAGGCAGGGGCAGTTGAGCCACAGCCTTCCAAGACTAGCAAGTCCAAGGAAAGCCAGAGGCCCAATCTGGCAGTCGCGCAGCCCATCACCCTGGCCCCTTTGTCAGCTAAACAGCCCTGGGAAAAAGGCACCAGGGTTTCTCTCACTCCCCATCCTAGCCCCACCCAAACAACCACAGTGGCGCTTCCTTTTGACTTAGGGAAGATGCAACCCTATTCATCATGTTGGGCAAATTTAATTCTTGGGGAAAATTTGCACAAAAACCTAAGCCCAAGGCACGCAAAGCTCATTATGGGTTAGTATTCTACGTGAGCATGTTAAGACTGCCAGAAAACCCTCACCTGATTTCTGAGAGGATTAAAAAAAAAAGTTATAGTCATGTTGGCCTAAATATTAAAAAAATGGGGCAAAGGGGCTTCATTACATTCCCATACCCCTTTTTAAATAGCCCACTGCTTGCGTTAGAACCCGTGTAATAACTGTGCATCTCTTTTTGTAGTAGTCTGGTCAGCCCTTATAAAGATATCTCTGAGACAGAAAGAGACCGGAAGAGCGGCAGGGGGTCCACTGCTACGTCTTCAGATCAAAAGGAGTCTCCTTTCTGGACAATAAATAATAAAGTTAACGTGGATTTATTTGCATTTTCATCTTACAACTTCTGCCTCATTCTGTGAAATTTATTGGGAAAGAGATGTTGGAAACCTTGTTAAAAACAACTTGCTAGATGTTAACACTGATCACAAACATACTGATAGCAACTGCCAACCTGAAAAAGAACTACAATCCCCAGATGCCTCTGCCATTACAGAGTTTAAAAAGGAAGTCGATAATTATACCCCACACAATAGCTTTTGAAGAACGTTAACACGTGGCTTTATAACAGCCTTCGGTATAGAACAAGATGAAGTTGCACACAACCAGCCATGCTGCTGTCACACAGAAGAGAGCTTCTTGGGCTTAAAACAAGGAGCCACATAAGGCTCTGTACCTCCACCTCGCTCTCCAAGGACAAGGGCTTCGGAGCCATGTGCCAAACCCTTCTTCCCACTTTTTCTCCACCCGGGCTGAGCTGCCATTTATCCGCTAAGGTGACAATGGCCTCGCCTTCCACCTCTTGATGGATTGTTTGCCTGCCCTTCCGGGATCGCCACAACCTCTCACGGTACATTTGGCACCCAGCTCTGCAGTCCAATCCTTCATCCTCTTGGCATTCAAAAGAGACCTCTGACCTGCACAAGAACCCAGAGGTATTTCCAGTAGCGTGTACAGCACCTCCAAAACCATGTACCAAACCTTTGAGTGGCTTGATGATCCAGGCTAGGTGGGATCTATGCCTACAAGCATGCCTGTCCCTTCAAATCTGGAGGGAGATCCGTAGCTCCCAGTTTCTGCCTACTCCCAAGCAGGGGACTTCCTCCACGCACTCAGCTTGGTCTGTTACCCTGCTAGAGCGGTACGTTGCCAGGGAACGAGCAGCTCCTTTCGTTCATTTGCCCTCTCTGTCTTCCCCCTTCCTCTCCTGCTACCACTAGAAGCTGTTTTGCCTTCTGTAATGGGATGCGGGAATGACCTTGGGAGACAGGAGGAAGAGCCACAGCCTAGACAATGGCCTGATAAACAAAACCTGAGTCCAAAGGAGGAGGGTGGCGAAAGCGCCTCAGGAGGGACCCTCCCTAGTTTTCGGGAGAGTAAAAGCAAGGGCCGGGAGGGGAGAAATACTTTCAGACTTGCAAGATTCTGTTAATGTAACCTTACAATAAAGATGGAGCTTGTGCTCCTTGTCTGGACTACCTCACAAGGCACCTCCACACATAGACTGGATGGAGCAGACCTTCCCTTAGGACACCACCGAAAGCCACGTGTGCAACTTGAGCCACACTTGGACCGCACTGCTCCCAAAGGCTGTGTGCTCTAGCACCAGGCCCGAGCCCTCGTTGCTCAAGCTAGAACTGGACTTTGGACTCCCAAAGTCGTTGCGTCACCGTCCTTCAGAGCAGGACCACAGAGGGCACAACTGGAATTACAGCATCTCTGTACGAGCTCCTAAACGTTGAAGGAGGCCTCTTGTTGTTCCTAGTGTGCAAAGATAACTGATTGTGCAAATCTGCACTATTATTTAAGACGCGTTGAGATCTGCTGCCAGACTTTAGGCTATCCATCTCTGCTGTCCCAGAAGCAAAACCCTTCAGTCAGGAACTAACTAATAGCGAGACTTCAAGGGTGCGGTACTACCAGATAAACTGCTTCACTGCAGGCAAGATAGAAGTCACACACGCAGGGAAGATGCAAAGCCACTGCAAAGCCCAGCAGTCAAGCCCGGGTGTCTCTTGCCCCCAGGCTTAACTCTGAGGCTCTGCCTCCTGCCCATTCAGGTCAGTGGGAGGCATCTGCTCAGTGTTCACACAAGTCTTCTGTCTGGTCTGAGAAGCATCAGGCCTTGTTTTGCCAGCTCAGCCCTTACACATGTGTGATATATTAACCACTGCATAAAATTCTTCTTGGCGACACCAGCAAATTCAAAACGTCAAATGGCATCAGCTTAAGAGACCCGACAAGCCCATGAAGTTGCTCCTGCACAAAGTTTTACACACATCTCCTACCTTAAGGCAGAAATGCTTCTGCTTCCCCGCAAAGTAGATAGATTTGAGCAGGATCTATCCAAGCAAAACAAGCCCTCTGCCAGAACAAAGCAGAAGGGAACCCTGCCTACAGCCATCGACAGTGGCTTCTCTTCCACGCACAGTTCTTTTTGGCAGGGACGTCCCCGAGCCCCTTGGTAACTTTGGCACTTTGAGTATAATTCTGTACATTATTTAAGCCAGCATGTTTGCAAAGTCAGCACAAACAAAACTCACAGGGTCTTCCTTTAAAAGCTTTTGCGTCACACAGTTTTACAAGTACCTTGCATTTCCTAGGCACAGGAAGATCTTTCAATTTAGCTCAATGGGTTACTGACTTGTTTAAGAGTGTTGACAATGTGTTGGATGCTTTGAGCAACAGAAGACCATTTTTGCCCTGCGTGCCAAAGAAGCGTCCCTTCATTACTTATGAGAAAACCTGGCCACAGCCAAAAGCACTCTTCCTCAGGAATCCCAAAGATTAACCTCTATACAAAATCAGGGGATCAGAGCTTCTTTTGATCTGGTGTCCCAGAGCGTGCAAGTGGCAAGTGCGGGTTCTGTCTGTGTACCCAGGACCTACTGGAGCACCCTGAAACACAAAGGAGCAGGCGGTTTCCACTAGGGGCACTTATGATGGCCCCCTCCGGCTAATACCGTTTAATCTTGATGGGAACCCAGCCCTTCCCCAGTGGGTCCCCTTTTAGAATCCTCCTCAACTCACAGATGGGGTGGGGGTGGGGGGTGGATGCCGCTACCATTTGGGCAAATGGAACGTTTGCCTAATTGCTGTAGGTGGGGATTGGGGAGGGCAAGTGGGTTAGGGCTGCTCCTCCCCATGCCCTGCAACTCCCCCTCCAAAGCCATTCCCGTTCCCCAGGGAGGCAAGGCAGCTGCTGTAAGGTGAATAAAACTCCTTTTAATAAGAGGTGGGGCAGGAAGGTATGCAGGGAGAGGGGAAAAACCAGAAGCCTACTCAGAGGTCTGATCTTTCTCAAAGACAGATCTCCTGTGGGAGAATCCAGTCTTCACAGAAGCTGAGCATCCCTGCTTTTATTCCACAGCAGCACAAGCTAAGCCCAGCCTTTGGCCTCACGGCACTTAAGTCATGGCTACTAAATGCTTGGCTCTCCGGGTTCTCAAGTGTACATTGTTTCTTGGACCACAAGATCAGCCTTCAGAGAAACACAAACAGACTCTACACACCAAGAAATGGAGCGAAGGAAAGAATTTTGGCCAGCTTTACCTCCCGGAACTGAAGCCTCACTTTATTGATAGCTCGGATCCAACGGGCTCTTGCAGGCGCGAACAGTGGAGACTCTTTTCCATCAAGGCCACTTGCAAGAAACGAAGAAAAAGAATGAATGTAAAAGCTACCATGAGATGGAGTATTTTTTAATTGGGAAAACTTGCATTATAAGGATTCATACCTATATTGCTGCAGATTTACATTGTCAGCACAGCATAAAATGTAGCAATTATATTGATTACGTTGATCGATAAATGGGACAAAGATCACATTGCCCTAGTTCTAGGCTCTGTTAAGCTGTTGGTTTTAACTTTTAAAGCCCCAACACAAGCTGGGGGCTCAGTTGAGCAATGACCTTCTCCACTTAGTGGGGTCCACTACAGGAGAGGCCCGTCTGCAGACCGTTCTGTCTGAAGTGGGCTGATGGGAAAGACTTTCCACCATGACAGTCCCAAAGGAGAAACACGTCCATTCAGCCCCCTTTCCTTTAAGTTTTGAGCAAAAGAGCAAGACACCGCTCTTTAAACCAGTATTTTAAGGTGCAATGTTTTACAGTAATTTTAATATTTCTAAGATATCAGGGTTAAGTAATAAAATGGTAAGATATGGGCTACATAACACCACCAGCCTCACTGGTGACTGAATTTCCACACCCAGCGACTAGTCATAAACAGCTTCACCGCAGCTGGGGGGAAATATCAAGGGGAGGCCCTGGGCTGCATCGGTGAGTTAAGGGGACCCTGAAACCTTTGCAGGTGAGAGAAAGCTGGGAGGGGCGGCTGATACTTCAGGGGAAAGAGATGAGGGGGGCCTGAGCGGTGGGCCCAGATGAAGAGGAGGGAAGCGAGCAGGGAGGAAGGTCACTTTCTGGATATTTTTCTTGAGAGACCAGGGCTGGCAAAGGGGCAGCGGATAGGATCTGGGTATCCTTGTGGATCCCACATTAAACATGAGCCAGCAGCGTGATGCTGCTGGTAAAGAGGAAAATGCTGTCTTGGGGTACATTAACAGGAGCACAGAAGGCAACTGCTCCCCTCTACAATGGTGAAGGGTCTGCAGCCCAAGGCCGATGCAGGAAGGTTAAAGGATCTGGGTGCGTTCAGCCTACAAAAGAGAAGACACCAGTCTTTAAAAGTTGGAAGGGCTGTCCCACAGAAGAGGGAGTGGACCTGTTCTTTATTACCCCAAGGGCAGGACCACAACCAGTGGGCTAAAACTACCAAGGGGTCTGCCACACGATGAGGTACGTTCTCCGTTGCTGGAAGTCTTCAGAGGGAGACTGGATGGTCTTCCGTCAGAGACAATCTAACAGATTCTGCTCTGAGCAGGGGTTGGACCGCATGACCGCCGGCTTTACAATTCTGTGAGGGATGCCCCTTGCTGCCCTTCAAACTGACCTCACTGGCCAGGCGATGAGAGGGGCTTTCAGGGGACGTAAGCCTTCCTACCTCCCTGGGGGTTCTGGAGCAACTTGGGTGGTGTTGTCCCCCTCCTCCAGGAGCCGAGGGTGGCCGTGTTCCTTGGCTTCCTCTTCTCCTTCCTGGTGTACTCCCTGGGACTCAGGCAGCTGGCTCAACGGTCCCTGGAAGTCCCGTGGGGGCAGAGCCACAGACACCCCTTCTGGGAGCTCATCCTCTTGCTCAGAGCCGGGGGGGCTGCCCCGCTCCTGGTCCAACTCACTCAGCTGAGAGCTTCCTGGGCTGACGTTGCAGGAGGAGCCAAACTTACTACTGCTGGCGGGACTGTTGGTGGGGGGAGAAAGAGAGAGAGAGAGAGAGAGCAGGTGAATGTGCAGAAATCAGTGAGCCCAGAGGTTGTGGCAACCAAGGAACAGCTAAGCAGCTGGGGGGGGAGTGCAGGGCTGGCTACCAAAAGGTCAGTGGATCAGAGACTTGCTGGAGGGAAAGATCACTCTTCCAAACACATCTGGCTGTTCCTGATGGATCTTCACACCAAATTTACACTGGACCTCATAAAATCCCCATCAGATATTGAGCCTGCAGCGTTTCCCAATCCCCAGAAATAAATCATATGTTACAGTCAAGGCTTTGAGCTTATCCCACAAAGAGGCTGTGTGCTGACCCACCCGCCACCCAGAAATGGCAGGCTACCATCTCCCCCTCCTCTAGCCACGGCAGCCTGAGCCCACTGCCTCTGAGCTGCCTAACGATGCTGGACCTCTTCCACTGAGGAATGCTGACTCAGCAGGAAGACCCCTCACCCCCGTGCAGCATTTTCCAGGGTTGGCTCCCAGCAGGCAGAAGGAATTCTCTGAGACTGGCAGATCAGGGAGTCTTCCAAGTCCGCTCAGCTACAGAGAAAGGTGGCCTTGGGAGCAGATTCTGGCTTTCTTGGTATCAATGTGGAAGGGGCTGCCAGCTCCAGGGTATCTTTCCAACCTCCCAATCTCACCAACAGCATGGGGACTTCTGGGTCATCACCTTACCCTAATCCTAACCCCAAGTCCTAACCAGGTGGGGTCCCGCTTAGCTCTTCAAAGTCAGCTTGGGGCTGCCCCCTAGTTGGACAGCATGCGCTCACGGGGCTTCATCTGCACTGCATGGGGAACATGCGCCTTGCTGGGCAGATGCACAGTTGAGCACTGGTGCCAGGCATAAAATGGACAGTGCCCGGCTGTGCGCAATGGCGTTTGGGTGCACAGCTAGTCAAAATGCCTAATAATCAAGACTCTTTTCACCATGTGGTCTAGAGAAGAAATGGGCTACAGTTAACAAGGTTGAGGGAAGCAGAGAAGGGGGACACAGCAGGCAAGGTGACTGGGCAGGATCAGAGTATTACAGGCCTGTCTTTGGAAGACCTACAGGATTTTTCTGTGCAGTTCCAGGAGGCAGAAAGCAACTTGTTTGGAGGCAGAGCGGAAGCAGGAGTGTAAGCACAGCATCGCCAGCAGCTCTGGCTGGGCCCAGACGCATCCAGCCCATGCCACTGAACCCCTCTGGGAAGAGCAGAGCACATGGCAAGTGCCTGGCCTGGCCAGCCTCGCCCCGGAGACACAAGGCACTGCCGAGCCACTGCTCCCCTGCACCACAGCCATGCTGGGCTCTCCCAACTGGGACGCCAACTGGCTGGTGCAGCAAGGAGAAAGGCAGCATGGGCAGTGGCTGGGGCGGGAGGGGCAACTCCAAGAGCAGCACTTGCACCTCCCAACCAACATGTGAGTATTTTAATTCCCTAATTAAATCCCTTGCGGAAGAGCAGCTCTGTTTTCTAAAGTATGATCTTAGTAGGGCCTCTTCTGCCGCTCCTGCAGCCACCCACCTCTCGTGGAGTCTGAGAGGTGCGGGTTGTTCTCAGATTGCCAGCTCTCAAGTATGAAAAGGCTAATGAAATCAGTGTTCAAAGCTGCTCACTGAAAGAGGCATGACACAAAAAGGGAGAGCACTCAAAGCAAAAGCGGCTGGGAAAAGGGACAAGCCAGGCTCTCATCTAGCAACTACAGGTCACCACTCACTCTCCCATCAGGGATCGCTATGTCACGTGCAGCTGCAAGGAGCCAGAGGGATGAGTCAGAGGTCTCCTACTGTGGCTCTTGCATCATAAATGGACAGGCTGACACCATTTATTTGCTGCGTTTGCTACTGGCCTGTGCTCATTCGGGGGTTGTCGGCTGCTCTCCTCCACCAGCTGTGGCCCAGAAACAAGGGCCTCCTCCCCCGGGCAACAGACGTTTTCCTTCTGCTCTGCTGGACTGTGAATGGAGGCAATTTCTTCTGTCGGTTTTTCCAGAGTCGGGGCAGGAGGGCCACTGGAAATGGTTCTCAGTTCATCTTCATGTTCTTTATCTTCAGCTTCCAGTTCTTTGCTAGTCTCAACCAAAACAGTAACAGTTCTGTCCTCTAAGAATTTCTCACTTAAACTATCCATCTCCACAGATGGAAGACTGGACTCAGTGACTTGATCACCCAACTGATCTGAAGCAGCCAAGTCTGAACTCTCCTTGGGGTTAATCATACCCAACACCTGTTCAGGTCTGTATAAGGGTTGCAGTGCATTGGGCTCTAGGGTGGATGGACTACGTGACAGTGCATCTTGCTTGGAGGAAAGTTTCAATGGTGCCTCTAGTTCCTTCTTGATCTGCCTTTCCTTTGTGTCTTTCTGCCAAGGAAGTGAGAAATCTAACTTTCTCCCAAACACTGCCCCTTGGGCACTCCCTGTTTTACCAACCTTCTCATCACTTCCTCCACCAAGCAGAATGGAGGAAACGTTGGAGCTGGACACAAGACCTGGTTCAGCAGCAGTCTTACTAGCTGAAGATGAGAAGAAGGAACACAATGGTTTGATGCTACTGGTTGAAGACACAAAGGTGAATTTTGGCCAAGTTGGCCTACTTAAAATTTCAAATACAGATGTAGAGTTGTTGACCTCTGTAGGGGAACTGGCAAGCTCATTATTTGTGGTGCTTCTCAAGGCTAAAACTTCCGAAGCTTTTTCATTAGTTGTTGAAATCTCTTTCTGTTCAATTGGGACAGATTTCATGGCATGGATATTGTCCACATCTTTATGGAGCGAATCATGGGTTTCATTCAAAACCATTCTGGATTCCATTTCTAGGCTCCCACATCCATTTGGTGGGCAAATATCAGCATGTGCTTCTTCCTTTATAACTACATGTTCAGAGATAAAGACAGTATCCAAGCCTGACTGGATCATATTGTCATCTGTCTCAGCTTCCAGCTTATGTGTGTTATTCCAACTTTCCAGGCCAATATGAATGTCAATTTCTGATTCTAGCATCAGTTGTTTTCCCGTAGCAATGACAGCATACTTTCTAAATGGCTCTGTGGGTGCTTTAGTCTTCTCCAGCATCCCAGCTGATTCTGCAGCAACCAAATTATTTAGATCTTGACTACACGTATCAGCACCCCTCATCTCACCAGAAGTCAGGAAGTCAGAATCCACTTGCACCTCTTCAGGGCTTTGGCTCTTATCTGAGGCCAGTGTACCCAAAGCATTTGGTTCAGGCTCTTGACAACTGTCAGGCTTTTGGTTTGCTTCAATTTCCAGTTCCATTATGAGAGTTTCTGTTGAATTTTCTTCTGACAAGTTCAACAGACCATCTTCTTTCAAAATGCTTCTGGCCTTTGGTTCCAACAGTATACCTCCAGATGTTTGGACTTGCTGTTTCCATACACTACTTGTTTCTGATCTCTTATCTCTAGATGCTTTGTCTTCTTTTATGAAGGTGCCTTTCCCAAGAACTAAGCTTGTAGCTTCTTTCACATCAGAATTCACATCCTGAGGTTCTGAGGCCCCTGAAGCTTCTGAAGGAGGCTGTTCCACTACTCCTTTAGAAATGCCAAAGAGGCCACTTGTAAATGTTGAAGGCCCACTTGGCTGAAATGAGCAGCCAAAAAAGGAAGTGCTTTTCTTCTGCAAACTAGGAGCAGCTGGAGTTTGGAGTGGGTTGGCCAAAAAGTCAGATAAAGTTCTAGTAGGTTTTATTTTGGTCAAGAAGCTTGAAAACATATCCATGGAGGTATCTAGAACGGATTTGTCACTTGCAGGTTCTTGAGACATCTCCAACCTATCAGACCCTGATGGGATTTTAGGAAGAGGCTTTTGACACAGAGCCTGCTGTGCTCCAGCATGGGAAGGAAGACAAAATCCTTGCGTGGACTCCGGCACCACCTCCTGGCCCAAGTGTTTGAGAGCAGCTGTTCTTTGGGCCACAGAGTTTTTATCAAAAACTGTACTACTGTGTTTGGTGTTTTTGAAAGCCTCATTCCTGTTTGGAGGAGGAGCAACTTCCTTCTCAGAGAAACACACACTCTCATCCCACTCAGTTGGACTCTTGTCCAGCTGTTCCATTAGTTTTGGAATCTCTGGAGGGGATCCATCTTCTTGGATTTCAGGACCTTCAAGGGCAGGGTCAAGATGTGCTGGCTGGTCTTCTTCCTTTGAATCACTAAGAGTTGGGCTGGCTGTAAGCCATTCTCCCAATGTACATTCCCCGGCCTTCCCAGCCACCAGATCACTTGCTTCACTCACCCTGTTCTGCAAGCCACATACTTCCTGCTTCCCAAGTACAGCATCTCGATCACTGGAAGTGGTCCCCTTCTCCTCCACAGGCTGTTTTCTGGCCATTCCAGTGCCAGCATCAGCAGAAACATGTTGCCTCAGGAATGGTTCCTTCTCTCCTTGCCATGGAGGTGGCTCGGCAAAATAACCTCTTTCAGGAGCAGATGGTGGTTGTTCATGGCGGAAGGAGATCCAACTGAAGAAGCTGAAGCTGGAGTTGCCTGGAAGCCCTTTCTTGGCAGAGAAAGGGATCTTGTACAAACCTTCTGTCTCCAAACCTTTGGGAGTCTGGGCAGGGGCTGGAGCTTTCTGGGGGGCAGGGAAAAGGGAGAAGATATCCCAGCTGCTGGTCATCTGCTGAGACTTTGGGGGTGCAGCTTGGGAGAAGCCAGAGGGGAGTCTGAGCCCAGGTTCCTCTGACAACTGCTTGGCCTTCTCTGGCTGGACCCTATCAGGCAAGACTCCTTGCTGCCCTTTGTCTGTGAAGAAGGACAGACTGTTGTTCAAGGAACCGGTTTTTCTTGCTGTTGACTCCCCCACCAACCAAGAGGGGTTCCTGAGCAGGTCTCCACCTTCCAGGAGTGGACTATTCAGCCCCATTCCAAGACTTGCATGTGGGTGGACTGTGTGCTCAGTGTTTCTAGTAGGAGCTTCCTTCAGATTAGCCGTTTCCTTTCCTGCCTTTTCATAAGGCTGTTTCTGAGGGAGGGCATACTTCTTGGCAGTGTCTGCCTCAGACTGCTCTGCAGGGGCACACGCAGCAGAAGCAGCATTCTTACTTTGCTCCTGACCAAATTCCTGGGATATTTGCCTGCTACTCAGTGGTGGGATAGCGGTGTCAGACAGGGAGGGGGCTGGGTCTCTCTTGAAAAAGTTACTGATGGAGCCAAGGAATGATGGAACACTTTGGAGCTCTGCCTTCCTTTGGGGTTCATTTTTCACCAGATTTGGCTGAGATGCTGGCAAAGGGTGCGATGGAGATGTGCTTTCCTGCCCTTTAAAGAAACCAAGGAATCCTGGTGCTGCAAAGGTTGACGGGCCTTCTCCTGGGCTATATGTTTTGAGGCCACTCTTAGATACAGTGTCCTTGGCCTTGGTGGGTGGCTGGCTTAGGGTTGGCCAACTGTTTTCAGACTTTCCCAGAGATACTGGAGCTGCCTTAGCATTTCTGTCTGGTTGAGTTAATGTGTTGGCAGTGAGATCCTGGCTTAACTGAGAGGCAGATCTGAGCAGAGAAGTTTTTTTCTGGCAAGGAGCCTGAGAAATCACAGCCTTTTCTTGTGGAGTGGAGATGGGCAGGGGTTCTTGTAAAGTCCCTCCATTCTTCCTGGATGGTGCTCCGGACACGGCTTCCTTTGTGGGACCTGGAAACTCTGATTGTGGGCCTTGGCCCTTCTCTGCCACATCTTCCAGCGACTCATCCTTCCCTGAGCCCTGACCGATCAGCCCACCCAAAGCAGAAAGCCAAGAGGCAACCTTGTTGCCCGTAGCCTTTTTACCTTCTTCAGCCATTTGCACTTCTGCAGGAGACGCTGGTGGGAGCTCAGACTTTGTAGCAGCTTTAAAGATTCGAAGGCCAGAACGCTTGGTCTGCCCACTTTCAGAAACGGTAGCCAGAGGGGCCACATCTAGCTGCTTGGGTTGGAATTCCTCCTTTAGCCCTCCACCAGAGACCATCCTAAAGTGTGCCTGGAGGTCAAAGGTCAAGGGTATTTCTTCTAAAGACCCTTCCCTTTCCCCCTCAGGCCTAAAGCCTACCCTAGGTTTTAGAAGTCTATACCCTGAGAAGTCTAAAGGCTTCTCTTTCTGGCAGTAAACAGATTCCTCAAGCATTTGAGAAAAAGTCTCAAGATTCATAAACTGGTCACTTCTTTGAAAAGCTACAGACAAATCAAGTGGCTTGTTTACAAAATAATTATCCAACTGTTCCTCTTCAGCAAACCAGAATAACTCATCTTCATTATCAAAAGGCGCTTCAAAGCCCCAAAGAGAAACCATGTTTCCTTCCATCACAGCATTGTGCAAAGTCTCCTTTAGATTATAACCCCAGTTGTCTGGATGAGTGGAAGTGTCAGGAGTACAGCTGTAAATATATTGCCCGGTAGGATCAGTGAGTAGAGAATAAACATACTGACCATCAGTATATATGTCGTGTCCACAATCACTATCTTCTGATGGCCACCACACTCCCTGCACAAGAGGCATCAGCCAGTCCAGGTATTCCTGACAATGGGATAGCCAAGGGCCATCCACATTCATGGCCTCCTGGTCAATTATGGTCCACGTATTAGCACCGCAAGGAGATGAATAGCTTAAATCTATTGGTCTGTCTTCCAAAATACAGTTGCACTTGTATGAAGGAAGATTTCCATTCAAATAATTTGTTGTCCACATTTCATTTCCCCCAATACAAAAATCAGGTGATGTACATGACACAGCATGTAAATCTGTAGGCTGTGTATCAAAATTCTCATTTGATCTCCAATCCATTGTATTGGCATTTCCATCTCTTTTACACAAATTCATTACTGTGTTGCCAGATTCTGACCCGTTCAGAAACTCATCCAAAGAGACGAAATTCTGGTTTAAGACATCATAAAGAGGCACAGAACTCTGACATATCATTGCTGAACAATCCCTTGTGTCATATTCACCATCCAAGCTGGGGCTAATCCTGATTTCCTCAGAAACAGGATACTCTCCTAACCAGTGGAGCCAGTTGGCATTCCATGAAGAACATCTGAGAAGTTCATCTGACTTTTCACGGAGAACCGCCTGATAAATATGAGATTCTGTATCTTGTCTACAAAGGGCCAGTTCTGTCGATAAATCTGTCTTTTGCTGGGAACTGTTCAGAGGGATGGATCCTGGATGGAGAGGGATGGATTCCTTGGCTGCCCTGGCCAAACAGGCATTCATCCTGGGAGTTTGGGCCACTCTCTCTTCTACCTTCTCTTTTGTTTGGTGTATGAAGGTCTCTAGGAAGCTGGCTGCCCCCTCTTTGTCTCTGGGGTCTTCTTGGGTTTGGAGTGCCACTTGAGAACCCCCCACTTTGTCTCTGGAATTAGTTTCCTCCACATTCTTTTCAAAGATCTGTCTCACACCACCCAGAGAGCTCAGATTTGTCTTATCTACCTCACTCAGAAACATGTTTTCACCTGAACTGAATCTGAATAATCCAGAAAGCAAACCAGGAGAATGGCACTTGTGGCTGGCTGTGTTGTGTTGAACGTTTTGTCCATCCCTGGAGGATAAACTGCCAGCTGGAGGACAGCGGAAAAGTCCCAAAAGCGAACCCTCCTGAGCGTCGCCCAGAATCTTGCCCCCTCCGACTCCACTAGAAGGCTCCACGTTCCCCCCCACTGTATGCAGGCCAGATCCATTCTGTGTGGCAGCTGTGGCTGCTCCCACTGCTCTTCGGCGTGTTACATCATTTACATCATAAGCACTCAGGTCATCGTGAGCCTGTCTGCTGTCCGCAATCTCTGAAGTGCCTGCTGCAACCCTACTCTTGTGCCCACTTTCTGGTCCCCGGGGACCAGTTTCTGGTTTCCCCATCAGCTCCTCTTTACTTTCTGGCGGAGACTTTGATAAAGAAGTATGGAGACCCTCTGAATTGTTCCCCAAACCTCCCTCTTTGGAAGCAGCAGGATTTTCAGCCGAAGCACCTTTCAAGAATGAAGAGAAGAATCCTTTTTTTCCCTTATTGTCCTGTGGTTTGTCTGAAAAGCTGATGCTGCTCAGAAAGGGAAGCTGCAGCTTCTCAGGGAATGGGAAGAGAGCTTCGCTGCCTGCAGAACTAGCTTTCCTGACACCGTTTTCTGACTTGTGCCATTTTCCCACACCCAAGGTTGTCTCTCTGGGCATGGATTCAGTCGAGGGAGAAAGTGGCAACCGGCTAAGGCATTTTTTAAGAGGACTAAAAAAGCTGACAGAAGATTCTCTTTGTTCTGATGGTTGAGTAATCCCCTCCTTCAGCCCTTCCTGAGGCTTGCCTTCAAGAGGATGAATTACTAAAGGCTCGGGAGGGCGTTCGTGAGCTGCCTTATCCGGCGGGGATGAGGGGCAGGGAACTTGGGGAAATGTCGTCCCTGGTCTCCAGGGAACAGCCGTGCCACCAAAGTCCGCTCTCGAGCTAAAGGCGCTAGAGGAGCGCAAGAAGGAGGTTCCTGGGCCACGGGTTGTGCCCACTGCGGTTTCCCTCTCGCTCGTTTCCAGGGAAGCGCTCCTGTGTTTTGTGCCATCTCCACCAGGCTTCTCACTTGCTTCAGGTTCACTGAGCCTTACGGGTAAGGGTTCAACCGCTATGGCTGTTCCTTGTTTTACGCGCTCTCTCTCTGGTTCTTTCTTTTCAGACAAGGTTTTTAAAGAACTGAACGTACCCAAGATGGAATTCAGAGCTGAACTTGTATTCTGAGGGGAAGACTGGCTCTCAGCATCATTTGCAGGGCAATCTAGAACTCCAGGAACAAGCCAAGCCTTGTCGTCCCTGTCAGATGCTTCTAGGACACTAACGTTGGCAGCACCGGCTCCTTTTGTACAGCTCTTCTGGGTGAAGGAAGAAACCCTCTCAGGCAAGCCTAGATCGGGTCTGCATTCTGCTTTCACATCTGGATTAGGCTGGTTTGACAAGTCCCTTGCAAGGTTTCCTGCAGATAAAGCATGGACATCTGCTGTCTCAACTGTTGAAGATACAAACTTCTCAACTGATGCTGTGAAACGCGTCCTTCCAGAGCTCATTTTTTCTGTAAGGTAATTGAAGAAGGAGCGGGCTGTGTCTGATAATGCCGCTCCTCTGCTTTCGTTCTTCTCCCTGTCCTCCACAGCAGTGGCTGGCTTTGCCTGCTCCGCATGGGCCCTCTCCCCTGCCACTCTGAGAGGAATGCCCTGATTTCTGCTTTCATGTTTTGGAAGGGTTCCCCACCTGCTAATCTCTTCCTCCTTTTCAGCGAGGTATTCAGACACAGTCTCCACCAAGCACTGCAGCTCATCCACCGCAGAGATGTCTCCCACTGCTGGCTCCTTGACAGGCAAGAAGGTCACATGTTCCTTGAGAGAGCCATGCTTGGATTCACACCAGGCTTGTGCGGCTTCAGCCATTTCCTCCTTTGCTTCATTGTCTGAAGCAGGAGAGCACCGAAGATCCTCAGACCCACTGCTGCTTTCCAGTTCCTCAGGAGCTCCGGACGGCCCAAAACGATCAGCCGGTTCTTCTGGGTGCAACTTATCTTCACCATCAAAATGATCTGACTGAGAATCACAGTTTCTGTGTTTGCTGTCAGAGAACCACCTGCTTTTGACCAAAAGGGTATTTCTGTATGGAAGCAAATCTGAACACACAGGCAGCTGCACCCCAACTTCACTGGGACTGCTGCTATATATATCAGTGTCATCGTAACCTGCACAAGTATTATGTTCAGTTCTTGTTTTCATGCTATTTGAAGCAATAATTGTTTCACGTGGAAGTCTCAGCCTTCCATGGTTTTGTGACCTTCTCCATTTGCACTCCTTAAAATTGTGGTCTCTTTGTTTCTTTCCTCTTCTTCTATCTATTGCATCATATTCCTCCAGATAGCAGAGAGCATTAGGATGCCCTGGCTCTGTGCAAACCTCATGTGAGGACCTTGAACTTTTCAGACAGCTACCGGTGCCCTGTCTGGGGAATCGGGGCCTCTTTAGCTCCTGCCAACTTATAGCCCTGTGACTTTTTTCTAAAAAGTCTTCTATTAACTGCTTGCCTAGTTCCTCATAGTTCTCAACATACTCTTCTTGGTCAACATCATAGTCAAATGGAACAAGCATGACTTTTCCACTGCTAATTAAAGGTCCTTGACTGATACATGCAAAGGGAGGAAAAAAGAGGGAGAAAAAGGAAAAAGCAAGAAAGACGGAAAAAGAGCTTTAACGTAATTTTTATAAAGGAGTTTCATAAAGACTAAATACATGACCTTTATGAATAAAAAATAAACATATATGAGAGAATTAAAACATACTTACAATTCTAACCCTTTTCAATGTTAGAAAACATTAGCTTTATTATGATTTTTTCTCAATACTGCACAGGAAATGAAGAAATGGTAGAACAGTTTAGAGCTGGATTCTCCACGTCCTTTGGGGAAACGATTCCTTCCACAGACGTGGAAGGCCACAATGCAGTGGACACCCCCAATAAAGGGCAGAGAGAGGGTTATTGCCACTTCCGGTCTCCTCCAGACCCCACATGGTGCTTATTCTGGAGGATCCCCCCAAACATTCCCCGGGGGTTACAGGATGGAAAAGAGCATCCTGCTCCCTCAGCAGGATCATTCCCTGGAGTGGAGCTCTACTCCCAGGTGCAATTCCACCCCAGACCAAGCTAAAGAGGGGCTGGGTGGTCCAGAACTCAGCAGAGTAACTGAGCAAGGCACATTATGCCAATACAGCAATTTAACAGAATAACCATAAAGTGATATATTACTTAGAACCATTTATTAAACATAGGAGTTGCCTGTTAAAAGTGTCAGTAAAGAGCCAGCCTGTCACACATCACTCTCTGCAGTGGACTAATATACTTTAATAGTAAAGCACACTAATTAGGTTATTAAATTAAGCATAATAACTAATGCTTAAGAATAAACCATCTGAACATCTCCACTCAAGCACCTTATCATGAGAGGTCAAAATGCAAGACTGACCTCAGGAATTAATGCTGCTATTTAAAGTTACCACTCAGTGTTAGGCCATTTGCACCCCACCTTTAACTATCATTAATGACCCTGTTCACAAGGCAGAATTCTAAACAAGAAACCCTACAGGAGCAGCAGCATTACACTCACGGCCTTTTGACAGAAGGCAGGCAAACAATGAGGGCATGCAAAGACAGGGACAGCTCGGGACCCCCCCCTCGCCCACCCCCAAGCAAAGCCACGCCACAGGACACAAGACACGGAAGCTGCTGGAGCACCACCCACCTATCCGACAACTCTAAGGAGTGCCGGCTGTCTAGCGACAACTGGCGACTGGTCACTTGGCTAGAACGCGATCCGGATTCCAGGTCAGTCCGGCCACTCCCAGTTGAGTCTATGCTGTCGTATCTTCTTCAGAAGGCAAGGCCAAGTTGGGGACAGGAAGTACAGAAAGCAGCACAGAAGGTTGAGAGAGCTTAGTAGCAGCACGACAGGACATGAAAATAATTGCAGGGCAGGCGAGATGCTGAGCGGGGCGTTAATGGTGTCTAGCCAGACTACAAGGCAGGCTGGGAACAAGACTGGGGAAACCAGTCTTACAGACTGGGGCCATGAGGGTCAGCACATCTTGGGAGGTTGAATAACAGCGGGGCAACTACTCTCTCTCCTGGCCGCTCGAGGGTCACAGCCACAGCATAGTGGGATGTAGGAATGACTTGGGAGACGGGGCCCAGAGACTCTGCCTAGGGAACGGTCAGGTAAGAGACGGCATAGCCCGCAGCTGGATAGTGGGCAAGGCAAGAGGCTCAGGAGGGACCCTCCCTAGTTTCTCAGGCTGTAAAGGGGACGGGGGGAGGGGAGAATTGTACTATCAGATTTGCAAGATTCTATTAATGTAGCCTTACTGTACAATAAAGCAGAATTAGCTCATCTGGTTATGTTTCTTATCTGGTCCACCTGGTAAGGCTGACACATAGGACGTTCTTCTATTGAAGCTTCTCAGATCCAATTCTTCTGACCTTGCCCACACTTTTGAATGAACATCTGCTCTGCTTTTGGTTGAAGCTTCCCTTCATGTCTGCTTGGAAGCAGAATGCCAGGCTGGGGTGGGTGGGCTGCTCAAACTGCCCAGCTCTAGCCTTTCTGGACTCAATTCAAAGAGGTCACTATTGACCTAAAGGCACTCAAAACCAGCCTCTGACTGCTCAGAGGCATCAACAGACTGAAAATTGGCCCCAGAATCCTTGGGACAGCGGTCTTCTGAAAGGCCCAAGTGGTAAAGGAATGGATGCCGCAAAGGAACCTTCTGAAACTCTGACATTTTCTGCAAAGCTGTTTCTAAACAAGATAAAATCTGGGCTCTTCAAATTGACTGCTTATGAATGCTTGTTTCTTCAGTATCATCCTATTTTAGGAACGCCTACTCATCTTGTGCTCCTTTTTCTATTTGTTTTCCCTACCATAGTATAGTTGCTTTTTTTAACAAAAAATCTGCTTTTCTGAAGTTCTGTTCCCTTCAAATCAAGAATTCCAGCATTACCGGATGATCACTTTCATCCAATCTTTGCATTACTTCCACGTTGTCAACTAATAATTCTTTGTAACTGGACGCTTGCATATTACTGTAATGGGAACTGTTCATTATCGACCGGTCCTAACAAAACGTATGGAAGTTGACAGAGGGGCAATTTCCTGTCTTCTCCACCCTCTCAACCCACAAACTCCAAAAGTCTCCGTGAAGGGTTATGGGGCTCCCAAGCAATATGAGTTGGCTCATGGAGCCCTCTGGAAAAGGTGGGAATCTACCCATTTTATAAGTTCACAAAAGGAAAGATTCCAACCTCATCTTGCCGACGGTGTTCCTGGGAAGCTTGGGAGGTCTGCAAATGGCAGCAGAGAGACGGGACAGAAAACCTTTGCTCCAAGAACTTCCTTAGTACTTAAGAAGACTGCAATTCCTGTGATAGCCTGTCAAAATGTTCTCCTACTGCCAGATCACAGAGAGAAGCAGCTGCACTGCAGCTCATTTGACCCACTTTGGCAGCTTCCCCTGCCAGAAGGGCATCCACATGGCGGTAGGGGAAGGGACGCTGGCTTCAAACAGTACGCACCTAATAGCCGTTCTTTCGTGGTCATCCAAGGCGTAGCCACGGAGAGGCTCCACACAGACACCTTGCTGCTGCAAACGAGAAGCCACGCGGAACTGATGTGCTGAAGCATTGGGCTGAGAGGTGGTGCAGTATGCAGGAGGGAGGCTGGCACTGGTCTCGCTGCGGTAATCGCTGTCCCTGTCGTCCACGGCACTCTCATGGTCTTCCGAAGCTGCGAGACAGAAGATGTTGGATCTGCCAGCATGTCCGTCAACCCAACTCAAAGAGGGACACTCCCCCCCCACGCCAACCAGTCTCAGAGTAAAGCATAAGCACTCCTGTCTTAAAAGAGGATGAAGGAGCTAAGATGGGACAGTTTGGGACCGTCCTGCGCTAGAGAATTTGCTGCCAAATTCACTCCTTAATTATCTCGAGAAATACCTTTGGCAAAAGGTTGGCTTTATTCTGAGTGAAAAATAGGGAGAGGACAGAGGGGAAGGCAACGCTACTTGGCTGACTCTTGTGGAGAAAGAGAAGCCGAAGAGTACATGACAAGTGGCAGGGCCTCCCTGGTTTCCTTCCCCTTTGGAGCTCTTCAGCACTGCACAGCTTCCTTCCACCGTTCCTCGGCCCTCACAGCAAGGATGGCAAACCAGCCCCAGCCAATGGGGGCTCTGGGTAGGTGGGCCGGCAGCGGGTGCTTGAGCGTTTCAATTCTGAGATCTCCTGGCAGGTGCTCCTTAAAGCAAGCGAGGAGACCCTTAAATCCCATGGGGGGGGGGCTGCCAGACAGTGAACCTTCAGGCATCTACACTGCTGGGGGAGGAGAAGGAACACAGATGACTCTGGCACCACTCCTCCTTGCAAGCAGGGAAGGCCCAATCTTTGCACAGCCCAGAAGAGACTTTGGGAACGCGAGGTCAGACCGCGCATCATCCGAAAAGGACAGGCCCAAGCCAGGAAGCATTTGCCCCCCTCCCCCTCCTATCTTGCACGGCGGGACCAGCACCCCTTTCTCCCTCGGAATTGGCTAAAACAATGTTTGGGTAAAAGCTGTCCATTAGACGCAGAGAGAAATGCGATTCCTAGCATTTTTGGTTCTAGGCTCCCTTGACTGATTTAATTCTACGGAAATAACTCTTCTTCACTTCCCTGAGGTAAAAGATGCGCCCTAATATGGAGTTCAAAGGCAGGCGTGAGGCATCTCTAGTCTCTAACAAGACTTCAAACAGCCCTCCGAAGTAATCTGATTGTCCATGCCGGCAGAGGACAACACCCTCTTACACTCCACAGGCTGCCAGAACGGAGCTCTTTTAATGAGCTGCCAACCTCCCACCAAAGGGGCCAATTTCACTGCACAGAAATTTCCAGATTTACACAAAGGGAATTATTTCTTATACATGAAGGCAGCTCCTTCCAGCAAGAATATCATTATTTCATGAATATTTTTAAATAGAGCAGGCTTTGCTTCCCCTTCCCCTTCCCCAAATGCACACTCTTCAAGTGCGTGAATAAAGAACCCCTGAGCAGTGTAAGAATTTAAAGTCAAGGAATTTAACAGCACCCCAGCTGAGATCACCCGTTGTAACATACAACCCACCCGCCCTCAAAAAGCAGCAGCTCTTTGACCAGGCTGACGGAGAACGAGAAGGTCCCACATGGCAGAGAATCACGGAGCCTGAAGGGCCACATCAGCCATCTCGTCCAGCCTCTGCTCAGCACAGGAATCTCTCCTAAGGCTTCCCCAACAGGAGCTGCCTCGCCTCAGTGAAGGGGAGCCGCCATGTTTCCAGGTCATGCTTCCGCTGCCAAACTGCTCTTGCGTTAGGGAGTTTTTCCTAACGTTCGCTCGGATTTGCTTTCCTGCATCTTAAATGCATTATTTTATGACCCCAGTCAGGCACAATGCAGAAAAGGTCTTGCCCTTGTTTTCCCGTGACATCCTTGAAAACATTTGAAACGTTATCACATTTCGTGTTGGGCATTTCCTCTACCGACTAACCATTCCCAGCTCCTCCACTCTCGTCGGGGGGCTACGATTCCAGGGGCCTGATCGTGCTTCCTTAGGTAGCCAAACCGTGTGCACAGCTGCCACGTCACAGCTCTTCTTTGAAGCATCTATCTGAATCCTTCAAGTGTGGGGCTGAGAACTGCACACGATATTCAGAGTGAGGTCTGACTAAAGCTGGATAAAGTAAACTATTATTTTCCGTGATTTGGAAATTAGGTTTCTGTTGATTTAACCTAAAATTGCAATTGCCTTCTGTTGCAACAACCTCATACTGCTGGCTCCCTGTTCAATTTGCAGTGAATTCCTAGTGCAATACTTTTTCACATCTACTATCAGCAAACCTGGTACTCCCCTCTCTGTATCGCTACATTTCATTGATTCCTAAGTAAAACACTTGGGGCTTGTCTGTGTTACAATTTCATGTTGTATTTTTCAGTTAAATTCTCTATCCAGTCAAGAACATTTTGGAATTGTGTTCCAGGCTATTTGTATTGTGTGTGTTCCAGGGTATTAGCTCACCCACCCAAATATGTGCCATCTGCCAGGTTGGTAAGCATTCTCTCTGCCTCTTCATCCAAATCATTAATAAAAATATTGAAGAAAGAGGCCTCTGGACTGAACTCTGTGGCATCCCATTCAACGCCTCACTCTAGTCTGATAAAAAACTGTTGAGGAGCATTTGATGCTGATGATTATTTTCAAGCCAGTGATATTATGATCTCTTAACTGCTACCTTACTCATCCTAAGCTTAGTTGTTAATCAAAACATCTTAAGGTACTCGGTCAGGTGCTTCACTGAAATCAAGATAAATTACATCTACAACATACCCTCAATCTGCAAGGGAAGTTGCCTGATTTAAAAAAAAATAGTTTAAATTACCCTAGCAATGCCTGTTCTTCATGAATCTATGCTGACTTCTGATAATTAATCAATTTTTCAAGGTGTCTCTAGACTGTTCTCTTTATTACCAATTCTAGAATTTTCTTTGGTACTGAAATCAAATTGGTTGGCCTGTGGTTCTGGAGATTCTCCTTTTCCCTCTTTTTAAAGACAGAACATTTTTCTGGTTCTTCCTCAGTTCTTCAAGATGTCCTTTTTTGTTATTCTTAGCATTTTCCACCAAACTCAGCACATTCTGGGCTTTAGCTTTCTACAGTTCCGAGCTATGACCTGTCCCTCTTTTCATCTCCTACGTGCGTTCAGAACCTTTTTATGAAGCCTCATCGGCTTCTTTTCCTGCCTTCCATTTTTTCCTCACTGGAACTGTTCCTTCAGTATCATCCTATTTTAGGAACTCCTACTCATCTTGTGCTCCTTTTTCTATTTGTTTTCCCTACCACAGTATAGTTGCTTTTTTAAACGAAAAATCTGATTTTCTGTTGTTCTGTTCCCTTAAAATCAAGAATTCCAGCATTACTGGATGATCAGTTTCATCCAATCTTTGTATTACTTCCACTTTGCCAACTAAGCCTTCTTTGTTGGTTAGGATCAAGTGAAGGGTAACTGATTATTTTGTGCCTTCCTCCATCCTCTGAATGAGAAAATTGTCAGTGGAACAAGACATGAATTTCCTGGAAGGACTGTGCTTGGCAGAGTTTGCCTCCAGCACACGCTAGGGATAATTAAAGTCCCCCATCATCACTACATCATTCCTCCTTGAAAGATCTGAAATTTGTTATTGGAAAACATAATCTACCTCTCCTTGGTTGGCTGGGTAATAGTAAGACACCAAGAGCAGTACTGTTGCTATTCATCCCTCCATTTATTTTAAGCCAGTTGCTCTGTACCAAATTGCTAAGTTCATTCACTTGGATTTTTGAGCAGCTGCAGATGTTTCTAACATACAAGGCACCCTCTCCTTTCTGTGATTTCACTTCTTTTCAAACAACTGCACTGTTATATCCAATCATGGGAATCATCACACCAGACCTCTTTGTATTATGAAATTATATTTGCCTTCCTATACTAGGACTTCAAATTCATCTTTTATTTCCTGTCCTCTGCAAATCACAATGCAGAGACAGCAAAGGCCACAAACTCCACAAGTTCTTCCTTATTTTCACTGAGAGGTGTTACAGGCCTGTTTCAGAATTTCCCCACTTCCCTTAGTTGGCTTTTGATGTTATTTATTTATTTATTGGGTAAATTTATATAGCCGCCCATCTCAGATACAGTTGCAAGAAAAAGTATGTGAACGTTTTGGAATTTCATGGTGTTCTGCATTGATTTGTCATAAAATGTGATCTGACCGTCATCTAAGTCAAGAGTATTGACAAATATAATGTGTCTAAAATAATAACACAAAAACAATTCTGATCCTTCATGTCTTTATTAAGAACAACCATAAAAACCTCATAGTGCTAGTGGAAAAAGTATGTGAACCCTTGAGTTGACCTCAAAAAAGCTAATTGGAGTCAGGTGTTAGCATACCTGGAGTCTTGTTAAGAAAATGAGTTTGGAGGTGTGGACTAGAGCTACGTTGACTGATAAAAACCACTCAAACTTTTTGAGTTTGTTCCACACAAGAATATGCTTATGTGAGCCATGCCTTGCCAAAAAGAGCTTTCAGAGGATGTACGATCAAGAATTGTTGATTTATATAAAGCTGGAAAGGGTTACAAAGTGATTTCAAAGGCCTTAGAAATTCACCAGTTAGGCAAATGATCTACAAATGGAGACATTTTGGGACTGTGGCTACTCTACCAAGAAGTGGGCGCCCAGTCAAAATGACCCCAAGAGCACAACGAAGACTCATCAATGAGGTAAAGAAACAACCCCAAGTGACAGCCAAAGATTTGAAGGCATCATTGGAACTGGCTAACATCTGTGTTCATGAGTCTACAGTACGTAAAACATTGAACAAGCAGGGTGTCTATGGCAGGACACCACGAAGGAAGCTGCTGCTTACTACAAAGAACATTGCTGCATGCCTGAAGTTTGCGAAAGAGCACACTGACACTCCACAGCGGTATTGGCAAAATATTTTGTGGACTGATGAAACAAAGATTGAACTATTTGGAAAGAACACGCAGCACTACATCTGGCGTAAAAAGGGCACTGCATATCATCGTGAAAACATCATCCCAACCGTAAAGTATGGTGGAGGAAACATCATGATTTGGGCCTGCTTTGCTGCATCAGGGCCTGGCCAGCTTGCAGTCATTGAGGGGAAGATGAATTCCCAAGTGTATCAAAAAATTCTTCAGGATAATGTGAGAATGTCTGTACGTCAGCTGAAACTCTGTAGAAGTTGGGTGATGCAACAGGACAATGACCCAAAACACCGGAGCAAGTCCACAACAGAATGGCTTCAGAAAAACAAAATCCGCCTTTTGGAGTGGCCAAGTCAGAGCCTAGACCGCAACCCAATAGAGGTGCTATGGAATGACTTGAAGAGAGCCATACACATGAGACGTCCAAAGAATATGACAGAGCTAAAGCAGTTCTGCCAGGAAGAATGGCCTAAAATCCCTCCTGAACAATGTGCAGGTCTGATCCACAGCTACAGGAAGCGCCTGGTTGAGGTTATTGCTGCCAAGCGGGTGTGTGTGTGTGTGTGTGTGTCAACCAGTTACTGATTCCAAGGGTTCACTTACTTTTCCACTAGCATTTTGAATGTTGAATGAGTGTGTTCAATAAAGACATGAAAGATCAGAATTGTTTTTGTGTTGTTATTATTTTAGGCACATTATATTTGTTAATCTTGACTTAGATGACAGTCAGATCACATTTAATGACAAATTAATGCAGAACACCATGAAATTCCAAAAGGTTCACATACTTTTTCTTGCAACTGTATGTGACTCTGAGCAGTGTACAAAGTTAAAACACACAAAAAGCGATACAACAAAATAACCAAAAACATAACAACAAAAACCATTCAACACGTTCGGAGGGCAGCCAGTAAGGAATGCATATGATACTGTTTTGAAGTGTAGGGCAGCATCTGTGTACCACTCAGGAGCCACAACCAACTGGCTGAAAGACTTCTGCCCTGTAGCAGCCACAGAGAGCAGGCCCTCTGATTATTCTTGGGCTGCACAAAGCCTTCCTGGGCTACTGCCCAGATGCTCCCCTTGTGTAGATGCAGCCGCTGAACCAAATTCCCCTCCCTGGAGAAGTGGTCCAGTCAGCTCCACCAGCTTCCCCTCTTCCCAACTGCAGCACTTCTGAAGCATTACTGAGGCATTCTGTGCAGCAGTATGGCTGAACTCTAGTTCTGGGGAAGGAGGAGGAAGTGCTGCCCTGAACATTAAAGGCAGGTAAGACCTGTCCTATTTCCCCCAAACTGTCACAACTGTAAGGAGATAAAAAGGGAAGAAACCACCTTCAGGGCCTACGTTTCAAACCAAAGAGGATGACATATTGTTCCATGTTCCTAATATAAATAAAAAAGTAATGGGGATTGAACAACCTAAGATGGAATTTGAAAATGAATTGTGTGTAAATGAATGTGTGACTGCAAAAATGCATGACCTTTTGTTGAGATTTGAAACAGAAGAGGAACAAGTAAAGACTGCATGATAAAATAGGCTAAGTATTTGGTTACAATATACAGATGGATCACGGGGAGAGAATGTGGATAAAAGGACTGAAATTCACATTGTATTATAATTTAAGAGAGAATTTTTATAAAATGATGTACTGTTGGTATATAACACCAGAAAAATTATCTAAGGTGTATAAAGGTACTTCTAGTCAATGTTGGAAATGTGAAAAACATGAAGGGACATTTTACCATGCATGGTGGACTTGTGAAAAAGCAAAAAAAAAAAAAAAAAGGAAACAAATACGTATGAGGATACAAAGAATTCGAAGGCTAATATTGCAATGAAACCAGAACTTTTCTTAATAGGACTTGTGGATAGTCAACCAGAAAAGACTTGTGGAAGACTGATTTTATATATGGTAACTGCAGCAAGATTATTACATGCACAAAGATAGAGAAATACCCACAATGGAGGAATGGATAGCAGAGATGGCAAAACTGACCTGTTTGGTCAGGAATAAAACAGTAAGTACTTTTATAAAAGACTGGAAACCTTTTATGGACATTTTGCAGAAAATGGAAAAAAGTGAAATGGTGATTTTTGGATTCAATGACTGAAAAAGGACTGAATAGGGGCTGAAGGGATTACTGTAATGTTAAGGAGGGAAGAGGGATAATGAGTTTGTTTGTAACTGCTGTAAAGAAGGGTGGAAGTCACTTCTTTAATTATCTTTTCTCTTTCTTTAACTGTACTGTTTTCTGCACTTTTTTCTCTTTTTGTTTCTCTCTTTTCTTTATATATTTCTGTATTTGTCTTTTATTTATGTAACTACTCTTAATAAAAATTATAAAACAACAACATACTGTTCCACGTTCCAAGGGCTGGCATGGGGGAGTGGGGGGAGCGATGTATAAAGAGAATGACTTGACTGGGTCACGAGAGCCCCCGAGCCCCCTTCCAGGATGTCTGGATGAGGGAGAGTGCTCTTCTTCATGGAAGATTCATTAGAAATGCCGCCAGAGCCCCTGCTGCACTTTCATCCCTCCTGGACAGGAGAGGTGAAGTAGCTGTCCAACTGCACAGAAACTGCACCATTCTCAAGACGCCAACCCTGGGATTTATTTTTTAAAGCAAAGGCAGAGTAACTTTCAAAGTGTTCCTTCCAGCAGGCAAATTATAAACTAGCTGACAAGGCTAGTTTTAGACGGGCTTAGCTTCTTATAGCATCCTGCTCCATAATCGACCAAGTTCTGTTCTTCCTCCCCACACCAGTATCCCCCCCCACCCCAAGGCTCCACACCGGAAAACTGAGGAGCGGAGGAGGGCTGGGGAGGGGTCAAAGGGGCCAAACTTTGGGGAAAGGGAAACAGCTCCGTCTGGCAAGATAGTCTGGCATTCATGCATAAGTGCCAGCAAGGGGGCTTCTGAAGAGATTTCTCTGGAAGGAGAGAAAAAGAAAGAAAGAGGAGGTGAGTAGCTAAAGCTGCAACTGAGGCAGGAACAATCTTCCATGTAGGATGGAAAGAAAATGTCCAAGTCACCACCTGAAACTAGGGTAGTTTCACACCACCACTGCATTGTTAGCACTGGGTTTGTGGCCAAAGTGGGATCATTCCCACCCAAGGTCTGAATGCCCAGGGGACTTTGTGGTAGAAGACAAGGAATGGTTAGCAGACAGTGGCCATATGGATAGATTGGTGGGTCAGGATCTTGGCTCTGAACAGCAAGGGGATCTGCCTTAGGCAGAGTGAAGCTCCTACAAGGAAAACGTGTCTTAGTGCATGCAAAGCAAAGGTGTTCTTCAACTGCCAATCTAAAGGCTGCCTTTCTTACCAGGATGGGCTCAGTTATCCACACATAGGAACTGGTAAACTGGCCAGAGACAAGGGGACAGAATGAGACCTCAGTTCTCTCCCTTGCAAAGCCTCTCCCAGCCAGGTCAGGACTACAGCAGACCTATCATAGCAGGGAAACCCCACCCAGATCAAAAAGCCAACTGCAGGCAGTCAAGACCAGCCTTGTTTCCCCAGTCCCACTTGGCTGGGCAGGCTTTGCGAGGTATGCTGATGAGGGGGCAGGGGCAGGGGGGAGGGCAGGAGGGCAGAGAGCGGCAATTTCCAGTGATTCTTCACAGGCAAGGGAGCAACACCCAAGGAACCGGGGGCTGCTGAGAACTTGCAACGTGAACAGGAGAGGGTGCTTCATCTCTACAATGT
This sequence comes from Python bivittatus, assembly GCF_059951505.1. Classification (NCBI taxonomy): domain Eukaryota; kingdom Metazoa; phylum Chordata; class Lepidosauria; order Squamata; family Pythonidae; genus Python; species Python bivittatus. The sequence continues at coordinate 24,829,486 of NW_028277097.1, read as the reverse complement.
ACCTGCAAGGGAGAGGTTTCAGGGTCTGTCCTATTTCTCACAGATGGAAAAATGCCACATGGCCTCCTAGCCAAGGAGGCCCAGAGACATGACGGGAGCAGAGTCCACATCAGGCTCAAATGGGGGACCAAGAACTTCAGCAGTCTGGGTCAGAAGTGGGTCCTATTTTGCACAATAATTGGTTTCCTGGGCAAGGAGCAACAGAGATCCGAACATATGCCCATTCCCTTGCTTGCTCGCATTCCTAGGAATAAAGATCTCCATCATCCCTAGATGGTAACAGACAAGAGAAAGCTCCTCTTCTTCAGTTCCTTAAGGGTGAAATTAACAAAGCCCAGATAGTAAGTGCTGTTCAGATCTAGCCCATCTTCCACTTATGCATGAATAAGCCAGATATCCTCAGCCTGGAGCCCAGGCAGTTCAGAACCACAGGGCAAGCAAGAAAAAATGAAGGTGTTACATACTCTGCTCTTCTCCCCAGCTGAAATAACTCCAGGTGCCTGCAAGCCACACATGGAAGCAAAAACAGAAACAGAAAAGGTACAGAAAAAGAAGAGCAATGAGAAGGGTACTTAAATATCATCACTGGATGAAAATGAAATAAAGAAATAAACATTTTTAATTTCATGTTTAATGTTCAGGCTATTTTCAGGCAGCCTTCTTAGACAACTGAAAACAAGCAGTAACTGTCAAGTGCTGACATTATGCTTCCAATGGCCCTTTATGCCCGCTCGGTCGGCTCCCCCAGTTCTTGCTCGCTCAGCAGAAAAGCACAAGGTGTGTGATTGGGGCCCTAAGCCAGGACGAGCCGCTGGATGATTTGCAGGCTTTGTGAGGACGGCTGCGTGAAGTTTTGACACGGCCAGTCCACCATGCCACATCCTCCGGTTTTGGACGAAGCCCTCCTTTTCTGGCACAGCTTCTTCCCGTTCGTCTTCAAAGAGGCAGGTACCAGAGGGGGCCAGGCCCTCCTGCCTCCGCCTGCCTGCCTGCCTGCCTGCCTTTTCCCTCCTCATCCCTCCAGCCCATGAGAACTGCCTCAGGGCGTGAGTGCCTTCAGGAGCCAGAGCTTGCCCTTCTCCAAATCTGCTTTCAAAGCTAATCCCCACCCCATCTGGAGGCAGGAACTTCCCAAAGGAAGCCCAGAAGCACTGTCTGTGCCCTATGCTTTTCACCTAACCGTGGAACAGCCACGCGTGCCCATCCTTCCAGGAATCAAATAAGCAACAGCTTTACAAGCACCGGTCCTTCAGAGATTTCACTGCCAGATTTGTGCCCTATTTTCTGTGAGCTTGTCCAAGGATTTGGGGAACAGTTGTGACTCATTTCTAAACGATTCCATGTCAATGAAATGTGACAGGCGAAGAACGGATGAAGGGCGTTCTTTTGCTGTGCGGTCCCTCCCTTAAGCTGGAAGAGGCCTGGAAGCCGCTGCAGCCAACCTCTGCTCAGGGCAGGAATCCCAATCAGAGCAACTCCAGCAGATGGACAGAAAATGCAAAAAGCAAGCTGTGAGAAAAAGACATCAGTTCGAACCTACTATTTCATGACCACGGATTTCATCGGATGAGAGACCTCTTCAGTGGATGTGGCACCCGGGCTAACTATAGCAGGCCCCTCCCTTCTGGTTCCATATAAGTCCGCACCTGCTCTTCCTTCCCCCCAAACACTTAGAAACTATTCATATTTTCTCCTGGAAAAGATTCTGCTTTCTCCAAGATGAGGCTGTAACTTACAAGACGTTTATAACGGGCTTCTTGAACATTTCCAAGAACTAACCAGAAGCACAAGACAATAATGCGCCAAGACCAGAGAGGACAGTCTCTGAGCAGCAAAGACAGATGTTCCACCCAAATCCCACCACCTGCTGATTGAGACTAGCAACCTGGTGGGTAAAAAGAGGCTTTTTAAAAATCAGTGGCCTAACTCAGCCAATTCAGCAGAAAGCAGGAGTAACTTAGCAAGCATTTAGGTCAGCAACTTTCAGCTCACCTGAGAAACAATAAAACAGCGCCTCGTGAAAAGAGGTCCCTGGTTAAGTGTTTTGGGTATCTGCTTAACTTCTTTTTGCTATATAAGTTAATATAGGAATGGCAGGGCTGGAGTCAACACTGGGAGGCAAAATGCTTACTGTACAATCTGCAACATGCAGGATACCGCTTTCTTAGCTGAAAGGAAAGAGGACCCAAAGTGATATATTTGGGGTATTGTTAAATATCAGGATGACCAAGGTAATGTCAACCTGCCTGCTTTCTGAACTTACAGTTGATGGCGAAGAAGCGACAGTGGCAAACAGCTTTCTTTTCTCAGGACCAAGGGTAGAGAAAGACGGACAGTGTGGTAGAGGAGGCAGGAGGGTTCGCACCCTGGACTCTGAGCCCAGAAGTCCACGCTCAGACAGCCAGCTGGTTTGGTGGATAACGGGTTGGGCTGGGGTTCAGCCCAGTCCACCCTCAGCCACTGACACTCACTCACTGCTAGTCATATCCTGCCCCTTGTGGGCCTTGTTACAGACAAAAATTGGAGGAGGAAGCCTAAATACATCATTGTGAGCTTCTTACTGAAAGGGGGGCTCTAAGCTAATACATGAATGAATAATCATTGCCCCACTATGGTTGCTTGTTTGTTTCATAGCTGGCAAACAGGGTTGTCTGCATTTGTTTGTTTGAAACACACTCCAGAAACAAAAAAACGAAGTGAAGAACACAGCTTGTACTGATGGCACGATTATTATTAACTCCCTTCATCACAGTGGTTAACTGGAAAGAAAGAAAGGAGGTGAAAATACTCTGGGAAGAAAAGATGGATTGTCAGCGTAACAACGGTAGGTTTCTTTTAAAAACAAATAAGCCCAGAATCAAAGCTATTTCACTAAAAGCAGTTGTGACTTGTTTTGTCTGAATCATATAATCACCCTCTTTAGTACAGTCTGGGTTAAATGTTCATCAGAGGATGTAAAGCTGGAGTGGCACTCAACCATTTCCTACATTTGAAGGATCAACCATAATTCATTTTCAGCCAGTAGGAAGGTAACCAGAAACCCAAGATGGATCTTTTAAGAGTCATCACCTGGGGCTTGGTCAGAGTCTTCCTGAGGGCCCGCCAGGAAGCAGTGTGCTTTGTGGCTAGACCAGGCCATCACAGTGTGCTGGACTAGCACTTCGGGAATTGGTCATGGGGCAGGGAGGGAACCTCTGCATTGTTAGTTTCTCGGAGGATTTTGCTCTATCCCAAACCTGAACAAACCCAACCTTCACCCAATGTGTTGATGGAAGTTAGGTTAGAGATTGGAATAACTTCATAGTCGCCTGTGGCGAGATGGGCGGCTATATAAATTGGTTAAATAAACAAATAAATGGAAGTTGATTCATTGGCTGTTACAGCCAGGAGTTGGAGCAGCTGGGCATACTTCAAGCATACCGCAGTTAAGATGACACTGAGCTAACACAGTCCATTGGTATTAATCCACTGCAAGAAGTGGCAGGCCACGCCCGTCTTCTAAGGAAGAGAGGATTCCTAACAGACCCAAATGGACTTCACTCCAACCCCCCCAGCTGATTAGCAGAGGCACCCCAACTGCCCTTTCAACCCTACTTCTTCTATTTCAGGAGGAACCTTATTGTGCTATCAATGACTGGGTCCATCAGGCAAGAAAGGGGTCCACACGAGACAGAAGTTGCGTGTCTTCTCCAAACTGAGCAACATCAGTGTCATATCAAACCCCAAAGATGGCCACAGGGAACGTCATCTCCCTGGTAGCATGCCTCTGGAGCCAGGAGCAGTTTTCCTTACCAAGCTGGAAACACCAATTAAAAGGAATAGTACAGTGACTTCTCTTTTTGCAAAGCAGGTTTATCCTTACTGAAGGCATCTCCCAACTCTAGCTTCTGCCGTGCCCAGCATCATCTTTGCTGCCAACACAGCAGCCCGCTAATCTCCACCTGCCAGGCTGTTCCTTTCCTGTCCTCCAACAGAAGCTGCTAAGATGGGGTAAAGCTTTCTCCTCAGTAGCAGCTGAAGGAACAAATGCAACCAACCCCAGAAAAGTCACATCTCCCTCAGGGCCTGGGAGGAACAGGATTTGTAAGTTCAAAGTGTGGGTAGTGTGGTGAAGGAACAGCTCTATAAGCAGCATGAGGGATCCCAAGTCAGAAAGGCGCATGCATTGTCCCTGTCAGGAGCAACTCAAAGAAGTAGCTGTGCCACCCCAAAGAAATACACGTGTCAGTTACAGGGGAGGTGACTGAGCACCCTGTATTTTCTGGGATGCACAGTTCTTGTGGGTTACACATTGTTATGGCGGTTTTAATCTTTGTACGCTGCCCAGAGTCACTGCTGTGAGATGGGAGGCTCTATCAATCATTTAAATGAATAAATAAACCAATCTCAGAAAAGCCACAGCTTCTTTAAGGAGCCCCTGGGTATGCCCAACAACCCCGTGCTAGGTCCAAAACACCTCTCCTGCTCTGGAACCCAACACCCCCAGGGTCAATCCAAGGGCCCAAGAGTTCACGGAAGAGCCAGGGAAGGAAAAGGGACCTCGGAATATACAGAAGGAAAGAGAGCAACTCGTAGCCCTTCCGTGGTGCAAAGAAGTGCCTCGTTTTGCTTGAATGCATCTCTAAACAGGTACAGCACATATCTCATACCCACTCTTCGTACAATGCTCTTGTTAAATAAAGTTTAAATGGTTCATAATCATCTGGTCCTCTGAATAAATAAGAGATAATATAACATCCCTTCCTCAGGTCTAAGCAAGATTTTAAACTGTACTTATTTATTCCCCCAAAGAAGTTTAGAACAAATGGTGGTACTGCTTTTGGTCAAATAAATCCCATTGTGCCACAGCGGGGGGCCTGGATCTTTGACCATCTGCAAACTCTCGGTGGTCTTTTCATAGAACAAAGCCCCCCACTGCCAAATCTAGGCTTCAAGGATGGGAGGTCTTGAGCCCCAAGGCCAGGCCTGCGACAAAACTCGCAACCTGGCCGCTCCAAATTTGCATCTGAAGGGCCCGCCTTATCACACACTGGCCACGATGGCACCCCAGACCTTTCCGGAGCAGAACGCCAATGTAGGGTTCGAAGGGCAGGAGCCAGAGTTCCAGGTCAGGCAATGTGGCATGCATGCTTGCTTAATTTCTTTGTTCATTATTAACTCTAAAGCTATCACAATTAACGTTTCTTTAAAAATCTTACTTATTAGCTTCTAATGTTATACATAAACTAAATAGCAATACAACGATATGATACAACTGTATAAAAGAGCATATACCTTAGAAAGAAACCTGTTATATTAAGTTACTGTATACAGAGAAAAAAAATACTATACTGATCTACCTAGAGAAGAAAAAAATCCAAAGGAAAAAAGATAAAAAAGATCCTGAAATATTTAAAAAGCTTTCAAAAGCCCTTATACAACTAAACAAAGCTCAAAACACATCCCCGCCAAATTATATCTAATTCTGTGTGTGTAAATCAAAAGCCCATTTAATTAGAGAGGAGCTGTGGCCCACCTGTATTGGTTAACTGTTGCCTGTCTCCAACTTTCCTTCCTGGGAAGGTTGTTGAGACTCAAGTGGGTGTTCAGCATCCTGGAGGAAACAGATTATCTGTGCCCTCTCAGTCTGGATTTAGTCATAGACCAAGACAGCCTTGGTTGCTCTAACTAATCATCTTTGTTGGGACCTGGATGGGAGGAGTGGCCCCTACCCGGTCCTTCTGGACATCTCAGCAGCCTTTGATACCAATGACTGTGGTAGCCTTCTGGAGTGCATGGAAGGGTTGGTGACTGGAGGCACTGTTGTGCAGGGGTTCCACTCCTTTCTTAGTGGTCAGTTCCAGTTGGTGACAGTGGGGGAAGGGACGTGGGGCCATACCCATTCCCATCAGAATTAATCCAGCAGTGCAAAAACTGGTGCCTTGCAGATGTTTGGACGAGGTTTCCTGCAGTCTCCTGGCACTGGCTGCTTGGAGGGAAGCTAAAGTCCAAGGCATCAATAGACCATACCTCAACAAAGCAACCCTGCCTTGGAACAAGAAGGCCCCTGACTCAAACAGGCTGCCGAGTAAAGCTGCAGCACACGCTCAAAACCCCAAGTTTATGCATTACACACTTGAGTAGTGCAGTGCTTCCAATTGGAAGGAAACGGATGGAGATGTGAAGCCTGGTAGCGCACTCCAGGCTAACCGCTTTTATTAGGGCATCAGCTTTCATCAGCTGCAGCAGGTTTCTTCAGTAGATGCACAGAGTGGCTTTGCTATTACAGGTAGTCCTTGCTTAACCTCCATTCGTTCAGCGACTGTTCAAAGTTATGACAGCACTGAATGAAGGGACTTACAACTGGTCCTTGAAGTTCCGGTCACTGTAGTGGAAAGAAACCTGTTCTGATTTCATACAAGTAAAATGCTGGATGGTCGGAGCAAGGCAAATGTGGTTCCTGTCCTGAAAGAGAGGGGAAAGAAAGATGCAGGGAACTACAGACCAATCAGTTGGATACTGAGGCTTGAGAATATTCTGGAGCAGAATATGCAAAGATGGAGGTGGAAGCATCTGGGAAAGAATGAGGACGTTAACTGAAGTCAACAAGGATTTGGCAAGAACAAGCCTCGCCAGACTAATTTTAACTCCTGGGGGTTCTTAGTAGATTGATGGGAATGTCATAGAAGGAATGTATCTTAATTTCAGCAAAGCATTTGATAAAGTAATCTGAAGACATTCTAATTAACAAGCTAGGTAAGTGTGGGCTGGATGCATTACAATTAAGTGGCTATGTAGCTGGAATGAAAATGGTACTTTAAGGGCGCTCACTGATGGTTCCCCTCATCTGGAGGGAGATGTCAATTCGAGTGCCATCAGATCAGTCTACTCTTTACTTATTAATGACTCAGAGGAAGAGATGGATGGAATCATTATCACATTAGCAGACAACACAAATTGGAGGAATAGCTAATACAGTAGAAGGCAGAAATACATTCAAAACAGTCTGGATAGGTTAGAGAAATGAGATGAAGGTAATAAAATGAAACTGAATATGAAAATGCAAAGTTCTTCACTTAGCGATCAAAACTCAGATGTGCAGATAGAGAACAGAGAATATCTGCCCTTGTAACAATACTTTTGCAAGATGATCTTGGAATAAATTATAAAACAAACACAGTGACTGCTTCATACAGCAACTGTTCACAGTTACAATGGTGATGAAAATGTAACTTTGCAACCAATCCTCACATTTATGACCTTCTCAGGTCTGTAAAGCAAAGGAAAGCTGAAGCCAGATCATAAACACAGTCCAGTTTCACTTAGCAACCACTTTGGTTAACAACTGAGTTACTGGTCCCAATTGTGGTTGCTAAACAAGGACGACCTGCACGCATAAGCACGGCAAATTAGTAGCAAAATAAAGGAAATGCAACTTTAGGCTGCAGCAACAGAGGTAAATTCTCCATATTATGTTCCATTTTATTCTGCTTTGATCAGAGTTCCTCTGAAGTATTCTGCTCTTCTGTGCAACACATTTTAAGAAGGATTTAGACAATTGGAAAGGATTCAGGAAAAGGTGACAAGAAAGATTATGAGACTAGAAATATAGACTGAAGGGCCTGGGAACGTTTAGACTTCAAAAGCAAAAACTGAAAGATATCACAGCCAGAAGATCCAGACCTGCTCTCACTTGTTCCACTGTGCAGGACACAGAATAATGGAAGTAAAAGTACAGGAAGGCAGATTCCAATTGGATGTCAGAAAAACCTTCCTAAAAATAATAGCACTTGGACAGTGAAACCCATGATGGAGGTGGGCTCCTCTTCCCTGGTATTCAAGGAGAAGCTGGGCAACCCTCTGTCGGGTGACCTGGACTCCTGCCTGGGCAAGAGATGGGAAGCCCCTGCGGCTCTAGGGTTCCACAAAGGCTCTTCCCTGATCCTTCTTTCTCCCAATCGATCCAAATAATTTCACAGCTGCAAGCAATAATGCCTTCAGCATCACTTCATCCAACTGTAGTACCAGAGATGCTCATTTGTGACAACCGTCTGCGGAATCGACCAGTGAGCCTCTGGGATCTTATATGAATGGCATATCCAAACCTCAGATACAGAGTATTTTGCTCCTGGAGAAATGCAGGCTTTTCTAATCATGACTGGACCACGAAGGCTGCACAGAGCCCTTTGTGATGATCCCAGTCATAGCACCCAAGAGGTTAATGAGCGACAAGTAAACTCTGTCCCTGTTTCAGCTGCTCCCCAACTTTGGCAGAACTATTACTGGAGTCTCAGGAGGTTCTCATAAGGCAGAGTATCTTTCTGCTCCCTTCTGTGTTGTGAAGGAGTAATTCAAGAAGATAAGCCTTGGATGAAAAGAATGACTCACTGTGGATTATAACAGAAGCTGACTTTGCGGGGGGGGAGGGGATACGTTTGAAGAGGAAACTCCCATCTTCAAGATGACTAAGAGGTTTCATCGGTTCAGCGAATGGCAAAATGAGGGCCTTCAAAAATCAAGCAACTGTGCAAACAGGCAGATTTCCTCACGCTGAGTGTCAAATGCAAATCCACACGAGCCCAGTCCTAATGCGGAGGACACTGGCGTAGGCGATCACTGCCTCTTCTCAGACCAACTTTGGGTGGAGAAGAGAATGTGTGTGCTTTTGGCCTCATCTGGCAAAGAGAAAGTGGGCAGTGCTCTATCAGAGATCAAAAGTGGAGCCGCCAAGGGGAGTCTGCTGGGCTGCTGAAGAGAGAAGGCAACCCCTGGCCCTAGACAAGGAGAGCCAAGCAGGAAGCCCCATCTTCTTTCTACCCCAAGGAGCCCTCAGTGAGGAAACCTCCCTGGAATGAGAGGGCCAGCAGGGGATCATGGGTGGGAGGGGGCCTTGGAGGTCTTCCCAGCCAGCCTCCTGCCTAAAAGCCTGCAGGGCGGGAGCCCTCCATTTCTCCAAGAGGGAGGCTGGGCTGCTTTGACAGTCGGAACATTTTAAGAAAGCCCTGCCGGCCTGGCCCCTTCTGGGTTATCTCTGGTGTTCCCTGCAGGCCTCAGCTCAGGCTGAGCCTTCGCCTTCCTGGCCTTCTCCATCCTTACAGATTCAAGTGACTTCCTGATCCTCTGCTTGTGTGACGTGCCCCTCTTCCCATTTTTTTTTCAAACCTGCCCTTTTTGTTTCTCAGCTGGTCGGAAAATTTTAGGCAACGCCACCAGTCTCATCAGTTGTCTCCCATTTTTCTTTCCCTTCAATATTGTCTCATTTTGGAGCTTGACTGTCTCGTTTTTCAGAATTTACTGTAAATTGCCCAGAGTCACTTCCTCATGAGATGCGCAGTGTCTAAATCTGAAATATAAATAAATAAATACATTTCCAACCCTCCCGAACTGCTTTTTGCCTCAGGACTTCCATCTTTGGAATCCTTCCTATATTTCCCCTGAGCACCCTGAAGAAAGCTAAGGGAAGAAGGGAGGTCCCTGCTGGGCCTCCTCGGGCTTACACAGGAGCATCTTGCAACAGCACTACGGAGAATGTATCTGGGGTTCTGAGCGATTAGGAGCAATCTGATTTCCATTGTACTTCAGGGTAATGCCAGGACAGTCTAGGTTTTCTGCATAACAAGAAGTCTGAGCAGTACCTAGACCCAGCACTAGACTGAATTTCTTTGTAATAGCAGAACTAAGACTGGCTATTGGGGGTGGGACCTCCTGAGGCCCCAAAACATGTCCAAGGAAGCCAAGGGCTTGTACAAGAAAAGGCAGGCCCAAGGGGACAAGGAGACCCTCTACCTTTCTTTCCAACCTTCCTGATTCTTGTTGGGTTAGAGGTAATTTGAAATCCCAAGTGGGCCTGATCCCCCCATTTTTTATCCACTGGAGACTGGAGTGATACTGAGAGCTGCATTTATACTCCAGAACTATATAACTGTGGCCAGGGGGTGACAGAAGCTCTGTTTCCAAAAGTCCAAGGAGAATGAACCTGGTGAGGGCACAGCAATAGGAAGATGATTCTCTATGCTACCCAGTGCTCTTTCAGACTCTTGGAGGAAACCCAAGGGATGCCAGTCACTTCACATGCCCTTGGAGGGGGCAGACCTTTCTGGCAGAAACAACCATTCTATTGTTACTTTCTGCTCTCCTCCCCTAAACTTATTCCATAAGTTATCCCAAGGTTTACACAGCTCATTCCTACAGTGAGGTTGGTTCCCTTATGGATCAGAAAAAGGCTGGCTGGCAGCTCTGGGTGCTTTGTCAAGGGACCCTAGCCTGGCAAAGAAGCAGGTGCCCTCAGAGAACCTCTTCTGTCACCCTCCAACTCAGCCAATCCAGGTGGCATGGGGGAATACAATGTTTTGAAGGGTGACCCATGTTTTGACCATGGGTGACCTATTCAAGGAACTACAGTCGTGTGAAAAAGAAAGTACACCCCCTTTGAGTTCTATGGTTTTACATATCAGGACATAATAAAAATCATGTGGTCCTTAGTAGTTCTCAAAAGTAGGTAAATACAACCTCAGACGAACAACAACAGACATATTACACCATGTCATAGTTTATTTTACAAAAATAAAGGCAAAATGGAGAAGCCATGTGTGAAAAACTAAGTACACCCTTACTGCTTCCATAAGTATGAAGAGGCTAAGTAGCAGCCAGGTGCTGCTAATCAAATGCCCTTGATCAATTGATCATCAGCAAGTGTGACTACCTCTATCACAGCCGAAGTTTTAGGAGTTTGCTGGTCTCGAGCATTGAGGTGTGTGTTAACACAATGCCAAAGAGTAAAGACATCAGCAACGATCTTAGAGAAGCAATTGTTGCTGCCCGTCAATCTGGGAAGGGTTATAAGGCCATTTCCAAACAATTTAAAGTCCATCATTCTACAGTGAGGAAGATTATTCACAAGAGGAAAACATTCAAGACAGTTGCCAATCTTCCCAGGAGTGGACGTCCCAGCTGTCAGGTTCGGTCAGCACGGGGCTTCGGGGAAGCTGGCAGCCAGACCACGCGAACTCCACCGGCGGCAGCTAGCGAGGGAAAGAGGAACTGAGAGCGCCGCTAATTAATGGGCCACCTGCGCCCAGCCAAACAGGAAAACCGCAGCGGAAGTTTTAACTATACACTGATAACGGCGCGAGCCAACAATGAACGGGGCCGCAGGCAGCGAAACAAGATTGCCGCGCAACGCAGAACCCTCGGGCTTGCACGTAACGGGGGGGGGACCAACCCAAGCCAGAGGGGGACTGGCAATCAAGGACAATGGACCCTGACCGAACCTGCCATCATGGACAATCAAGAGGGATTATTGGGGGGCCGATAATCCGCAGCGGTAACGCGATCGCGGGGCAGAAAAAAGCGCGGGAAGGGGGGAATATAACGAGTGATGCAATTGTACCAAGCCAGTCCTGGCTTTGCTTGTGACTGCTACGTTACGCATGAGTAAACCTCTTTTGTGAACCACACGTGTCACGGGAGTTTCTCTGTCGAACGGGGCAAACCTTACATAAGCAACTTCACCCCGAGGTCAGGCTGTGCAATGCTCAGAGAAATTGCAAAAAAACCAAGAATTACATCTCAGACTCTACAGGCCTCAGTTACCATGTTAAATGTTAAAGTTAATCACAGTACAATTAGAAAAAGACTGAACAAGTATGGTTTGTTTGGAAGGGTTGCCAGGAAAAAGCCTCTTCTCTCTAAAAAGAACATGGCTCACAGCTTAGGTTTGCAAAGTTGCATCTGAACAAATCACAAGACTTCTGGAACACTGTCCTTTGGACAGACGAGACCAAAGTGGAGATGTTTGGCCATAATGCACAGCGCCACGTTTGGCGAAAACCCAACACAGCATATCAGCGCAAACATCTCATACCAACCGTCAAGCACAGTGGTGGAGAGGTGATGATTTGGGCTTGTTTTGCAGCCACAGGACCTGGGTACCTTGCAGTCATTGAGTCGACCATGAACTCCTCTGTATACCAAGGTATTCCAGAGTCAGATGTGAGGCCATCTGTCTGACAGCTAAAGCTTAGCCGACATTGGACCATACAACAGGACAATGATCTTAAGCACACCAGCAAATCTACAATAGAAGGGCTGGAAAAGAAAAGAATCAAGGTGTTGCAACGGCCCAGTCAAAGTCTAGACCTCAACCCAATTGAAATGCTGTGGTGGGACCTCAAGAGAGCTGTGCATAAACAAATGCCCACAAACCTCAATGAACTGAAGCAATGTTGTCAAGAAGAGTGGGCCAAAATTCCTCCACAATGATGTGAGAGACTGATGAAGTCATAGAGAAAATGATGACTTCAAGTTATTGCTGCTGCTGTGGTTCTACAAGCTATTGAATCATAAGGTGTACTTAGTTTTTCACACATGGCTTCTCCATTTTGCCTTTATTTTTGTAAAATAAACGATGACATGGTGTAATATGTCATGTGTTGTTGTTCATCTGAGGTTGTATTTACCTACTTTTGAAAACTGCTAAGGACCAGATGATTTTTATTATGTCCTGATACGTAAAACCACAGAACTCAAAGGAGGTGTACTTTCTTTTTCACACGACTGTACATGACTTGAAGGCAGATGTTTCCCCCAGCCTCTTCTGGATTCTGATAAAACAGTAACAGACCCAGCAGGAGGACATCTGGATAAATATCATTTCCAAAGTCTGAATCCTTCCCTAATTCTTGTATCAGTCAAATGAAGAAGCCAGAACTATCTCAGAGCTATCCCTCTTTTGCAATCCTTTGTTCATGCTGCTAAGAAAGCCACTAGCCAACCCAGCCACTTGGCAAAACCTGTTTCCCTTCTTTGTCCCTCTCTCACCCCACCCCCCACCAATATTCTTTTGTAAGTCTCTGCCATCTTCCCCCTCCCATTTTAATCTGGTGGACACATCTGAAATAGTTATGCTTCAGGACAGAAGTTCCCTATAAACAGAACAGGCTGGGCTCCTGTATTCAATTGCACATATTCTCTCTCTCTCTTACCTAAAGAAACTAAGCCAGTTTCCATCATACCCAGCCCAACAACACAAGCTAAATGCAGCCCAGTGCTGCCAGGAATTCCCCTCTTGCTCTCTCTGCAGTCCAGAAACACATGCACACGCACACACACACGTGTGCTTTCCCCCAGTTCTAACTACTGAATACAAAATGATTTGGTTTCCCTAATATGTATTCATTTAATCAAATTATATGGTCACCCATCTTACAAATGCAACTCTGGGTAACTAATAGCACATTAAAACAATAAAAACATTAGCAAAATAAAAAACCAGCAATAGTCACCAAGGATGAATCCAACAAAACCACCAGCAGAAACCACTCAACAGGCCAGGTTCTGGAGCACATCCAGGTCTTCAGTTCTTTATGGAAGGCCGGCAGGGTTGGGGTGTCAGTGCTCTGGAGGGCAGGCACTGTGACAGGAAAGGCACGCTTCCAGGGCCCCGTAAGGTGGGATCCTTTCACTGAAGAGACCCAGAACCCAGAGTGTGCCCCTCCTGCCAGACCCAGTGGGACAGGGAGAAACCACCGGGGAGAGGCGGTCCCTCAGATAAGCCAGCTGCTGGCCATGGAGGGCTGTACAGGTGACCGCCTGCACCTTGAATTCCGCCCACCGCAGCGGTGTGGGCAGAGGGGAACATGGGCGCACGAGGTGCGCCTGCAACTGCCCGCACCGCTGCATTCTGGGCCAGTTGAAGCTTCTGGGGGGGGGTCCTCAAGGGCAGCCCCACGTAGAGCGGGTTGCAGTAATCTACTCGGGAGGTGATTAAGGCACGAGTGACTGTGAGCAGACCCTGCCAGTCCAGGAAAGGGGGCAACCAGCACACAAAACAAGGTTGTGCAAACATCTTCCTGGCCACAGCTGCCACCTGCTCTGTGGCCAGGAGCTGCGAGTTCAGGAGGCCCCCAAGTTGTGCACTGGTCTGTTTGGGGCAGTGCAAAAAGATGGAAAAGCCCCTGACCCAGGGGGCCCTAAGACCCCCAGCCGCTCAGCCTTGCCGAGGTTGAGCTGAAGGCTGCTCTTCCCCATGCAGACCCGCACAGTCTCTGGACACTGAGGCAGAACCTCCACAGCATCGCTTGGCCAGCCTGTGGGGGAGATGTAAAGTTGGATATCAGACTTGCAAGAATGCATTACTATAGCCGACCTTAATAAAAGTAGTTTTAGCCTTCTTGGGAAATTGATTTCTTGGTATGGTCTATGTAGTGGGGCTGACAACTGCTTAATGGTATGTTTCCAGGTGTGATTCAAGATGCTGGTTATGACCTACAAAGCCCCACGTGGCATAGGGCCTGTTACTTGAGGGACCACTTATCTGCCATGGTATCAGCCTGGGCGGATCAATCCAACATAGCTGGCGCGCTCTGGGTTGCCTCAATTAAGCAATGTCACCTATTGGGACCCCAAAAGTATGCCTTCTCTGTTGTGACACCTGCCCTCTGGGATGAGGTTCCCCTGGCATCTGTGTGGCTCCCACCCTGCTGGCATTATGGAAAGCTCTGAATACCCGACTCTTCTCTGGGTTTGGGTGGTTGGGATCCCTGCTGGATTGTGTGTAGATGTGATCCACCATGGGTTCTTGTTTCTATCCTTTTATAATTCTTATATTCTGTTCTTATGCTGCTGCTTTTATTGTACATCACCCAGAGATGGCTGGAGTTGGGTGGTGCCTAAATTGCATGACCCCTTCATGGATCGCTGCCTTGTCGTGGCGAAGGGGCTTGCGTAACTCAGTGAAGCCATGAGCTATACCGTGCAGGGCCACCCAAGACGGACAGGTCATGACAGAGAGTTCTGACAAAACGTGGTCCACTGGAGAAGGAAATGGCAGCCCACTCCAGTATCCTTGCCAAGAAGACCCCATGGACAATGTTAGAAGGCTAAAAGATATGACGCCGGAAGATGAGCCCCTCAGGTCGGAAGGTGTCCAATATGCTACTGGGGAAGAGCGGAGGGCAATTCCAAGTAGCTCCAGAAAGAGTGAAGCGGCTGGGCCAAAGCCGAAAGGACGTTCAGCTGTGGATGTATCTGGAAGCGAAAAGAAGGTCCGATGCTGTAAAGAACAATATTGTATAGGTACCTGGAATGTAAGATCTATGAACCAAGGCAAGCTGGATGTGGTCAAACATGAGATGACAAGATTGAACATCGACATCTTGGGAGTCAGCAAATTGAAATGGACGGGAATGGGTGAATTTAATTCAGGTGACCATTATATCTACTACTGTGGCCAAGAAACCCTTAGAAGAAATGGAGTTGCACTCATAGTCAATAAGAGAGTGGGAAAGGCAGTAATGGGGTACAATCTCAAAAATGACAGAATGATCTCAGTGCGTATCCAAGGCAAACCATTCAACATCACAGTCATCCAAGTCTATGCCCCAACCACTGATGCCGAAGAAGCTGAAGTTGACCGGTTCTATGAAGACCTACAACACCTTCTAGAACTAGCACCAAAAAAAGATGTCCTTTTCATCATAGGGGATTGGAATGCTAAAGTAGGAAGTCAAGGAGTAATCGGAATAACAGGCAAGTTTGGCCTTGGAGTACAAAATGAAGCAGGGCAAAGGCTAATAGAGTTCTGTCAAGAGAACAAGCTAGTCATAGCAAACACTCTTTTCCAACAACACAAGAGACGACTCTACACATGGACATCACCAGATGGTCAATACCGAAACCAGATTGATTATATACTTTGTAGCCAGAGATGGAGAAGCTCTATACAGACAGCAAAAACAAGACCAGGAGC
The DNA here is from genome assembly GCF_059951505.1 of Python bivittatus. Classification (NCBI taxonomy): domain Eukaryota; kingdom Metazoa; phylum Chordata; class Lepidosauria; order Squamata; family Pythonidae; genus Python; species Python bivittatus. The sequence goes on along the minus strand of NW_028277097.1, from coordinate 24,813,759 downwards.
TGACTGTCGCTCAGATCATGAGCTTCTTACTGCAAAATTTAGGCTTAAATTGAAGAATGTAGGGAAAACCACTAGACCACTCAGGTATGACTTAGATCATATTCCTTGTGAGTACACAGTGAAGGTGATGAATAGATTTAGAGGATTAGATTTGGTAGACAGAGTGCCTGAAGAACTATGGACGGAGGTCCGTAACATTGTACAGGAGGCAGCAACTAAAACCATCCCAAAGAAAAAGAAATGCAAGAAAGCAAAATGGCTGTCTGATGAGGCATTACAAATAGCTGTGGAAAGAAGGAATGCGAAAAGCAAGGGTGAAAGGGAAAGATATAAGCAGCTGAATGCAGATTTCCAGAGAATAGCCAGGAGAGATAAGAAGGCCTTCTTAAATGAACAATGCAAAGAAATTGAGGAAAACAATAGAATGGGGAAGACTAGAGATCTCTTCAAGAAAATTGGAGATATGAAAGGAACGTTTAGTGCAAAGATGGGCATGATAAAGGACAAAAAAGGCAGGGACCTAACAGAAGCAGAAGAGATTAAGAAGAGGTGGCAAGAATACACAGAAGAACTATACAAGAAAGATCTTGATGTCCCTGATGTCCATGCTGGTGTGGTCACTGACCTTGAGCCAGACATCCTAGAGAGTGAAGTCAAGTGGGCCTTAGGAAGCATTGCTAACAACAAAGCTAGTGGAGATGACAGTATTCCAGCTGAGTTATTTAAAATACTAAAAGATGATGCTGTTAAAGTGCTGCACTCAATATGCCAGCAAGTCTGGAAAACGCAACAGTGGCCACGGGATTGGAAAAGGTCAGTTTACGTTCCAATTCCAAAGAAGGGCAATGCCAAAGAATGCTCAAACTATCGCACAATTGCACTCATTTCACATGCTAGCAAGGTTATGCTCAAAATCCTACAAGCTAGGCTTCAGCAGTACGTGAACCGAGAACTACCGGATGTACAAGCTGGGTTTCGAAGAGGCAGAGGAATTAGAGATCAAATCGCCAACATTCGCTGGATCATGGAGAAAGCACGAGAGTTCCAGAAAAACATCTACTTCTGCTTCATTGACTATGCAAAAGCCTTCGATTGTGTGGATCACAACAAACTGTGGCAAATTCTTAAAGAGATGGGGGTACCAGACCACCTTACCTGTCTCCTGAGAAATCTGTATGCGGGCCAAGAAGCAACAGTCAGAACCGGTCACAGAACAACCGATTGGTTCAAAATAGGGAAAGGAGTACGACAAGGCTGTATACTGTCACCCTGCTTATTTAACCTATATGCAGAGTACATCATGAGAAATGCCAGGCTGGAAGAATCACAAGCCGGAATTAAGATTGCAGGGAGAATCATCAACAACCTCAGATATGCGGACGATACCACCCTAATGGCAGAAAGTGAAGAAGAACTAAAGAGCCTCTTGATGAGGGTGAAAGAGGAGAGTGCAAAAGCTGGTTTGAAACTCAACATTAAAAAAACTAAGATCATGGCATCTGGACCCATCAATTCCTGGCAAATCGAAGGGGTAGAAATGGAAGCAGTAACAGACTTCATTTATTTGGGCTCCAAGATCACCGCAGACGGAGACTGCAGCCATGAAATTAAAAGACGCTTGCTCCTTGGGAGGAAAGCTATGGCAAACCTAGATAGCATATTAAAAAGCAGAGACGTCACCTTGCCGACAAAGATCCGCATAGTCAAAGCTATAGTTTTTCCGGTAGTAATGTATGGCTGTGAGAGCTGGACCATAAAGAAGGCTGAGCGCCGAAGAATTGATGCCTTTGAACTGTGGTGCTGGAGAAGACTCTTAAGAGTCCCCTGGACTGCTAGGAGGTCAAACCAGTCAATCTTAAAGGAAATCAACCCTGATTGCTCATTGGAAGGACTGATGATGAAGCTCAGGCTCAGATACTTTGGTCACCTAATGCGAAGAGAGGAGTCTTTGGAAAAGACCCTGATGCTGGGAAAGATTGAAGGCAAAAGGAGAAGAGGACGGCAGAGGATGAGATGGTTAGATAGCATCACTGAAGCAATGACCATGAAACTGAGCAAACTCAGGGAGGCAGTGAAGGACAGGAAGGCCTGGCGCAATATGGTTCATGGGGTCACGAAGAGTCGGACACGACTTAACGACTGAACAACAACAACAACAAAATTGCATGAATTAAATTAACTGAAGAATGGCAAGAATCACCACCAGTGAAATGGGGCATCAGCCATTCTGGGCAGACCTCCAAGAATGACTCAAGGAAACCAAACGGAAGGCGGCTGCTTCCTTGCAGTCCTGTTCCGAGCACATTTGCTGATCAACACTCCCAGCACTCCTGAACAACTGCAAGCGCGCAGTTCTTATGCAGCCTGGAGCTCCATTAAATTCCTTAAATGAGGCAAGGTGTTGGCTAATTAAGCCTCCTGTACCAGCACTATCTACAGGTAATGCAGTCCTCTGCCTATTGTCCACCTTTGCTGTCCCCCATTTGAACTTCCCAGCACCTGAAGTTTGCATCACCAACATTCAGCAGTAAAACTCATTTCTAGCACCACTTCAGAACTTCTCCCGCCCCCCCACCCACCATATCTAGGTCCATCATGCAGCCCAGGAGAAGCAGTGCCATGGAGCTGTTTTAATGATCCCGAAAGTTTTGCCCAGCATCTTTTGCCATCTATAGGTCAGCCCAGGATAGTTGCCCCTCTTGTTACACTGAAACAGGGCTTCTTCTCAGTTTTACGTGATTTTGAAAACGAACTTGGTCAGTACCCATCTTCTTCCAGGATTTACACCTCAGTTTAGAAAGAATTCTGTCACTCCACACATCCCAAGTTCCTTTCATTTCAAGACCAGAAATTAGATTTTAAGTCAGTCCTGCAACACAGTACAGTCATGTTGAAGAGAAAGTGATTAAGCTTCTTGATGATTAGCCTGTCTATCCGTGGGGACAGTTATTAAAAATCCCTAATGTTAACCTCTTTGAAGAGAGCCTCTAATTGGCTTAGTGGATAAGCAACTATGAGATATGGCCAAGTCTTCAGGCTTTCAGCAGAAGAGGGAAGACAGGATGTCTTAGTTTTTCACTTGCTGGGGAAATTCTGGGTCAGCCCATTTTCTTTGCCTGCTCTTTACAACAAAGCCCCCAGCTCAGCCTCCCTTTTGTTGTGACCGGCCTGCCCACAGGAACTGGAAGCCTGAGTGAGCTTAGAAGGAACCCACACTCAGGGTTTGTGAAGGCTCTTTCTTCGCGGTTGCAACACGCAAGCATCACTTTCTCCAATTCTCCAGCAAGCTTTAGGACTAACCCGCAGGCTGTGGATCGCTGCCATCCCAGCACCAAACTTCGGCAGCAAAATGGCTGATTTTCAATGTTGCAAATTCTGGCTGTTTGTTTTCAGAAAAGGAAAGATGAAAATGGACGTGGGAGACCTCTGAGAGGCAAAGTACTCCTAGTTCCACCTTCAAAGTCCCCCCACCCCCCGCACTGAATTTCAGGAGCGCAGTTTCAGGCTATTTTCTTTGGGAGAAGAGTGGAAATGAGAGCAGCCACTCTTCCCAAGTCCTCCTGCTCCCCAGTCCACCCCGCAAAGCCAAGGGAAGGCAACCCCCAGGGCCGCCTCTTCATCACCCCACAAAGCGTCCTGCTCCCTCTCCCGCCAGGCCAACCGAACGGACTCCGGGCTCTACCCAGCCGAACACCCCCGTCTCTGCTTCAGGCAATAACCGAACACAATGTCTGAAGACCCACCCAGAAGGACCCAGGTACAAAGACTTTTCTGGGGTTCCCAGATGCTGCGAAGTCAGCCAGATGAATCACTTTCTACCATGAATGCAGCAGTGCGGGCATGATGGGCATGCCTCGGTATGCCCATGTAACAGCTTTGCGAGGTGCACTGGCTGCCGGTTTGCTTCCCGGTGTGATTCAAGGCGCCAGTCACTACCTATAAACTCCTTCACAGAACGAGGGCTGGTTCCTTGACGGACGTCTCTCCCCAGTTGTGCCTACCCTTCCTGTTAGATCCGGTAGGACAGGCCTGTTCCGGGTCCCCTCAATTAAACAATGTCACCTATCAGGACCCGGAAGCACGCCTTCTCCGTCACAGGGCCTGCCCTCAGGAATGGGGTTCCCCGAGAGTCAAAAGGCCCCCGCCCTGCTGGTGCTTCGAAGGACCTTAAAGACCTGTCTCTTCGTCCAGGCTGTCGGCGAGGGTAACAGAAGCCCTCTTCGCACCATGTGGGCTTATTTATTTTTTGTTCTTTCTGGTTCCTGCCATCCTTGCCATCTTTTATTCTTGTCTCTTACTGTATTTTTTTCTTGATTTTAATGTTTTTACTTGTGGGCCACCCTGAGTCATTGGGAGCTGAGTGGCATAAAAATGTGATAGATACATGATAGACAGACAGACAGACAGACAGCCGAAGGAGGAAAACTCCTCACTTACAACACTGGGAGACCGCAGGGGGCATCAGCTGCTTCTGGACGTCTTCTGTAGGAGACGGCTGGGGAGGGGGAGAGAGAGAGTAAGTCCTGCTGCCTGGAACTTCAACCGCCTGCAGCCCACCCACCTCTGGGGGATGCCAGAGCTACGGAAGGGACAGCACCCTGCCAACGCCCCGTCCCACGCTGGGGAGAAACACTGCTCGGCCTCTGGAGCCAGCAGGGAAGCCTCCTCCGGCTGGGCCGAGCAAACGCGCTCCCTCTGGAGCTCCTCAGCAGCCACAGAAGGAATCCCGGCACATCAGAGCACAAGAGCAAAGCCACACTTACGTGGCATCCCACCTTACTGTTAAAAGCTGCTTCCTATCTTTCTATGCTGTGCCCATGTTTAGGCCAGTATTAGCCTTCAGGGACTGGCTGAAGCCAAGGCAACGTTGCCTGATGGGGCCCCGGAAGCAGCACCTCTCCCCTGGAACAGCTTCCCTGCGGCCTCCACAGGGCCCCCCTCGTTCAGAGTCTTTAAAACGTGGCCTCAGTATGGCACACCACCCAGATTTGATAAATAATAATACAGGCAACAACGTGGGGCTCCAGATGGCCTCAGGCCCCTCTCTGAACCCCCACCCAGAAAGTTCTCCAACCTCAGAGAAATTCTTGTGCATTTTTTGGCCTAAAATAGGTTTAAGGAAAAGCCAGTGAAATTCCGAAAACTTCACCGAAGACTACCCGGTTTTGCCTTTCTCGCATCCGCTGAAGCATTATGACAGCCCTGGACACCAAAGGTGGCCCACCCCTGCCACAGGGCTGTCCACTGAGTGGTACAGCTGGGTCTTGGTCACTGCTCCTGCTACAGGCCACCACAGCTATCACCCCAGGTTGGTCCAAGCTGTATTTCCCCACAAAATAGCAGGGGCAAGTTGCAGAAGCCTCAGGGCCACTAGGCCAAGCATCCAGGACCTGTGCTGGAAGTCTTACTGGCCTCAGACCGGGGCTTCTTTCTCACTTTTTCTAAAAAAAGGCTGGGTGTTAAATAGCCAAAAAATACAGTAAAGAAAACAGCACAACAGTACAAACCAGGGGGGAAAAAAACTTGTCACAATGATCTGTCGATGTTATACAAATATCAACAAACCATACAAGATATATTAACCTATTAAATGCAATCTGTCTTAAGACTTAACTGAGTTCCATATATTTTGCTTGGCAATTACATGTGTGCGCCCTCAAGTCAGCGTTGACTCCTGGCAACCACCTGGACAAGTCCCTGCAGTCTTCTTGGCAAGATTTTGGAAGTGGTTTGCCATTGCCCCCTTCCTAGGGCTGAGAGGGAGACTGGCCCAAGGCCCCCCAGCTGGCTTCATGCCTCAGGTGGGACTAGAACTCGCAGCCTCCCAGTTTCTAGCCTGGGGCCTTCACCACTGTACCAACCTGGGTCTCTTGGCAATTATGCCAAAACAATTTTCAATTTACTTACGTTATTGTTTCAGTATAATTATAGGCTACTGAGAATCTTTAAAGAGCATGACCTACATTCTTACAATAAATACATAATAGGTATTCATTTACTTTTAAAACAAGGAGCCGCTTTTGCACAATGTCAGGACAGTGTTGTGCAGATTTTTCAGACCTGAGCTAGCAGATGTCTGGACCCAGCCCCCCCCCGCTCCAAAATCAGTCTACCCCTTACAAAGATGCTGCTATCAAAGAGCGGTACAAGCCTGCCCAGGTGAAAGGGTGCTGCGTGTAAGCAAAGGCTCTGGAGTCCTTGGGGTTCTCTGAGCTTGGTTGTTTTCCTGCAGACGTTTCTCTTCTATCGCTACAAAGGCTGTGTTCTGCCACCTGTGCCCAGATTGTCCCAGTCCCGGAGGAAGCTCAGACAAGAGACACATTCTTCCCAGAGGAAGCCCTCCAAAGCCATGTTCCTCCCACCCAGCTTCCTGGGTTTAGCTAGCTTGGACTGTCACCACGTCAGCATCGACCTGGGTCTCCAGGGTACACTCCAGAAGGAAGTCCACCACCAGCACGATGGCAAGTCCTTCTACAGGAGCATGGTTAACCAGTTCAGAAGCTGGGTCATTTTGCAGCTAGAAAGAGTCCCCAGCAGAAGAGGATATGCAGCGAGAGACCCACCTCATCATCTTCCTCCAAGGAGTTCATCTGCTTTAGCTTCTTGGTCCAATATTTGGCTTCTTCCTCCGGAATGTCTACAGCAGAGCAGAGACGCACAAGCCTTGAATCAAGGGTGGGATGACTATGCCCATGTCCAGTCCTTGCTGGAGATTCCCCACGCTTCCCACCCAGACTGCCAGCCAAGCCTACATCTGATCTGTCTTGGCATCACCACAGCACCTGGGTCAGCCGCAAAAACTCGTTCTTGGAAAAGGAAACCATGGCTGAAGCAAATGCCTGAGTAACTTTAGCGCCCCTTCCTGATGCCTGGGTGCCTGTCCCATCCGACAGAGGGAGGCTGGTCGTGGGGGAGGTCAGCATCCCGGGGGCTTTCGTGGCGGAAAACACTCGCCTACATCTCCACCAAGGCTTTTCTGGCACCAGAGGTGCCCTTTTTTAATTCACCCAGGCCGTTTAAGGTATGTTCACAATTTTCAACATCTTTTAAGGCTTTTAATCATGTGCTTTTAAAAAATATTATTAGTTTCTTCTTTGGTGAATATATTTTGGGGCTTATCAAGTTGTTTTCATTCTTTTTTTGTGATTAAGTGGCTGTCTCTAGTTAGCACAACCACCTTTTTCTTGATGTTGACTCTGGATTATAAGGGGAAATTGGGTTGCATTAGTGTATTTTACATTTTGTTTTAAGCAGAACTCTTCCATGTTGCCTTGGGAACTGTATTTTGAGAAACTAACCGATGTAAATAGATCAGCAATGTAGATATGGGTCTCTCTCTCACGCACACACATAGTTCTGTGGCCGAAGGACAAATGCTATGCAACCCTTTGCAAGTTCCCCCTTTAGCGCAATGGCCAAAGGTGCCCCTCCCGGGGTTTGGGAGGAAGCAGGAGTGGGGAGGCTGAGATGCGAAGGGAAGCAGCAGCTCCAGCTCTGCGAGCCCTCTGCGTCCTCAGGGAGCTTGGCTTTACTTAAGATTTCCCCTTCCGCTTCCCAAACTGGGCTGAGGAACAGAAGGAATGAAGCAGAGCCAGTCCCATGGGCCGGGCAGGATAAGGGCTGTGCCAAGGGGCTACCTCTGGACAGAAATGGCAGTCAATATCACACTCAGCCACAGGGGCCTCTGCAATTATCTTCTTGATGCTTTCATCACAAAGATGACATTGGAATCATAGCAGTGAAATCCCAAATGGGTAACTCCGAAACCAGTGAGTCTGCAGTTTTAGCTGGGGTAAAGGAGAGAAAAAGACATTGCTGGGGAGAAAAGAGCACTCAAAGGCAGACCCACTCCCTGTCCTTTCACGCTAACAGCTTGCCCAAATGTAGAAGCTTCCTAGCAAAAGTCCGGCGGGCTGCAGAATCATAGACTGTAAGAGCTGGAGAGGATCTCGGAGATCATCTAGTCTAACCCCTGCCTGGCACAGGAATCCGCTCCTGCGGCCCCCTGGCCTTTAATGTTCATTAAATATTTCTAAGGAAGGCGTGCCCACCACCTCCCAAGCGGTCTGTCCCGCTGTCGAACAGCTCTGACTACGAGGAAATCTGAACTGACGTCCCATCGCCTTCTTGAAACTTAAGCCCTTCATTTCCTGCCTTTCTTGTGGAGCGACTCTGAGCAATTCTGCCCAAAACAGCCCTTGAGGTAGTCCAACAGCGGCTATGAAGTCTTCTCCGGGCTCAACATACCCGACAGGAATATGTTTTTTTTCCGTTGTATTTAATGATTTATTAACAGCATTTAATGGTGTTTATTGTGATTTGTTTTTATCATTATTTTTATGGCTTATTTTTAGTTTCATACATTGTAAGCCACCTAGATTCACTCCAACAGGGCGAATCCCATTTGGATGAATGTAAATAAGTCTATCAATCAGTCTTATTCCTCACGAGGTTTTCCTTCCAGGCACCCACCGTATCGTATCGTATCGTATCGTATCGTATCGTATCGTATCGTATCGTATCGTATCTTATCTTATCTTATCTTATCTAGGTTGCTCTTCCCTGGACATACTCCAATTTGTCAGTTGTCCTTCTAAAAGTGCCCAGAATTACAGGCAATATTCCACATGTGGTCTAACTAATGCAAGGTCAAGAAGTGGTCTTGATCTCACTATTACACATCTGTTAATGTAATATAGGATTACATATGCTTTTTTTGCAGCTGCATCACACTGGTGGCTCAGATTTAGCTTATGATCCACCAAAACGTAGATCCTTTTTGCACGTGTTGCTGCCCAGAACGTCCTATGCTCACGCCTTTGACTTTTACCACCCAAATGTAGGGTTTTACATAGCTCCCTCATGGAATTCAGGCTTGCTGACTTCTACCCATTGTTCCAGCTTGTCAAGATCCTCCTGAACTCTGTTATGGTCCTTTAAAGTATTTTCTACCTCCTCTGTCCTCATGTTATCTGCACGTGTGTGATAATGCCATTTTCTATTTATTTTTGTTTTTTAAACAAATTTATATGGCCACCCAACTCACACACAGTGACTCTGCTGGCTCACAGAATTAAAACCTATAATACAAAAAAACCAATAACCCCCCCGACCCCCCATGGCGGCAACACACACACTCAGACTAGCCACTTGATTGGCTCTGTGTCAGCCTGGAGCTCCCAGGCCCACTGGCAAAGCCACGTCTTCAGGGCCTTCCGGAAAAGTATCGGGGAGGGAGCCACCATGGAGAAGGCCCTTTTTCTTGGTTCCACTAGATGGACCTCCCTCACTGAAGGGATCCGCAACATACCCTGCCTCCCCACTCTGGTGGGCCGGGTAGAAGTAACTGGGGTGAAGCGGTCCTTCAAATAACCTGGCACCAAAAGCCGTGTAGGGCTTTAAAGGTGACAGCCAGCACCTTGAATTGGACCCAGAAGCAAATCGGCAACCAATGCAGCTGCCGCAAAAGAGGTGACACATGCGCAAATCTAGGCTTGTGCAAAACTGTGCAGGCTGCCGCATTTTGAACCAACTGAAGCTGCCGGATACTCCTCAAGGGCAGCCCCATGTAAAGCGTGTCACAACAGTCCAGACAGGAGGTCACAAGGCCATGAGTGACAGTGAGCAGAGTCTCCCGGTCCAGGAATGGGCATAACTGGCGCACAACATGCAGTTGCACAAAGGCCCTCCAGGCCACCTCATTCAAAAGTATGTTGGATAGCACAGGGCCTGGAACACAGACCTACTTTGCCACTCAAGACGTCCTTCCATGTTAACGCAGAGCTACTGATTCTACTCGCTGGGGGTGACTGTCCAACCAGTCCTGCATCGGTGTAACAGCAGTGTAGCCCAGCCCACACGTAGTGATCTTTCCTATTAGGATTTACTGGAGGTTTTGCTAACATTAAGATGCACTGTGTCCCCCACATTCCTGTCATCAACTAGAGCAGTCACTATCTAAAAAAGGAGGTCAGGTTGGTAATCTGGTGCTGGCTCCTTGTCCGAATTCTCACAAATCCGCTGCTTCATAATCTGCTTGGGAGTTTTGCCCAGTTCTTCTGGGTTGGTAGCTCCTCAGTGATGACAATAAAAACAGTGGTCCCTTTCTAATCCTCTGGCATTCCATGAACATGGAGAGGGGCTCTGAGATGGCCCCCATGAGCTCCTTTGAGACTCTTGGGCAACTGGTCCTGGCTTGGAGACTTAAACTTGTTCATGGTATCCAGGGGCTCCCTAACTATCTCTTTGTTTACTAGTCCCTCCTTGTGGTTCTGCCTAGCTCCATTTGAACACAGTTCCTCTTCGGGGAGAAGATGAAGGAAAGCAGAAGCTCTGCCCTTTGCCCATCCCTCCTTACTACCCAACCATTTTCTCCTTGCAACAGATCCGCCCCTTCCTTTTTCTTCCTCTGACTACTGACCCAGCCAAAAAAGGCCCTTTTCTTGCTTTTAGCTTCTCTAGTGAGCATCCGTTCCAGTTGTGCCTCAGCCTTTCTAACCTTCTTTCTATAAATATTGGCTATTGGCTGGTACAGCTCCTTGGTAATCACACCTATCTTCAATTCCTACACATGCTTCTTTTTTAACCTCAGCTGAAAGCTCCTTTTGTATTCACAATGATTTCCTAAGCCACCCTTCCCACATTTTTTCTCACAGGGATGTATTTCCAGTATCTTATTCTTGAGAAGTTCCCAACTTTCCCACACACCCTTTGTCTGGAGAATTTATTGCCATGGGATCCTACCTAGCACTCATCTAAGGTTGCTGAAAGTGGCTCTCCTAAAATCTAGGCTGCATGCATATTATGGTTCAATTTTTTATTCCATGATATTCTGTGCCTCAAGATAACTTAGTCATATCCTCCCAAAGTTCCCACTGCTTTTATCTTTTCAACCAACCCTATCATTTAGGACTAGACCAAGAAGAGCTGATCTCTTTCCCTTCTTCAACCTTCTGGAAAGTGAGACAGCCAGCAACCTCTCTGAGGATTTTTTTAGATCTTATGTTTTTGGCTGAGTTGGTTTTCCAATATAAGTCTGGGTAAGTGAAGTCTCCCATTATTACTGTCTCTTCTCCCTGGAATTTCTGCAATCTGATCCAGGAGGGCATTTTCTTGATCCTCTCCTTGGCTTGGTGGTTTGTAATGCATCCACGACAATGTCGTGTCTCCTCCCTTTTATTCTTATCCAGATGCTCTTGACCGGATCTACCACTCCAATTCCTGTGCCATCCTCCTGCCCTCTTGTCTCACTTCTTCTTTCCGAATAAGTTGTACCCTTCAATCCGTGTGTTCCACTTGTCAGCATGGTCCCACAATAAGAAATAGCTGAACTGTATTGGCCTTCCCCCATTAACGCTTCTAGTTCATCCTGTTCGTTCCTTGTTCTTGGAGTGTTTCTACAGAGACCCTGGAAGGTTATGTAACTTGACCTACTTCTCTGTGTGTGGATCCTTTCCATCCAGCTTATCACTCCAGTCCCAGGATTACAAATGATGGATTTTCTCTCAGTTAAAGAAAAATTGATGGTTTTATGGAAGACCCAGCAGAAATCTGCTTAGCTTAAACTGGCCACAGAGCTTCCACATTTACTATATCCTTTCCCTGAGCATCTCCCAGGACTTGGGGCTATCTATGCTTTGTAACTCCCATTAAGGTTTACATATTTATTAATCAGATGTTGCTTGCTCCCCCACAACAACCTTACAACAGACTTGCCCAAAGTCACTCAGGGAGCTGGACAAGGCTGAACTAGAAATAAGCAATATACAGTGCAGAATTTCCTTAATACAGGCATTAATGGCTTTGCAGCTAATCCTGAAAGGCCCTCCCAAACACCAGACTTTGACCAGCATCCAGAAGACAGTGACAGCACAGGCCATCCTTGCCTTGGTTATAAAGAAGAATTTGGGGGCCCAGCTAAAAACCCCTCACCCAAATTCATCTTTCCAGGGAAAACAAAGCACTGTCTCAGTAGATGGTGTCAAACTGGGCCACTGCCCCATGACAAAAACACTTTCCCAGGGAGCTAAAGCTGTCAGCTCAGCCACAAAACATTCAGGAGGCCAAGGAATGCTCATAAGATGGGAGAAGATACTTGAGAGAAGCAGGGCCCTGGGAAAGCAGAAGGAAATAACTCCCTAGAAAGAAAGTCTGTTAACAAAGTACTGCCTTTTTGTTCTTTCAAAGCCCCACTTCTTTGTAGTTCTGCCCAACTGCTTCATACAGGTAATCCTCTGGTTACAACAGCAGTTGGGACTGGGACTGCCATCGCTACGCAATGCGGTTGTAAAGTGAGATGTCACATGACTGCATCACTTAGCGATGGCAATCCCGGGCAGTCCCAGTTGCCACTGTTACCCCAAGCTGCATGGGGTGTTAAGCAGGAAGAGGCTGGAGTCCCAGACAAGGAGCGCAGGGGGGCCATAGGGGGGCCACGGGGGGGGGAGAAGCCAGGGAGGGCCTGGGAGGGCCAGCAGAGGCTGCACGTGGGTAGATGGGGGTGTTATGGGCAGGAGAAAAAGTGGGAGCGATTTATTGGAGTGACTTGCGACCTTCCCTGCTGGCTTCCCCACTGACTTTGATTGTGAGAAGCTGGCAAAGAAGGTCACAAATGGTGATCACGTGACCACAGGGGTGCTGTGATGGCTGGAACCTTGAGGACTAGTTGTACGTCCATTTCTTCAGTGCTGTTGTAATTCTGAATGGTTATTGAATGAATGGATGTAAGCTGAGGACTGCTTGTAGTTACAGCCTAAGGGGCTCACTGACCTCTCTTGCCACAGGGTACGAAGCACCAGCTGCTCCATCCAATCCCACGTGTACTCCGACTGGCGTGAGTCTCTAACGAAGGACAGTAACTCCACTCCTCTTTGCCTCCAGTGCTATCATTAACCAATCTGGGTGCAACTTAAGGTGCCCCGATCCCCTGGTTGAATGTACCGCTAAAAAATTCTACTACAAGTTAGCAGGCTGTTCCATAGGAGTGGGGGCTCCACTCTCAGGGCTCATCCTGCCACCACCCCTCACAGAGAAGGATAAGCCCAAATCCTTGGAATTAGCAGCTTTCTTTCACTGTCTGGAATTAGTTAACCTGGAATTGTTGTACACTGCCCAGAGTCCCGTTGGGTGAGATGGGAGGCCATACCAATGTGATTAATAACTAAATAAAATAAATAAATACAATTTAGAATTAGTTAACCTTCTGTGTAATTCAGACAGGCTCGAAGAGGCAATTGCCCCTCACTGTTCAGAAGACAAACATGGGAATCGTGTTCTGATAGATCATCCTGGGTGAAACTAATGTTTCACCTGTTGCAAGAGAAAGCACCAAAAGGGCTTGTTAAACGCGTGTTAAACTGAGACTGTAAGTTTTAATAGCCTTTGATTGTCTGGTGGCTTGGAGAACAAAGGCAGGGCCTCTTGCTGCTATTTATTTCAACAAAAAAATGCAACGCCCCTTTTGAAGACCACCCCTTCCCTCCTTCTGAAAGCAAAAGCAAAAAAGAAGTGGTGGGGTTGTGAGAGACTGCACGTGGCACCTTACAGCCCTTTCGCTGGAATTCAGCCCTGGAAAGGAACCTGCTACTAAAGACACACCCAGCTGTGGCTTAGGACCACGGGAACAAGGAGAAAAGTTCAGCCGCACTCACCAAAAGGTAACTCAAATCTTGCGTCCAACAATATCTTATGCGGTGTTGGATTTTTGGTGCCGCAGACCTCCTGACCGTTCATCAAAACCTCTGCCTCCAGAGTGGACCACTCCCCTGGACCTTCCTGAAATGGAGGAACAGGTACGGCATGATAGTTGCTCAGAGGCTCTGACTATGAACACTGGGCTGGCCCCAAAGGCCTGGCAGGACACTGAACTTGCAGGAGAACAGAGGAAATCAGGGAAGCTCCCTTGGCCTGGTCTACCACTCAGTATGCTGGGCAAGCTGCTGAATGGGCGTCCTCTGCCCATTTCAAACCTGGAACTAAGCCCCTTCCCCAGACCGTGGACACCTCCTTGATCCAAGCTGCCTTCGAGGTTCACGGGAATTCCCAAAGGCTGTTTTTAATCTTTTGGAAAAACCACCTGACCAGTCCACATTAGAAGCCCTTTGGGGAGAGGGGGCACTTCCCAGAACATCGCCTGCTGTACTTCCCTGGGCTGCATCTCTTTTCTCAAAAGGCAAATGCCCAAGAAAAGAGTGTGCCAGAGAAACTGGAATCCTGACTTGCATACATGGCACAACTCCAAACCTGGAGCAGTTGGGGAAAGACCAGATTTAGCAGAATTGAGGGGCAAGGATGTTTCAGTGAAATAGTTCAGTGCCTAGACTTTGACCAAGAAATGCTTGGAATGAAAGCTGCAGAGGCAAAGCAGTGTTAAGCAGACAAGCACACTGACCCTGTGCTAGAAAATAAGCACTCTCTGTTTATTTAAGTTACAATTCGTTAGGCATCAGAAGTCAGACCATGGGTACAGTCAAGGGAATACCTAAATCTCAGAGGGTAAGCATCGAGAAATACACAGTTCAAGAACTAAAATCCCAGGGAAGAAAACTATCAGAAGCTGTTCTTGAACTGTGTGGCCACAAACCTCAGCCCAATACTTGATATATTTACACTAAATCCAAGTTTGGAAATGGCTCCCCAACGCCTGGTTCTGCAGGTTGTGGCTTAGTCCATACTCAAAACAGGCTCAGTTCTAGATATTTAAGCGCAGCTCAGGAACTACAATTCAAGTGCAGACTGCACTTCTATGTTAAAGTTCCATTTTCGGTTCAGTTTTTAAAAAATCTAGACAGTACTCAGCAATTCTTCAGACCAGGAGAGCATAGTATCAAACAGACCACAAGTTCTCTCTGTGGAAGATGACAATATTCCCCCCCAAATACCACAGTATATGTATCTTTATCTGTATCTTAGGGGGTCAGTGAATAGCTGCCTTATTTTTGATCATCAAAGTGAATTTAGATACAGGTAGTCCTCAACTTACAATGGCAATTGGGACCAGAATTTGATGCAGTCATAAAGTGCAACTCCATCGCTTAGCAACGGCAATCCCTGAAGTCACGGTTGCCGTCGTTAACCGAATCCTACAGTCATTAGGCGAGGCAACCAAGTCAGTGAGGAAGCTGGCAGGAAGTTACAAGTCCCAGACAGCTTGCAAGCAGGTAAATGGTTGCTGCTGGGTCGGGGAGGGTGTGCGGGGTGCGCGAAGATGTGAGGGAGGTGTAGCGAGGCTCAAGAAGAGCATGCAGGGATGCGAGGGAGGCGCGGTGAGGGTGCGTAAAAGGCACAGCGAAGCTCAGGAAGTGTGTACAGGGGTGAGGGGGAGAGAGAGGTGTGCTGAAGCTTGGGGAGGGTGCACAAGGGTGCATGAGGGTGCAAGGGAGGCACAGCAAGCGTTGGGGAGGGTGTGTGAGGGTGCATGGGGATGCGCAAGGATGTGAGAGAGGCATGGCAAGAGTCGGGGAGGGTGCATAGGGATGCAAGGGAGGCACAGCAAGGGTTGGGGATGGTGCAGAAGGGTGCATGGGAGCGCGCAAGGAGAGAGGCATGGCAAGGGTCAGGGAGGGTGCATGGTGTGAGGGAGGCACAGGGAGGGTGTACAAGTGTATGTGGCGGTATATGAGGGAGGCATGGTGAGGGTTGGGGAGGGTACATGGCGCAGCAAGGCTTGGGAAACGTGTGTGGGGGTGCGAGGGGGTGCGAATGGTTGCTGAATGAATGGTCATAAATCGAGGACTACCTGTACAAGAGAATAATAAACAAGTAGGTCCAACAAAGTTATACTGGACTCCAGAAGAGGAGATTGGTCAAAAGGAAGTTCAAAGGAATTAGGCCAACTTCTCTGAGACTTGGAGAGCTACTGACCTCATCTGACTGACGGATAGTCTTCAGCGCAATCCAGGCTGTTCCAACCATCGTGTCCCAGATCAGCCCTTTGTTCCATACTTCCACAATCAAGCCTAGGTCCAGGCGGCTGATCTCACTGGAAAGGTGGTTCGAAAGAACAGATATATTAGCATCTAAAGGAAGAAAATGAACTCCTCACATTGGACTCTTACTGCAAATGGCTACCCCAAATGGCCCATTTTGATTGCAGTGCCCTCCTTGAACACAGACTTCAACTCGGCCAACGGATCTTGCCTCTTCAGGAAACCCTGGGGGCCAGGAGAAAGAGCACAGCCCTCCTTACCATGGCTAGCCTTACCGCAGCCAACTGCACTGATGCTCCTTGGCCACTAGAGGTCCATTTAGACCACAAAAAATCAAGGTTTATTAGGCAGGGAGGAGGAGGAGGAGGAGGAGGAGGAGCAGCAGCAGCAGCAGCAGCAGCAGCAGCAGCAGCAGCAGCAGCAGCAGCAGCAGCAGCAGCAGCAGCCTCTGCCGCCGCCGCAGATCAGGTGCTCTCCTGTACTTTAGCCAGCACCATGGACAACTATCTTCCCTTTGAAGTCCAGATGGATTTTTAAAAAATGCAAATAGCACTCGGCTTTGCAATTTCTCCTTTCTTACCATATTTGTACCCGAACATTCACATCAATTTAAGGGCATTTGTTTCAGAAACCTCCTCATCCCCCAGTTAATTTATGAATTCTTCCCATTCGCCCCAATACACTGGTCTTATAGAATTCTAGTTGCAACTAACAAGTTAATATTATAAAATGCAATGAATTCAGATTCAGCCACCAGATTTGGTCAGCCTGTTGCTGAGAGAAGTTCAAGGGCAGTTTGGCTGCACTTCCAAACGTGTACAGATGCTGATCTCTTGGCGCAGGATCAGCAGGAATCTCCCAGGGGAAAGACTCTACTCTGTGGGGGCTTTGCCCAGGCCCAGCCGGTGCCTTGGGGGCTGGGCGAGCTCCCAGTGCGTCACTTACAAGAGAAAGTCTTGCTCCCAACATGGCTGGCCCCCTCGGACGGCAACTGTGGTGCTCTTGACATTTTGGACCTTCAGGGTTACATAGGTGTTGAATTTCTCTAGACAGAGGCAGATTTTTTTCATGAGACAAACATCTGTAACATGACAGAAAACTGACCCCAGAGAATTTTACAAACTGCCCTTCAGAAGAACGAAGCTGAATAACATTTCAGCAAGCTCTTCCACTGCAATGAGTATTTACTTCAATTATCAACAAGACTTTTTAAGCATTATGGAAGGCTAAGAAAAGACTGACAAGAGGCAACCACTGGATCCAATGGAACTAGCCAATTTTCACCCAACCTTCCCTTTTGGTGGTGGGTCTGCAGTTCCAGAGGGCCTGGAGGAAACAGACCATCTGGATGCTTTTCAGTCTGCTCTTAGGCCTGGTTACAGTACTGAGACAAAATTGGGCATACTTGAGGATGACCTCTCTCGGGTCTGGGAAGGGGAGAGTGCATCCACCCTGGCTCTCCTTGATCTCTCAGCAGCTTATGATACTATCAACTAGGGTATCCTTCTGGGCTGGCTTAGGGGCTTGAGAGTAGAAGGCAGGGTTACAGCAGTTCTCCTTCTCCAGGGCTGGTTCCAGTTGGTGGTGGGAAGAGAGGGCCAGCCCTAGACCTCTGTTTTGCAGGGTCTTATTCAACTTCTATAGGTAGTCCTCGCTTAACTACCACAATTGGGACCAGCAACTTCATCACTAAGCAACACAGTCATTAAGCGAGACATCACATAACCGCGACAGACTTACAACCTCATTTCTGCCATGATCGTTAAGCGAATCACCCACAGTTGCTAAGTGAGACATCACGTGACCGCAACTTGTGATTTTATTGCCGGCTTCTCCATTGGCTCTGCTTGTTGGAAGCTGGGTATGGAGTGTGCAAATGGTGATCATGTGATTGTGGGATGCTGCGATGGTCACAAAAGCTTGCCCATTGTGAAACGCCAAATCTCAATCATGTAGAGCCCTGAGGACCTTTGCAAAGTAGGGGCCTCAAGTCTGATCTCTCCTCACCTACCAACACCAATTGGAATCAGGCCTGGAGAAAGGAGAACCCCAGAACACCATGCCTCCCACTCCCAATCCCCTGAGCTGGTCCAGAAGAATAC
Source organism: Python bivittatus (assembly GCF_059951505.1). Classification (NCBI taxonomy): domain Eukaryota; kingdom Metazoa; phylum Chordata; class Lepidosauria; order Squamata; family Pythonidae; genus Python; species Python bivittatus. The sequence goes on along the minus strand of NW_028277097.1, from coordinate 24,795,731 downwards.
TCTGATTAATAGTATCAAGTCACCAAGAGATCAAGGAAGGTGAGGATGGATACATTATGCCCCAGGAATGCCAAAGGTCACTGATAAGCATGATCAATGCCATCTCATGCTATCATGGGTTTGAATCCTGACTGAAGGGATACAAATAATCCACTTCCTTCAGGGCTCTCTGGAGCTGCAGGCCACCACTTGCTCAACAACTTTCCCCCAAAAGACAAGTTGGAGACTAGATGAAAGTTATCCTACAGGTGGTCCTCGGGTTACGGCTACTCGTTCAGTGACTGTTTAAACTTGTCACGGTGCTGAATGAGGGGGACTTAAGAAGTTCCGGCTGTTGCAGCATCCCCGTGGTCATGTGACTGCAATTCAGACACTTAGTGCCCGGCTCACAATTACAATGTTGCAGCGAGCCACAGTCACGTGACTGAGATTTCCCTGCTGGCTTCCCACAAGCAAAGTCAACGGAGAAGCTGGCAAAGTTGCAAGTCGCGGACATGTGAGATTCTCGCTTAATGACTCATGTGGTCCTTGCTTAACAATGGCAACCGAGACTGCTGTAACTGCCGTTGCTAAGTGATGTGGTCACGTGACATCATGCTTTACGACCGCATCGCTTGGCGATGGCAGTTCTACTCCCAATTGCTGCCATAACCTGAGGACTGCCTGTTTTATGTTGGATCCAGAGAGGGCCTCTTGAGGAGAGGGCGATTATTGCTACCTTCAAAACAGGCAGCGCCACTCCCTCCTGCAAAGAGGCATTAGCCACCACATGGACTCAGCATGCCACCACCCAGGCCCTGAACAACCAGGGGAGACAAGGATCTAAAACCAAGGTGGCAAACTCACAGCTCCAAGGACCCTGTCCATTTCATCAGGACTAACAGGTTCAAGCTCTTCCCAGATAACCAGGTAAGACCACATCCCAGACACCTCCACAGGATCTGTATAACTGGAGTCCAGTTCTGAGTGAATCTGAGCAATGTTACCCAACAGATGCCAAGAATAATCCTCAGAATGGCCCTGTAAATGTTCCCCTGGGCCATCCTTACCCAAAAGGGAATGGGCTGCTGGCCAGCATTCTGTGGACGCAAAGGGCAGGAAAACGACTGTTTTGTTGTCGTTATCGCTGCAAGGTAATCCTTAAAAAAGGGTCTTCCCACATTCAGTCAGGTTCACTCTTCATTTTCCTCCAGCAGTGCTCTTATGCCATTTCATTAGCCAGAGTTCCTCTAGAAACAAGGGGGTCTCTGGGATCCCCATGTGATTCACTCCAAGCAGTGACTAAGGCCTCAGTCAAACTGCAACCAGGGCCACAGGAACAACCCTAAACTCTCGATGGAACTCCACAGGGTCCAGCAGGTGCCTGAGGCAGACCAATCAAATAGGTCCTACCCCCTACTGGCAGGGTGGAGGCCTCAAAGAACTGTAAGGCCCATGACTGGGGACTGATGTTAACATCCCCCAACTGCAGATCACGTCACTGTCTGGGATAACAACCAGATCTAATGTGTGACCCCACTGTGAGTTGGGCCAGAAGTCACTTGGATCAGATCCATGGTTGCCACAGTGGCCATTAGCTCCCAAGCTACCTCCAAATGCACACCCAAGGAAGAAAGATTGAAGTCCACAAGCACGAAGAACTCCACTGCCAACCCGGCTATAGCCTCAAGCAGCTCAGGTTGGGGGGCTGCCATGCTCAAGGAGGCTGGTATATTTGCAACAGTCCCCTCTGATCCCTATAGCCCAACTTCATAAATAGGATCTCAGCTCTCTGTGGAACAGCACCCCGAGAAGCCATCAGAGTCTCATGAATAACAGTGGTTACACCCCAGCTCTGGCTATGGGTTCATGGCTGATGAAACCCAGAAAACCCAGCCAGGCATATCTCTAGGATGGGAACCTTCCCCTCAATGCCCAGCCAGGTGTTGAAAATGCAAGCAAGGTCAGCCCTCTCTTCCATGAGCTGGAGTTCTTCTGAACCTCCCCTTTGGCTGAGAGATTGGCACAAATGTCCATCTTCTTTCATCGCTGAGAGGCCAGCAGAGTTGCTGAAGGCAGGCACTGAAAGAATGCCACTGCTTGGAATTTCCATCGCTCAGAACCCCATTAAAGTAGCTTTAAGAACTCCCAAGAATTTGGTCTTTGGGGAGCTTTCCAGAGGCAGAGGTTAAATTCTGCACTCTATTTACTAGACTTGTTTGCTGCGAAATCTTCCAGACTCACAAGGCTTACAAGCATAAAAACATATAACGAAAAACCACATGGAGCAATTAACCCACAACAGAAAACAACACGGGGGGAACCACAAATCAATCCCCAAATGCCTTCTGGGAGCTCCATCTTAACCAGCTTCCTGAAGGCAGCCATCGAAGAGGCCAGTCTCCCTCCCAGAGGGAGGCTGTTCCAGAGGAGGGGGGCCCTAGAGGAGAAGCAAGCACCCCAGGCACGCCGCCTTGGAATCTCATCTCCACCTGTTTGGTGAAATGTGCCCAAACCAGAAGACATGCCATCAAAACAGGGGAGAAGGTAAAACCCACTTAAGCTACCACCCCAAAGTCAGGAAGCCGACGCGGATGTACCTGGTGGTCCCTGGAGCTTTGCTTTCTTAACTGTAAAAAGAAAAAGAGAGCACACGTTGATTATTCCATCTCAGAACACGTTTCCTCTTCAGTTATTAAATGTTTGGAGGACAGATAGTGGAGAAAGAATCCTTCAAGTTGCACTGTGGTCTCATGAGAGAGAGAGAGAGAGAGAGAGAGAGAGAGAGAGAGAAATATAAATGTACTTCTAACTGCAGTTAAGAAGACTGGAAGCCACTTCTTTATTATTTTTTTCTTTTTTTTCCTTTTTCCTTCTTTTCTATCTCTTTTTCTTTGTTTCTTTTTCACTTTTCTATTACTTTTCTCTATTTCTCTTATTTTTAACTTAAAATTTGTATTGTTCTTACTCTATGGAAAAACTTCTTTGATAAAAATTATATCTATCTACTAAAAAAAAGAAAAACTGGGGACATATGAATTACCAGAAAAGTGACTCAAGCATATGATCAAAATTGCCTGGGCCAGAGATCTGCCTGGGCCAGAGATTGACAATGGCCAGCCCAGGTGTTTTGTCAACGTGGCCATTGCTGGGGGAGGAGAGCTGTGGGACTCCCTTTGCCTTCTCTAGGCCGAATTGCAGGGATTACCAGGACCCGCCTGTGCTTTCCCCAGGAGGGCTTCCTCTGACTTCGAGTAGGAGGCAAGCACATCTCCTTTTTTGGAGATGCCAGTGACAGTTGAGCCAAGCCTCCTTCAAACCAAGCTTGATTCCTGGGAAATTTGGGGACATGCTCATGGTAGGAGGGTTGAGGCAACAATATAGACGTGTTCTGCCACTGCCTCTGTTTGAGATGGAATGAGTTTTCAAATTCCCAGTCTAGCCCACAGCGCCAGGATTTCTCTAGTGGTCTTCTAACTAAGTTCTCACCAGACCCAACCTGGCTATGCTTTTGTTCAATAGTCAGACTGGACCAGCTGCTGTAACAGGTGTATTACAAGATCCTGTCATTCCACCCTACAGCAATAAAGAGCAATTCCTGCAGCCTCTGTTTCTTGGCCTGACCTACCTACAAGGGCTGATATCAACCTTGAAAGCCTCTCAGAGTTTCTCTCTATCCCACCTCAGGCCAAACAAAGTCAAGGCGTGGTATTTTGGGTTTCTTTCTCGCATTCTCTTCTTTCTCAGGACTGAGTAATCTCTTCTGAAACTCCTCCCTTTACCCACTCCTTCCCCATTTCCAAGGTCAGGTCCTTCAGGTTCACGCAACACCCTGAGCCACAAAACCACAAAAGCTTGCTATTGTCAGTATCTTATTTCATCCCCAAATTAATATTTCAAAGGTATTAGATGGTTAAATTTTAGATTTCAGCAAGAATTTGCTGGGTTAGGGTGTCTGTGGGAGCCCTGCCATGTCTATATTGAATGTTGGGGATTGCTGTTTTAGTCAGGCAGTCATGTGGTTTTAGTTGTGTTTTAACTTATATATTGGACATATTGTAAGCTACCCAGTCTTTTTGGACTTGGGTGGCTTTAACAAATCCAATCAATAAACAAACAAACAACTTTTCTCTGGAAAAAACATTTTGACTGCTCACATGCCATAACTGTATTCATCTGTGCCATCTATAAATTTTGTCCTTAGGCTACCATGTACACAGGATCACAGGCAAGCAGATCTCATGATGCAAAGATGATGTTGAGATCCCTGAAGAGTGGGCTACCCTGATGAAGGACACTGCTGCTAAGAGAAAGCCTATATCCTGAATGGGTGTCAATACACCACACGCTCCTCTTAGCTGACTGGTGAGCGGCAGAAGTCAACATCCACAGGCCCTTCTGGCGATATGCAAGATTGTGACCAGGAATGTAAAAGAAGTAAATGGTAAAGAGCAGGAATTTAAATTATAAAATGGAAGGGGGGAAAACACTTTCGCTGAAAGTCTGTGCTACCAAGAGAAATGGGAAGGATGTAATATACTGTATCTGAATGACGGTGGTCTGATTTTGTGAAATGGAGTTGAATATAGGTAAGGAACTGAATATATAATGTACTTGTGAATTAAAAGGCTAAAATGTATGCCAGAAACAAAGAATATATGTCATTCTGGTTGTTGTGAGTGTATACAAAAGTAGAAATCCAAAGGCTGGCAACGGTTGCATGTTACACTCCAGTGAATGGTGGTGGCAGAAGATTCAGAATTAACTGGGAAAAACTGTACAGTGTTCTACATCTCATTCATCCTGGGGAAGAACCATTCTGCCAGGTGGCATGAACAGAAAGGCAGGAATGGGATGAGAGAATCCATAAAAACCATAACCTCTTGGTGACTATCTGCTTAGAAAAGTGTGTGTCTGCTTCAGAAGCATGATGGGTGCTACATGTTAAGAAGAAGCTATCAACCTGTTGAGAGACGTGGTTCCCTGACAGGAGGACCCAATCTGATGCTGCACAACCTGCAATCCATGTTGATTTCCCATTCAAGAATCAGCCTCAGATTCTGCCCAGCTGCTGGTTTGAACAGAGGGCAAGGACAGCAGCACAATCGCCAATTCAGTCATGGAGATTACAGAAAGTTAATCCCGCTGACGCAAGCGAGAAAGAGGCAAACTAGCAATTCTTCCAGGTGGCCTGGTTCCCCAAACAAAACAAAAAAAAGGAGGGGGGAGAGCTATAATTTATTCAATGCAGTGGGGAAGTCTCAAGACATCATTGTCTTTGAGAGGAAAAAAAGTTACTGATTCAAAGAACAAGCAGTCAATCCCATAGATGGCTGGTGTGGGTCTTCCGGGCTGTGTGGCGGTGTTCTTGAAGTTTTGTTTCCTAACGTTAGGAAACAAAACTTCCAGAACACGGCCACACAGCCCGGAAGACCCACACCAGCCATCGTATGCCGGTCGTGAAAGCCTTCGACAATACAGTCAATCCCACAGCCCAGTCAGGGCTGCCTCTGGTCAGAGGACCCACTCCCCCAACCGTCAAAACACCCCCCGTTCTGAACTGTGCATTAATCTCTCCCTTCCCTCGGGAGAGATCTCTGTGGACTGGGTTTGAAATTACAGTAAATCTAAATAACTTATAACTAATAACTAATAATAAATTACAGTAAATCTAAATCTAAGTACTGAGAATTTGCTTCCTTGGCAAAAGCAACCTTTCCAGATAAACAGCTTGGCGGACAAGAGCCCTCCTCAACCAGACAGGAAGCACAGACGTGGTCCTTGCTCAGCCCAGGTACCAGTAGATAGAAGGAAGACTTCTGAATACAGCAATGTCCTGTAGGACATCGTATCTTTAACCCCTCTTTTAGATGCAGCAGGAGCAGAAAAAGCTGGCTTTCCACGACAGCGAACCACTGCTCACAGATCGCACTGTAGAGGGGAGCAGTCACCTCCCTTGAGCTGGAATCTAGGTTAACGCACCCCGAGACAGCATTTTCCGCCTTAGCAGCGGCATCACACCGCTGGCTCGTGTTTAACATGGGACACCCAGATCCTTTCCGGTGCCCCGGTGCCAGCCCTGGTCTCGCCCATCCGAGACTTGGGCTTACGTTCTTCCTCCAGACAAATATCCAGAAAGTGACCTTCCTCCCTGCTCGCTTCCCTCCTCTTCATCTGGGCCCACCGCTCAGGCCCCCCTCATCTCTTTCCCCTGAAGTATCAGCCGCCCCTCCCAGCTTTCTCTCACCTGCAAAGGTTTCAGGGTCCCCTTAACTCACCGATGCAGCCCAGGGCCTCCCCTTGATATTTCCCCCCAGCTGCGGTGAAGCTGTTTATGACTAGTCGCTGGGTGTGGAAATTCAGTCACCAGTGAGGCCGGTGGTGTCATGTAGCCCATATCTTACCATTTTATGAAGGAGAATAACAGGAGACTTTGTCAAAAGCTTTGCTGAAGTCAAGGCACACCATGCCTGTGGCATTTCCTTGATCTACTAAGCTAGTAACTCTGTCATAACAGAAGATAAGTTTCCTCTGGCAGAATTTGTGACAAACCCATCCTGTTAATTGTTGTGTGCTTATCCAAGTGCTCATAACATGCTGTTTAATAATCTGCTTGAGGACCTACCCAATATAGACATCAAACTAGCAGGTCCAGCATTCCCCAGGTCTTCCTCCTTCCCTTTTTGAAGAAGGGGAATCGCACTTGCTCCCTGTAATGGTATGTGGAAAAGACCTTGGGAGACTGGGCCAAGAGATGCTGCCATGGGAATGATCAGATAAGAGATAGCACAGCCAGCAGCTGGATAGTGGGCGGGGCAGGAGCTCAGGCAGGACCCTCCCTAGTTTCTTGGGTGGTAAAAGAGACAGGAGAGGGGGAGAACTGTACTTTCAGACTTGCAAGATTCTGTCAATGTACAGTATCTTTACAATAAAGTAGAATTACAGGTAGTCCTCGCTTAACAACCACAATTGGGACTAGAATCTCAATAGTTGAGTGAAGCAGTCGTTAAGCGAGACACCTACAAAGCTGCTTTGCTCAGTGACCACAATCCAGGCACACCTGGTTGTGTCATTAAGCAATCACCCAGGTTGTTAAGCGGATGGAGAGAAAGAGCTGCCTGCTGAAGGATTTCAGCTCTGCACAGCTGAAATCCTCCCAGCAGGCAGCCCTTTCACTCTCAAACATTCCCACAGCTCACCAGAGGGTTTCCCCTCCATGCACAGAGGGGAAATCCTTTGTGGGGCTGGAAGAATGGAGCTCAAATCTTCATTTGAGCTCCGTTCCTGCAGACTGCAGAAGGATTTCAATTCCCCACTGCTTGCAACCTTCCACTGACTTTCTGGGGAACCCGGCAGAGAAGATTGCAAATGGTGATCACGTGATCATGGGGCACTTGGCAACCAGTCATAAATGCGAGCTGACTGCCAAGCACCCAAAATGCAGCCACATGACCACGGGGGGAGGCGTGATGTTTTACGATGGCCGGAAGTGCTTTACAGGCTGTAAAGCACTCTTTCTGAGGCTGTCGTAACTTTGAAGTCATTAAATGAATGGTCATTAACCGAGGACTACCTGTAGCTCATCTGGTTGTGATTCCTATCTGGTTTACCCTGTGAGGCCAACACTGTCCTCCAAGACCTTCTAAAACCTCACCAGTCCTTTGAGGGTTGGAATGGGAGAGTGAAATCAGGCTGGGCCAGGTTTTTGGTAGACTGGGCTGAGGTAATGGCAGGCACCCCTTTCACAAGGGGCAGGAGGGCAGGGAAACTGACTTATCCCCCAGCACTGACTGTGAGTTCCAAGACTGCTTCCATGCCACTCCATCCCTCTGAAACCACCTTCCACATTGGTTCATGTTTATCCTTGCAAAGCTTCCAGATCACACCCAGCCATTTAACTGGGCTGTATTAAAGGAAAAAAATACCTCCCGTTACTTCTGCTGAAAGACCCACTTGCTTCTGGCTCTTTCTCAACTGCTGCTAACTAACAGGCACCCTGGATCCCTGAACTCCTGCCTGTGCAGGGTCTCTAAGAAGCAGGGCTATTTCTTCCCCTCCTCCCCTCTCCTGTTTGTGATCTGCCTTCTATCCTGTGCACCTGGATGCAGCAGCTCAGCTCTGCTTTTCCTGATCTTAACTGTCGTCAGACGGGGCATATAAGAGAATCCTCTTTTTTGGTACAGGAAAGTCACCATGATAGCCAAAGGTCTTAAAACCCTGGGCATCTTTATCCAACCCAGATTCTGGAGCCTTCTCTGCAAATGATGCAACCACTTCTGCACTACTCACTTCTTTGATCTGAGCAAACAGGAGGCACTAAAATACCAAAGAGAGCCAATTAGGTCTGGTGGTTAAGGCAATGTTTCTCAATCTTGGCGACTTTAAGATGGGTGGACTTCAACTCCCAGAAATTCTGGGAGCTGAAGTCCACTCATCTTAAAGTCGCCAAGGTTAAGAAACACTGGGTAAATGCACCTGACCAGAAGCAGGGAAACCTGAGTTCTAGTCCTGCCTTAGGCAGGAAGCCAGCTGGGTGATTTGGGGCCAGTCCCTCTTTCTCCTCCTTAGGAAGAAGACAAGGACAAAACACTTCCAAAAAAATGCCAAGAAAACTGCATGGACTTGTCTAGATAGTTTCCAGGTGTCAAGACTGTCTTGAAGGCACCCCCCCAAAGAAAACCTAACGATGATGTTTTGCTTATCACAAACCAGAAGGCAGATCACAAAATAATAACAGGATGCCCACAAGTAAAAGCACACAAGCTGCTCATGAGGAGATGCACCTGAGAAATGCTGCTAATATGACTTTAGCAAGCAGGTGGGAGAGGGCAGCAAAAGGCTCCACCCCGCTGGGCTGCCAGCACCGTGCTTTCAGAACCCTTTCCTTTAACTGTGTACTTGGGGGGTTCCTACTCCAAATCACTTCTTCCCTTGCCTACTTGCTTGCAAAAGCTCTGTTAAGCAGAAACTGTGGCTGAAGGGGCCTTTTACAAATTAAAATCTCCTGTGGTGCTGCTCGGTACATCCGCAACAATTGCGTCAAAGCCTCACTGATCACTGACAAAATTAACAAACACCTGGCAGGTCACGTCTCCTCTTCCTTGGCGTTCTCAGCTTCAACGTCCCTTCGCACCAGCTTCTGGGGAACAGAGGCCAGTGCATCTTGATTCCCCAGTGGTCAAAAGTGAAGCCACAGGAGGGTCTTATTCCTACCCAATGCTGAACCAGACGCCTAAATGAACTGGCAAAGCTCATGAGCCCAAGCCTGCCCTGCCACACAAGGGAAGAAGGAAGAAGCCCCATCACCCAGAGAGCCTGTGGCAGATGGACGCATTTTGCCTGAGAACAGGGCAGGCCGGCCTCTGTTCTATAGGTATGGGTAACACCAAGGGCACATGGTGGTCAAGGGGCAGGGCCTGTTGGTCTTCCTGTCCTCCCCAGCTTCCATCCCACCTGCCTCACGTTCACCAATCTGCACATGCTCAGGAGCACTTCTGCAGAAGAGGTAGCAGAGACTCCGGCCTTCCTTTCATAGCACTTTGGCATCCAGAGGGGTTTCCTTTCAGTCAGTCTCCAGCCACGTGGCGAAGGGAAACATTGCCTACAAGAGCTGCTCTAGGCTATTCTGAAGCTCTGCCTCCCGCACGGTGCCCCCACGTGCTGGTTGCCCAACAAAGAAGCAGGACTTGTGAACGATCCTTCCCACTAGTGTGATTCTGGTGCCAGAGTGGCCAGGTTTGACCCATTTATGGTATGGTCGATGCCGCCCTCCATGAATCTTATCCTAGGGCAGCTTACGATACAATTGAAAACCTAATCATATTCACAGCATAATAAAAGTGCAATTCAAAAGCAGTAAAATGGTTGAATGGCACAAAGAAATACATCATAATAATCCAGCGATTAAAATTTCTGTGTGTAAAAGAGAGACGGAAATTACTCTTGAACTGGGGAAAAAAAACAACTTTATGATGTGGATTACTCTAGCTTAAGCCATGAATAATGCCTACCCGGGGTTAGGTGCTGGGCCTGCCACTCCCAGAGACCCAGCAGGAGGAAGTCTAGCTATCCGGGATTTCCAGGAGTTGTATTCCCCAAAGATTTGGAGGGAGGGAATTAGTTGAGGAAAGCAGAAATAAGGGCTTTCTGAAAGTGGCCCGGTGTTCTTCGTCTTTCGGAAGAGAAAGGCAAAATTCTCTCTTGGTCCCAGGCCTCCAGAGGAGGGAGGACAGCCCATTACGCCAAACTCTGCCTCCCTGGATGGCCGGGCATTTATGCACAGACAGTCCCCTCTGCCCGCCTTCGGAGACGCCACACAGCAAGTCCAACACGTCCCCGTCTGCTGTAAATCCCTGTTTGCATTCATGCAAGCGAGCCAAGGATGACGCAGGCAAGACATTGTTTGCAAGCTCTTGAGCAAACAGCCTGGCATCTTCCTAGCAGAACACCAGGAAGGCAGCGCAGGCTGGAGTGGGGCTGAGTCCTAGAAGGGATTTGCTCACTCGCCCCCCTGCAGGGGGCATCCCCGCTCACTCAAAAAAGACGCGCAGCTCTTTAGTAAGGGAGGCCCACCCCATGAAGCAACCTATAGGCCTGATTCTTTGTTAAGGTGGGACCCATGCCCCCTCCCTGCTGGAAGGTCCAGCCAAGGACCAGCTTTCCTGCATTTATGTGTTATCCCTACCCGAAACTCTCGAGTAGAAGACTTTTTATCATCCATCCATCCATCCAGAGTTTTCTGACTCTCCTGGGGCAGCTTCTTCAGAAGCTGCCTCACGCCTTGGGTGCAGCACCCAGGTCACCCCCAGCCGCCTAGGGAAGGCCCTGCTCTGCTCTGGCAGGCCAGCTTATTCTCCTCAGAACATAAACGTCACCAATTCCCTGAGCAGTTAACCATCAAGAGGCTTCGATCAGAACAGAAAGTAATCAGGATGACCAGACAGCCCTTTAAAAGTGGCTGAAGGGCTGGTCGTTGTTTTGTAGTGCTGGCTTCCAGAAACAAGCAGAGAGGCAAGATTGGGACAGGACAGCCATCATAAGAAAAAGAGAATAACATGTTAATATCACATTTCTGAGACTCACTCAGTGGGCAGTCCAAGCATACCCCCTGCTTTTGGCATTAGCTCCCCCCCAAAACATCTGTTAGCCTGCCTTTCAGGACGGCTGATGGGCGTGAGGCCTGCCTAAATCTCTGGCTAAAGGGCCACAGTGCACACACCTCACTGCTGCCTTGCGCAACTGCTCTGCCTCCTTCACATGATCTCATGCAGCTTTCCTGAGCTGCTTCCATCGCTTTCCAGGTTGCAGAACTTCTGTGAAAGGAGGAAGGAGCAGAAGAGCCGCTATTCCTTTTGAGGACATGGACCACCTGCAGCTGCAGCTGTTGCCCTCCATGCTCTGCCCGTGGTGGAGGGCGCATGGGGGATTCTGGTTCTCTCTCCAGCCTGCAGAGCTGTTCCTCTTTCAGAGCCAACTGGCATGCAGGAACACCCCAGCTGCCCAGGTTCCTTGGCAAATGATGCAAGTGACAAGATCTGGTTAGATCCTGTTCTGAAGTTGACTAGATTAGAGATCAAGCACACTCAGCTGAAACTGATCTTACAGCGATCAGGATCCATGCTCCTCCAGACAACATAAATGGATTCTCCATGCCCTTACTGTGGCCAAAAGACTGATACTGCGGCACTGGAAAGGTAAATGTATGACCCATTCACTCAACGGATCGAAGACCTGATTGTGCTTGCCATTTATGAGCGGATTGCCTGTAGACGTAGACTTTGTATGGACAAGTATAATGAAATATGCAACTCATTTATACAAAATACAGTATATTAAAAAAAATGAGTCACATAAATCTATTAAAAATATATATGTACTTGAATATTTGTATTAGATAAGCATATATGGAATTGAAATTCTTTATTGTTATAATGATATAATAACCCTTTTTTCTCTTTGTTGTATTTTTTCCCACTTATTTGTTAAGCCACTTTTATGTACTTTTTTCCTTCTTTTTGTAATCAATTTTTTTAAAAAAAATAAATAAATAAAAAGGGATCCATGCTCCTTACAGGTAAGCTTACTTGGACTCCTCTCTAGCCCTGTGCCCCAGTGCCCTTTTTTTCCTTTGCCACTGCGCTATGATAGTCACAATAGCGCAACTGCGAAACAAGGAAAATTAGACACCAGATTTAAAAGAACAGCTCATCTCGGAACCTGGTGCAAAAATGTACCGGCTTCCTTGTCCCCGTTGGCTGTTTCTCATATTTAAGCATTCAGTGGGACCAAAATATCCGAAGGACAAACTCCCACGTCACGGTCACCCCCAGCTGATATTGCACAAGGCTCCGGCCCAGGTAAGAAAGCAGATCTGCAGTATTCAGGTCCAAGTGGGAAATGTGCTTCAGATCCAGCGCAGGCACGCTTGCCGAACTAGGAAGAACGATGCGCCCAGGCCGCATCTGAAGCGCCTTTCTGCTTGTACACCTCCAGCTGCAGCAGCCAGAAATGAAAAGGCAGTGGCTCCGAGCACTGAAAGAAAGCATCCACCTAAAGAATCCAAAGGCCAACTCCCTACCAGGATTTTGGCGATGCTCCGTATCTTCCTTTTTCAGCAAGCGTCTAACTGGTTTAGATTCTCTTCTATCTCTTCTTTATTCTGGCTTGTTCTTATATTTGTTTAACACTGACTTAGGGACCAGAGCTTTAGGAAACAGAACGGCATCTCCTTGAGTGCCTACCACAAAAGGTCCTGCTCACACCCCATTCTGTCCGTACAAACTCCATCAAACCAATTTGGACTCTTCCTCTTCCAGGAAAAGGCCCCCTTCTCTCCCCATACCGTCAATTCGCATTTTGGCAAGGGTGGCGTGTGACGCCTCTGACCTGGTCTCCTTTGGGAGCATGTGAGGCGGTGGGCTGGGAGTGGGGGGCACTGCTTTGCCCCTCTGGGTCCTATCAGGAGGTCACACCGGGAGACATCTGCTGCCCAACGCCCTGGGGTTGTCCTGGGTGGTCCTGCCAGGCCCCATCCAGCTTCCTGGGCTACTTACTACCTATACACAGGGAACCCAAGCCACCTGCAGGGCTGCTGACTCCTTTGGGGCCTGCCCCATGCCCTTCAATGGGGCACGTTTGCGGTTCCACTGCAGATACCGCTAACACCCATCCAAATTCTGCTGCTTCCACAATGGAGCTTTCGTTGTGAAATAAACTGCGCTAGTATTGAGGCAGACCCATCCCTTCTTACAGTTTAGGGCTTAGGAGCTATTGCTCAGGGTTTTTTTTAATGTTTTCCTGTTTTCCTTTCTGTTGTTATTTCTTTTTAATGTTGCTTTCATGGGTGCTTTTACAATATCTTTACAAGCCGCACAGAGCTGTTAAGGAATTGGGGGCGTATCTTTTTTTATTAAGGATAAATGCGTTCCTTACATTTGTATACTGATGAATCCCCTGGTGGTTTACACCAAAAAAATCAATAATAGTAACTGATATTGGCTGGGAAATTGCCATAAGGATCCAGAGAACAGCATACAAGACTGGCTGCGATGGTTCTCAGCACAACAGCTGGCCAGCAGCCCTGAAGACTTTGAGGGTCTCCTTCTCTTCCAACCTGCTCTGAGATAAGGCCTCCTAAAACTGCAGAAGTCTCTCTTCATAGCAGTGATGGGGGTATGAAAACCCACATGAGGCTTTAGCTCTAAAGTTGCTTTACGAGGTGCCATGCTGGCCGGACAGCTCAGTTTGGGGTCAGAAGAAGAGAACCCAGAACTGGTATTAGCATTATGATTGCTAGATATTTAATCATTCTGCCCGCAGCAGTATCCAATCACTGTATGAATTACCCAGTTACTGAAAACTCATTAATGAAAAGCAGAGCAAGTTCAGAAATAAACAGGGCTTCAGAAACTCAGGATAAAACGCAGTTAGGTCAAGCAAGATTTGAAATCCTTATGGGATGTTCTGATGCTGAAAGAAGCTCTTCCCAGTGCTTTGTCCTGATATTTACATTTCACTGTGGTCAGTGACTTTTAAAAATAAAGTCTGGTGGTCCTCAATATTCCACAACTATTTCAATTATGGGAAGATGGACAGCCTCACTGAGGATTCCACTTTGCCAGACACAGCTGGACTTGCAGAAATGAAACTGTCTGCAGATTAGGAGGAGGAGGAGAAAAGGGAACTTTCTGAAAAACCCTGCAGACATCAGGAGATAGATGTCAGCCCTTCAAGGTAGGCCAGGTCAAGAAACAGGCTAGGCAGGGATTCCAGGAACGTTCTTTATTGTAGTAAAGTAGAACAACAGAATCCTGAAAGCCAGTCTTCCCTGCTCCCAGTCAAGGTGGGGTGTTCTGAGTCTTTCTCAACTCTCTCCTTTCCTAGGGCCAAGCCACTGTTCACCCCATCTCCCAAGGCCAGAGTTCAACTCCTCTATGCCTACTGTTTCCAAACCATGCACCACAGTGCCCCTGTAGCTTAAAGTTTTGGTCTAAGGGTGCCATGAAAAAAATATGATTCCTATTATTTTTTCAATTTATATGCCGCCTGACTCCCAACAACTCTGAGACACTAAGGGTGCTGTGATCCACTGTTTCGGCATCCCCGACAGAAGGCCACCCAGCCTCCACTTAAACACCCCCACAGAAAGAGAGTCCCCCACTTTCTGAGGTGACCTGTTCCATAATTGAATGGCTCTTTCCATTAAAAAAACCTCCAACTAAAATAATTTTTTTCCTAATAACTTCATCTTGGCTTGTCTTCTGGAGCAATGGGGAATATTCTGCCCTGCCTTCTTCCCCATGATAGTTCAAGGAGAGCCACCCTGCTTGCAGGAGCTGAAGGGGACTCAGCCGACTCCTTGTTCTCCTGAGCGGGAGGCTGTCATTTTCAGGAGTGGCCTGGAAATACCAGGGATTGTTTTAGGGGGATGGGGTACGTGCTCAGAGGCTTACTTCCTTCTTCCTGAACTTTTACTTTTACATTAAAAAACGTCTCCCTATCAGAATTGTACAACTCCTGTCAAGGTCAGAACCCACTTCCAAGAGGATTACAATAAACGGCTTTATTCACATTTCAAAAGACACAACGCTCATCTCAGAGATATGGTGTAACAAAGAGATTTGCTTAACCCAGCCAGGGAGAGGATCCTATTTGTAAGGAAGGGACCTCCTCCATCTCCAAAGGGCCACAGTGGAAAAGACCTTTCCTTCTTTTTCCCCCTTCTTCCCCAACACAGGTCCCTGGGGGTCTAGGAGAAGGTCTCCCTCCTGCCCCATCACCAGGGCTACCCAGGCAGTGGAAGAAAAATCTGTCCCTCAAGTGATGCCATCAGTGCCAGACCCTCTGGACATTTTCAAGCTGGAAAAGAAGGGGGGGGGGAGAGTTTGGGTTTGCTTGTTTTCTTTCCTGAAAAACTGCCCAAGCATCAGTTTGGTCAGACTTTTAAAAAGTGTAAAAGAAATGAAGCCACCGCCAGCCGCCAAGGTGTTCTCCTTGTTCCAAAACAAGGCTCCCCTTCTCCCCATCCCCACCTTGCACCACACCTAACGTGCTGGGCATGGGGCTCTCTTGGAAGACAGCAAAACCAAAAGGCAGCCACTAAGCTCTTAGCTGGGCCAGCTGAAGCAAACCCGCCTTGCTGATGATCCTAAGAAGCCTGCCCTGCTGCTCATTTCCAAGCGTCAAGACCTGCCGCACATCTCACCGGCCACTCTCAGATGACCTGCAACATGTGACGCAGGAGAGGAAGACAATACAAATCTTCTTGACTTCACTGCCTAGCAAGGTCCCACGAATCCTCTGGAAAGAACAACAGCTTCAAGGATGGAAGGAAGGAACCCTGAGAGCTAGTTGGAAGCTATTCCCTAAACCACCTTCCTGGGAGACAGGTCTCCCTCCTTGTACCACATGAGAAGAAGAAAGAGGACGAGGATCTCACTGCTTGGATTTGCCTCTGTGTAAGTACTGAGGCAAGGATAAAGCTCAAAAGTGAATACATAAAGGCTTCCTTTCCAAAGGACTTCTAAAGTCCTCCCTGGGATTCTTGAGTTATTCTTCCAAACCTCTCCCAGTAGCTCATCTGAACTCAGATTCTTGGATGGATTCTGTTTGCTGCCGAGAAGCCTGGCAGCAGGACCCAGGAAGCCCACCCACCCAAGCAGTCCAGCTGCTGAGCAAGACAGGTGAAGGAGTCGTCCTAGAAAACGAACCCCCAGAATAGGAAGCGTCTTTGCTACTCCGGCAGGCAAGTGGCAAAGTTCGCCTCCTTCGGCCTCTGAAAGAAGGCAAGGCCTCAGATTCACCAAGATGCCTGGGTCCCATGCAAAGGGCTCAACTGTAACTCCATGTGGGACTTTGTGCCTGCTGCATCAGTTACCCTGGACGTGCCTGTCCTCAGACTGCTCGACAGGGCTGTTCTCGGCCTCCTTTGTAAGAGCCCCATCACGCAGGTTCCTTTATTCTAGGAGGTGCAGGCTGGTCAGGGCGACAGAGGGAAGACCCAAGAGTGAGAAACTGCGTGAGCTTGCTGTCAACTAAGTCAGGCAGGAAACCTTTCCAACGGTTGGCGGTTTTAATACACGCAACTAATCACCAGGGTATTTGACTGCCGTCTAACACAGAAAGATTATGCTCGCTATAGCCAGCCAAAGGACCCAGTTTTTCTGGCAACCTTTTGCAGGGCTGAGCTGGGATCTTCCTCTTCTCCCTCACCCAGAATTTGCTTTGCCAGCGAAAGCTTAACTAGGGGCTTCCGTAAGAGTCAGCACCCCTAGGAAGGCGGCCCAACCAAACTCCAGCCCGGCTGACATGAAGCTGCCTGCAGCCAGAGCCGCCCCTCCCAGCAGACTGGGAGTTAGCCACGGGGAAAGGGGGTCCCGCCGCCCGCCTCTCGGACAGACTCCGGCAGACCCGAGCCTGCTCTACGGGGCCCGCGGTGTGTCTGGCCGGCAGAAATAATTCCGACGGCGGGGGGCCTGCGATGCTGATTTGGGCGGGCTTCGACCCTCCGCCGCGCAACCGAGGCAGCGCCGGGGCCCGGCCAGCCTGAGGAACGCCACCCAATGCGCCCGGCTGCGCCGCTCCCCGGCCCGCTGGCGGACGCGCGGCTGCCTCGCGAACAAGCCCCGCGCAGCGCGGCCGAGGCAGCCTCCCACAGCCGCGCGCGGTTCCGCAGGGGCAGCCACGCAGGGCACCCCGCGCCTTACGCTCCCCCCTCCTCCTCCGGGCAGCCCGGGCGGGGCCCGTCCGTCCGTCCGTCCGTCCGTCCTTCGCGGAGCCACCCAACCGCCACCCGCGGACCGTCCGCACGCGCAGCCCAGGCGCCCCGGGCCCCGGGCTCGCCCTCAGGACCCCGGCGCCCGCGGGGCGGAGGCAGCTGGCGCCAGCCGCCCGGGACGGCAGCGAGGAACGGAAGCGACAGCCCGCAGCCGCGTCCGTCGGGCGGGCAGCGCACCCGCTCCCCACGGAAAGGAGGCGCCGCAGCCTCGGGGCCGCCGGCCGCCGCCGGCAGCGCCCCGGGAAGCGCTCCCTGCGGAGGGGCGGGCCCGACGGGGCGCCGGGCGGCGGACGCTCCGCCAGGCGGGAGGGCACCGCCTCGCGGCCCCCCCGGCCAGAGGCTCCGGGCCACGCCGCCGCGACGCGCCCAGAGGCACCCTCGCCCTCGCCCGCCGGACTCACCGCGGACGCACAGCAGGGACATGGCGCCGCCTGGACCCGGGCGGCAGGCCGGCGTCCACCTGCCCGCCCGCTGCTTCCTGCCGGCCCGCGCCCGCGCTCCGCACGCCCGCCAGGCCGGGGCTCGGCCCCGCGGCGCAGGCGGCGGCCCTCGGGCGGTGCGCAGGAGGCCCCGTCGCCACGGCGACGCCGCGGGGGAGCGGCGGAGGGGCGGGGCGTCGCGGCGGCCAATCGCCGCCCGCGGAGGGGCGGCGCCGGGCCACGCCCCTCGGCCCCTCGGCCCCCCGCCCCGCCGAGCCCGGAGGCTGCTCCGCCCGCGGAGGCCGCGGCGGCCGTGGCGCCCCGGCCCCGGCCCCGGCCCCGCTCGGCTCCCCGGCCGCGCGCCCGCGCCCCTCTCGCCGAAGGGCAACGGGGAGGCCCGCCAGGCGAGTGGCTCGCTCCGTCCCCGCCGGGGTGCGCGAACTCGGCGGACGAACGCGCGGCCGCCCCGCCGGCCCCGCCGGTCCGGGCCCAGGGCGTCCCGGCAGCCCACCGGGAGCGGGAGGAGCGCGCGGCCCTCGCGCGGCACGGGTCCCCGGGGCGGGGCGGCCTCCCAGTCCGCGCCGGAGCGCGCGGGGTGCCTCGGATGCTGCTGTCCGGATCGTGCGGGGCGGCGGTGCCGAGCGGGCCCGGAAGCGCCCTGCGCCCCTGGGGTCAGCGCAGCCCGAGAGCGGCGGTGGAGTGTCCGGCTGGGCCCGGGCCCGTCCTGCGCCCGCAGCAGACCGGCAGAGCCGCGCCGGGCTCCGCCGCGCTCTTGCAACGGGCGGGTGCGCCCTCGGGGGTCCAGGGAGCGGCTACCCCAGCCCGCGCCCCGCCCCCTCCTGAATGCGCCCCGCCCTCCCTGGCAGCCCCCCCCGGCGACGCCTCCCGTCGCGGTGGCGCGCAGATGCTTCCCTGCCACCGACCGGCTCTGGCCAGCAGCAGATCCGCGGGGCCCTCGTGGCCCTGCCCGGTCAGGCTGCTGCCCTTCTGCCATCCTCCTGGGTCTTCTCTCCAAAATGGCGGAAGCTTTGGCTCACCTCGTGTCCAGGCCCCCCCCAGGAATCCCCCCGAAGGCCCAAGGGAGCTCTTGTCCAGAGGCTTCCGAGGCTGGGGTCCCCCAGTCAACGCGCCACCTGCAACCCCCGCCTGGTGGAAGGAGCGGGGTCTTCAGGTGCGCCTGGTTACCGGCTTCCACGTGGCAGGTTCACCCGTGGCTTCCGAAGGCCACAGGCCTCTCTCTGGGAACGGAGCTCAGCCAGTGTGGCGGGGTAGCGGGTAAACGGTGATGGATCTCACTCTGGAGCCCCAAAGCACCTGGCTCTTTTCATTCTAGGGGAATTTGGGGGACGCGAATCCCACGTATGGCCATTTTTGCAACATCAAGCTTTCTTTTTCAGTGTATTTATCTGAGAACCTCTGTGTGCCAGTGTAAGGTGACTACAAAATCCTAAAATCAAACAACTCATGCAGGGCCCCGCTGCTCTTTACGCTTCCTGTTATTCTCACGCTGAGAAGCAGCCTTGCCCTCAACCCTCACGGCGTCTCCCTTGATGGCTCATAGCAAGTAGACGCGGGGCAGGGAAATCACTGAATTTTGCTTCCCAACAGCCTCCGCTTGACATTCAGGTGCTGTAGCGCTGGGAGGACAGCCAGCATCTCATAGGCTTTGGAGCTGCGTTGGCCGTGGCTGTGGCCATTGTCCCCCACTCTGGCCAGCCCAGCCCAGCCCAGCCCAGCCCAGCCAGGAACTTCGAGAGGAGAACAAGATCCCAGCTGGGAGGAAGCTGTGGTTCTGAATGGGATCTGGTAGAGAAGACTCATCCTCGCCCAGCAGTCTCTTGGAGAGAGTAGTTCCCCACCCTGTGCTAAGCCATAAACCCCGGGTTTCAAACCAGGAGGGCTGTGTTCACACACCACACTAAGCAAAGCCCAGAAGACACAGAGCAGAGGTTCTGTGCTCCTTGAAACAGCGCATACATTTCTGCAACCTCCCCTTCAACGACGCGAATTATTTCACTACGGTTCGGGTTGGGCAAGAAATAAGTGCATCTGTTTTTTACTGTTTTGGGTTTTAATTGTGAGCTGCCCAGAATCACCCTCTGGGGGAGATGGGCAGCATAGAAATTTAATAAATAAATAAATAAATAAATATCCACTTTCAAGTATTCAGTTTTAATCTAGATGTCACAGG
This sequence comes from Python bivittatus, assembly GCF_059951505.1. Taxonomy (NCBI): domain Eukaryota; kingdom Metazoa; phylum Chordata; class Lepidosauria; order Squamata; family Pythonidae; genus Python; species Python bivittatus. Next base: position 24,775,867 of record NW_028277097.1, on the reverse strand, counting down.
GCTTCTCACACTTTGCAGGGCCACAACTGCCTACTTGTGGGCTGGGCTCATGCATTGCCCCAAACTGTTATCAGAAGTCTGTGTTTGGGTCTCGCTGGTTGTGAACAGTTGTGAAAATTATTGCAGTTTGTAAATCAGGGTTCATATCCAGCAACTAGGTTATTCAGCAAACCATGATGAAGCATAATACTGAGTGTCCCGGCTTGCAGTGGCGGACGGTGCAGTGCTAGGCTCTTGACGGGTATTTGGTTTGGAAGCCTCCGAGGCCGAGGGCTGTGCAAGGCTCAAGGTCGAGGCTCCTGCCAAGACGACAGGCACTTCCCGCCTGCCAAGGCCTCTGGCGGCTTTTCCTCTGCCTGCTTTAAGCATCTCCATGGGGTTCGGGAGGGCAGCCAACGCCCCGGCCGTCCTTCCTGCTGCCGAGCGAACGGGAAGTGCGACTTCAGGTCTGCCGCAGAATCGGAAGGCTGTTTGGCCCTGCGGAGTGACCTGCTGGCCCCGAGAGGCGCTGAAAGGAACAACGCAAGGGGGGCAGGGGGGCTGTCAGGGGTCACTGTGCCTAAGGGGTGACGCTGTGATACGCGCTCCTGAGGAAGGTCCTTCCCCAGCTCTCCAGCAGGCAAGGGCCCTTTGATCCCAAGGAGGAAGGCTGCCTCTCGCAGAAAGGCCCAAGTGGGTGGCGGGTGCCCTATGGCGTCAACGTGACCACTCGTCCTGTAGTCTGGTTGGAGAAGGCCCCCCCGGAGCTGACAGGAGGGCAGGGCTGAAACGCGAGGGAACAGGTGCTGCTGCCTACCTTGGAAGGGGCGTGTGCGCCCCCTCCCCCCAAAGGCACCCCTCTCCCAGATGTGCTGGAAAACTTTCATTCTGTCTCAAAGCGTCCCTTTGGGGAGGAGGTTGTTCAGACGGGCTGCAGAGGGCCCCCCGGAGGAAACACTCCTTTGGGTCACACTTGGGGATGCTCTCCGGTGAGACTGGGAGAGGGGAACTGTGGCCCTCATAACCCTTTTGATCTCTCCGTGGCTTTTGGTACCATCAATCATGGTATTCTTCTGAGCTATCTCCAAGAGCTGGGCTGGGGGAGGGGGGACACTGTATTGCAGGAGGTCCAGTTGGTGGTGGCTGGGGTGGAGATTGGCCCCCCCGTCAGATGATCATTCATGTGTGATACGCTGACGGTACCCAAGGCTATATCTCAACTCCTGGCTGAACAAAGGATGCTGTGGAAGAGCTGTCCAGGTGCCTGGAGACTGGATGGGAAGGAACGGGTTGAGATTTAGTTCCGAGAGGGTGGAGTGGCTCTGGGTTCAAAGGCCGGCTGGTCCCAGAGAGATGCCATCCTTAGTTCTGAATGGGGCCACAACACAGAACTGGATCACAATTTGGGATCTTCTGAACTCAGAACTGCTGTTTGAGGAGCAGGTGGCAGCTGTAGACAAGAGGACCTTTGCGCAGCTCCATCTTGTACCCCAACTGCAACCTATTTGGGGAACTGGAGCAGCTTTTGAGACAAACGAACAAACGAGTTAGCCAAGCCGATAAACAAAAAGTCCGCTTCTTGACTGGCTAAAGTTTACCCCAAACTGCACCACCACCACAAGCTTAGAATGTTCAACCTGTTTTCATCAGATGTGAAGGATGTTAAGGCTAAAGGAGACGCCGGTTCAGAAGGCAACTCCAGCCGCACTTGGGATTCCTGGCCCTCTTCATATCTCTCGGCCTCCTTGCTTGTGGAGCCCTTTGAGATGAGGAAAGCAGCTGCCACGTGGCGCCCGTGGGGGAGAGAATCGCCCCTGCCCCTCTGGGCACCCCCTCCCCCAACGCTCCCCTGCTGTCTCTGGAAAGCAGCTGGGAGTCCATGGATTGGGACCTCACTACCTCGGCAAAGGGGCTGAAACCTGCTTTGAGCCCCAGGAAGCGAGGTGAGGTCTGGAAGCGGCTCAGGCAGACGCCTCCGCGATTCGCTGGTGTATAAGAAGGAAGGAGGAAGAATGTGATCAGACCTGCAAGATTCTGCCACCATAACCAATCTTAGTAAAAGGAGTTTCAGCCTTCCAGGTGACCTGGGGGGCTGACACAGGCTATCTTAGCAGGCTGCGTGCAAGGGTTGCTAGTCTGGGGAGTAGAGTGATCCAGCCCACGGTTGTCCCCCGTGGGGTGCCACAGGCCTTGGCCCTCTCTTCCGTATTATTTAGCATCTACAGGAAGCTCCTGGGAGAGAAAGCCATCAGTTCAAAGCGAGGTACCATCAGCGACCAGGCCAGCGATGCTGTGGGGGTCCTGAACTGGTGCCTGGATACTATCAGGGTCTGGATGGGGAGAAACAAGCTCAGATTAACCCCTAGGAAAACAGAGCTGCACTTTGTCCACCAGCATCCTAGTCTCCCTGAAACATCAGTTAAGCTGTGGCTCTGGATGGAATCACGCTGGTCAGGATCTGTAGAAACCGATATGGGCCCTGAGTTACCACCTTGTTTGTCTATGATCTCCTGGCAAGGAACTGCTTAAGATCCTGCCCTGCATGAAATTCAGGGGATGTGGGTTAAAAGGCAAACCTTTTTGGTTTTGGCCCCCATTCTGGGGAATAAGTGCCCTCCAAAGATATGTGGACCCCTTGCTCCTGGCCTTCAGCTTTAGATGGGCTTTCAGTTATTGTAATGGTTAGGAATGACAGAGTTGGCCACTAGATTTTACATGGACTTTGGTTGTTATTTATTGTTTTTGGAGGGTAGATTTTTGCCCAGCTCATTTGATTAGACCAGGGTTTCTCAACCTTGGCCACTTGAAGATACATGGACTGGCTGGGGAATTCTGGGAGTTGAAGTCCACGCATCTTAAAGTGGCCAAGGTTGAGAAACCCTGGATTAGGCTGTGGTGAGTAGGTGAATGAACGAATGGCCTTCCCCAGTAGCACAGCCCCACCTCATCTCTCCTGATCTGGCTTCTCCACATGTTCCTCTTGGGTTAGGGTTAGGGTGCCTCACGTTGCCAGACTTGGACTCTGTCTCTACATCCTCCGCGGCCCCTCCTGGCTCCTCTGCCCACTGTTCACCAGTTGCCTTCTCCACCAGCCCGGCTGCAGCCATTGGAACCGTCTGCTCCCTTGCACCTCCAGGCTGCTCCTCCGCTCCTCTCTTTCACCGCAGAGAGAGCAGACCTTTGGCAAGGAGAACTCCCGTGCTTTCCCCTTTCTCCCTCTTTGCCTGCTCCTGAGTTGCCTGTCCCTTTCCCTGCTGCAAAGAGGGAAAGACCGCCCAGCTCTGCTCCTCACCCTCTTCTGTGGGGCATCAGAAGGACTGGGAGTGCCAGCTGGCATTTGCCTATAGAGGACAGGATGGCAGGGAGGGGCCTCCCCCATACTGCTGCAGCCCTCTTCTCCCAAGTGCCTGCTCAGCTACGCCATGAGCAAGAGCAGCCTCGGACCAGGCTGTGGACAGGGCTTTTCTGCTCTGAAGCTCCATCCTGAGCAGGGCATTTTGAGCGGGGAGATGGTCCCAGGGCCGAGAGCTGCAGAGTGGGAACATCCATGCAGAGAGTGCCCCCTGCTGTGCACTCTTGGCATGCCAGGAGCCAACACAACGTGGGAGTCCCCAGGGCTGTAGGGTGCAAGCAGTAAAGCAGGCGGGAGAGCAAGAGTGCTTTGGCTGGCTGGAAGGGGGCACCTGAACACCCCTCCTGGAGAGTAGAACAGCTGTTGCCCACATACCTGGTGGATTGCGAGGTTAGCTTTCAGGTAGTGAGTCACAGAAGGTTAGGGTTTGAAGGTTGAGATCGTGTAGTCTGTCCTTCTGCCCGGCGTGGGAATCCACCAGTGCCCCGTCTTTGAAGACGGCAACCCAGTGTGTCTTTGAACGCCTCCAGCAGAGAGCCCACCACCTTCCGGGGGAGCCTGTTCCACGGCTGGGAGGCTGCTCCCTCGAGGACGTTTCTCCTGACGCCCGACTGAAACTTTCGTTGTTCTTCAGCCGTTCTGATGCTTCTGGCTCTTTGTGACCTTCAGAATCATTTTGTCAGGGTGTCTGATGGTCACAAGCTGTGGTCACAAACGGCTTCTACTTCCTTGCAACTTAAACACTGTTTCTTGTCCTGTCTTCTGGAACTACTGGATAATTCTGCCCCCTCTTCTGTGGGGAGATTCTTGAAGACAGCAATCGCGTCTCTCTGCAGACCCTCTTCTCCAGGCTAAGCACACCCGTCACCTATAACCCTTTCTGGTAAATTTTTCCCTCCAGTTTGTCAATGTCCTTCCGAAAATGCGTTGCCCAAGGCTGGCTAAGCTTCCTAGAGTAGAGCCCTCTTGCACCCGGTTGGTTGGTTTGGTTTTGACTTGGCACGCTGCACAAACTCAGCTGTGTGGTGTTCCTAAACTCTAGCTTATGGCTTACAGTAGTGTGTTAATTCAGCCGACTGCGATCAGGAAATCGTGGTTAAACCAGCTGAGTCACAGCTACTGGCTTACGGGGCTCGGTTTGAGGCACTTCCACCCACTGGCCACCGGAGGGCAGCGGCTCCCTTCCCGAACGGTCATTTCTGACCGCGGAATTCTTCCGGGCGGAGCGCTCCGACGTTCCTGCCCGGGGCGCGCCGGCCTTGCGGGGCGCTGCTCCGAGCGCCAGGAGAGGCGTCCCGTGCCACGTCCGGCCGGAGGCGCTCATAAAAATAAACTGATAGGGACCGTTCGCGGCAGCGGCTTCCGAAGGCGCGATGCCACCAGCCCCTCTTCAGGGGCGTTTATGGACGGAGACGGGGGCTCTCGCGGTCCCCCGACCCTCTGGCCGGGAACCGCTGACTGGAGCGCGGCCTGACGTCGTCTTGTCTTCGTGCGTTGCTCCCCGTGCGAGGACGCCCGCTTTGCAAGCGGAGCGCGGGACGCGGCCACCCCGGCGTTGCTGCGGGGGCCCGGCGGCGAAAGGCGCGGCGCTTCGGGCTGGGTCTTCTGGCCGGCCTGCGCTGACGCGGCCCCCTCCCTGCCCGGGAGGCGCTCGGGGGAGCCGGCCGGGCACGGGCGCCGGTTCTGGGCGGAGGCCGCTCCGCGGGAAGGAGGGAGGGAGGGACGGCGCTGCTCGGGCGCGCCGCAGGAGGGACCGCCGGGGGCTCGCTGGCTCCGGGGACGCCGCCCCCCGGCCGCTGGGCCCGTCTCGCCTGCGGGGCAGAGGCCGGCGGCGGCCCCTCCGGCTCTGCCTCTGCCGCCAAAGCCGAGCCGCGGGCGGGGGGCCGGCGGCCCGGAGCTCCCGGGTCTCCTCCGGCTGCCCGGCGGCTGGGGGCAGCTCGGCGCCCAGCCCCTAGCCCCTCCGTCCCGGCGAGACCCCCTCCCGCCCTCGGGGAGCTCAGCGGAGCCTGGCCCGTTGCGTGCTTGGATGGGGGACCGCCAGGAAACCCCAAGGCCGTAGGTGGGACCGGGGGATAAGTCGGAGCATCCTCCTGGAAGGGCCACCCGCCACTCTTCGCTCCTTCGGAGGCTCCCGTGACGTCACCGGGGCCGGCGGGCGGACGGCCACCGCGCCTTCCTGCCGGACACGCCCGGCGGGCGGGCGGGACTTGGCCTCTCCCGCTCCGCCGGTGGCAGGGCGCCGCGTGTCCGGAGGGGAGGCGGGCACTACAACTCCCAGGATCCCAGGCGGGCCGCCCGGGCACGCCCCGCCCGGCCACGCCCCTCTCCCCCGCCCCGCTGTCATCACAGACCTGCACGTGGAGGAGGCGTGGCCGCCGCCGTCGCGCCCGCCCATTGGCCAGGGGGGCCCCGGGGCTCGCCCGGGGAGCCAATGCGCGCGGGGGAGGGCGGGGCCTCGCGGGGCCCGGAAGCTGCCGGGGAGCGGGCGCCGCGCCCGCCGGACCCTCCGTCCTCCTCGGGGAAGCGGCCGGCGCGGGCGGCGGCGGCGGCGGCGGCGGCGGCGGCGGCGGCGGGCCCGGCCTGCAGGTAAGGCGACGGCGCCGCTGCCTCGCGTCTCTCGGCGTCTCTCCCGGGCGGGCGCCTCCGCCGGCCTCCCCCGCGCGCCGCGCGGCCTCCTCCCGCGACCGCGGCTTCGGCGCCCTCCGGCCGCTCCCTGCCGCTCGGGAGCGGGCGCCTCGACGGGGCGAGTTCGTGGCAGCATCCGCCCCCCCGCCTGGGCGGTCTCAGAAGGCCCGGCCCGGCCCGGCCCGATTTGGATGGGCACCACTGGGGATCTCGGGCGAGGGAAGCCCCGGCAGAAGGCGAGCGGAAAGCCGCTTCCCTCTTGGGCCCGGGAAAGCCCGGAAGCCCCCGGGGCCTCTTTCGCGTTCACCTGCCTGGGCGGCCGCTTGGCGCTGCCCGACTGTTCACCTGCCGGGCGCGGTTGCAGCTTGCCTGGCTTTAGAAGAGCCCCCTCGCCCCGCCCCGCCCCGCCCCGGTGTAGGGCCTCTGCTCTAGGGCCATCTGGGTAGAAGGACGGGAGACAAGTCAGTCGTGGGGGGCGGGGGCGGGGGGCAGCAGGGGCTGCCAGTCACCGTGCCCTTCACCGAGAGGCCTCTGGAGCTGCTCTGAGTGCCAAGGCCTGGGGTTTCAGTTGCTCTGGTGGGGGCAAGTGCCCTTGGCAGCCCCTGGGCAGGAGTGCCAGGCGGGGGTGGGGAATGCCTGGCCCGCCAGCTGCTCCTCAGAGTGCCTGAAAATAAGCCTCTGAGCGAGTCAGCGCCTGGGCTGGTGTCGGTGGCTGTGTGGGCTGGGGAGGCTCTTTGGCCCGGTCTGCGAGGACTTCCAGGGCATGTTTGAGGGGCCGAAGCATTCCCCTCCTGGGCAGAGGAGATGCTGAGTGGGGCTGAGGGGGTCCTGGGCTGAGCCAGCCTCTTCCTCTGCCTGCGCAACCAGGAAGCCTTTGCCGTGGCGGTCAGCAGGGTGGTGGGACTCGCAGCCTGGCGTGCTGGAACCATCCATTTTGGAGCACCCGGTGCAGAACTGTGTCCGTGAAGCCACCCTTCTCTGTGAGGCTCCTGAGAATGGCAGATGCGGGGGAGGGAGCTAGCTTGCTTGCTTGCTTGGCAGCCAGCCTCCCCCTGCCCCCCAACAGGTCACAGCCACTTTGGGCTCCCACCAGGCCCGCAGCAGAGCTGCTCTCCCGCTTCCCCCTTGGCAGCCCTTTGATCATCCCTCCGCTTGAGCAGAATGGACCACGGGGGGCGGGGGGCTCCAGTCAGAGGCCTTGCAACAGTTGAGCCCATCTCGTCAATCCGGAGAGCCTTTGGCTCTGCGGTACAAAGCAAGCGCTGATCTTGCGGGCCTCTAGGGAGGTCGCAGAAGGGCTAGGAAGTCCCCTCCTTGCACAGGCGCTCCTCCGGGGCTTCTGGAAGTCTCAGAGCCTGTGAGTCCCTCTCCTCCCCCCGCCCCGATTCTTCATTCCCGATGGAGGAGAAGGCAGCCCAAACCACCTTCTCTAGGCAACGCTGCCCTCTTTGGAGCCTGGCCTTCTCCCCGCCTTGTTACCTGCAGGCCCTGGCGCCGCAGCAGTCTGGAGGAAGCGGTGATAGAGCAGGCAGTTTGTCAGCTTGCCCAGAGGCTGGACTGTGACCTCCATCCTCAGCCAGCAGGGCGTAGGATGGAGGGAGCTGAAGCCCAGGGCATCCGGAGGAGGAGGATGGTCTCTGCGCCGAGTGGCAGCAGCTCTCCAGTGTGGGGGCTTTCCCAGCCCTCTGCTTTGAAATGCCAGAGACCAAAACTTCCCTTGTGCGACCTTTGGGGCTTCTGTTCCTGGAAGTCTGTATTTGTACACATATGTGAATGTGCGTGTATACAGGAGGATATGGAAATGAAGAGATGCAGAGGTGTGGCCCGCCACAACAGCTCTGTGTACTGCTTGTGCTTCAACCAAGTGGGGAATAATTAGCTCGGACAGGCATAGCTTTAACCTGTCTACACGTGCAATTCTTTACAAAGAAGAGAAGTGGCTTGGTTACTATACGGTATCCACTTGCCATGTGGCCCTCAGAGCCCACCGAAAGCTGATGTTGAACTGGGTGTTGTTTGTGTGTGAATATGGAACCAAAGGGCAAACCTTTAAGAGCAAAACTTAAAGCAAATCAAACACACTTTTATCTCCTGCCCTACCTGGTTCTTTGTCCTGGCCCTGTCACTAAGAAGTTAAGGCGGCCTTGGTCTCTCCTCACCCAGCTACAGTCTCTCTCATAGACTCAGCTTAGAAAGACAGAGTTTGGCCAATTTCCCCCCAAAGGAGTGGAAGGGACAGGATGACAACGGCCAGCCAGGGGCTACTGTACACCAGGAGAGTGTCAGTCCTTTGGACCCTGGTGGGCTTCAGGGCAGGAAAGCCGAAGGCGCAGGGCAGACGCGGTGGGCGGTCAGCGTGGCCTGTGGAGGAAATACAGCTGATGAAACGTCGTGCGCTCTGATCTGTGGAGGACTCTTCCCGGCCGAGTTTGCACAATCTTCCAGTTGAAAATGTGGTTGACCAGGCTGTGGCAACCAGGTGAATTCAGCGAACCCTCGCTTAGCGTGGAGGCAAGCACGGGCGCCAACCGACAGGCTGCAGTCCTTTGGCATCATTCTTGTTCCAAGCTGTCCCTTGGACCTTGGGGAGCAAAGTGCTGATGGCCCTTGGATGGCATGATGGGGCCACACAAGGAAAAAAGCTTCGGGGAGAGAAAACGTTAGATTCAATTTGGTTTAATTGAAATCTCATAATTATGACTGCTCCCAGTGATTTCATCATTTTGCTTTCCGTCCCATCCAAAATTACAAATTGGCTGCAATTTTTGGAGAGGCTTTAATTAATTTGTTGAAAAGATTTATATGGCCGTCAATCTTGCACAGTATAACCCTGGGTGGCTAACAGTCTAACTGCAATAGATATATAAGAAATAAAACCCCAAACCCCACCCTTACCAAGGAGCCATAATCACTCCTTACCTGCTGAATGCATGCTGGGCTCAACTCCCATCCTGACCCTGCACCTGGATGGGAGGGAGGGCACGGGGGGGGGGGGGTCTTAGGTGGCCAAGGTGGTAAGTAAGAGGCCAGCTTGCCTCTGAGACACCAGCGAGCAAAAGGCCAAGTCTGATAACTTTTGTTAGCTCGGTGCCCAAGTGGGTTTCAAATTTCAGGGCTGGGGCTGGAGCAGGGCGTCCTTAAGCATGTGCAAACTCCCCTTGCACAACTGCTTCCTCCAGGCAGGCCAGGATCTGGGTTCCTCCCGCAGGGGCCAGCTGCGGATGCCTCCAGTCCTGGGGCAGGGCGGGGGAGGGACCAGGCAGTGGCCTGCAGCTGCCAAAACAAAGGCAGGAGGGCAGCGCACTGAGGCGTGGGGGGGAGTCACTATGGCAACCCTGCTAGCTTACAAGGACAAAAGCCTGGCAGGATGGCTGGGCGGCCGCCCCATCTCTTGAGGTCACAGGAATGTGACCCCAAGCAGCCCCTGGCGATGCCCCCCAGCTCAGCTTCCACTGGTGCTGCCCAGGTGGGCAGTCCCTTCCCTGGCACCCAAATGGGCTTTTGGGGGGTCGATTGTCTCCTGCCCCCCTTCCCACAGGCTTGGCTCATGCGCAAGAGCTGGTAGGAGGAGGCAGGTCCTCTACCCCCCCCCCCCCCAATGCCTGCGACTTTGCAGATAGACGGTTGATTTTTCAGTAACAAAGCCGTCAGTTACACCTACGATGCTCTGAAGATTTACTCCCTCGGGGGGCTGGGGAATATGGAATCTGTAGTCCAACGCAGCCACTGGGCACGGCCGTCCGGAAACATTTTCGGGAGGCTTGGTCAGCCCCGACTCCCTCCCTGACTCTCGCCCTCCCTCCCGCCAGCTGTGCTCTGGAGCGCGCTCGCCTCGGCGGTGGCCCGGCCCGCGCCGGTTGCGCAAACCCGGAAGGCCGCGCTCCCGGAGCGCCCCGGGACGCGGTTGGCCCGGGCGAGCCCCGGCGTCGGGGACTCCCGCAGAGGCGCGCCGGGCCCGGCCAGGCTGCGGGCGGCCCCGTCCCTCCGCGCGGCCCGGCTGGCCGGCGCACGGGGCCCGGGGGCGGATCGCCTTCCCGGCGCGGGGCGGACCGAGGGGCGGGCCGGCCGGGGCCGGCCGTTCCAGGGGGCGGAGACCGGGCCGGGGCCGGCAGCCCGGCCGAGGGCGGCCCTCCCCGGCTCGGCTCGGCTCGGCTCGGGGTGGCCGCCGGCGGGGCGGCTGCGTCGCGATGCGAGCGAGGTGAGCCTCTGCGGGGCGCGGGCGGGCGGCGGCGGCTTTAACGGCCTGGCGCCGCCGAGTTCCCGGGCCGGGCGGAGGGCGCCGCCTCGGCCCCGCCGGAGGCTCTTCCTCGGGCCGCCGCGAGGGGGTCGTTCGGCGGGGCCCGGCCGGGCGGGGAGCGGGCTGGGCCGCGCCAGGTGGGCTCGCGCCGGCTTCCCCGGCTGCCCCCCCCGGGGCCCGGGACGGGGGTCCTCTGGGCGGAGCCGACCCTGCCCCTCTTTTGCGGCCGCCCGACCTGGCCGGGGTCTGCGCGCGTTGCCGGGCACGGGAGGGGCCGGGGCCGGGGCCGGGGCTGGGGCTCGCTGCTGCCCCGCAGGTTGCAACTCGCCGGGCGCTGCGGGGCTCATCCCGCTGTCCCTCGGCTGGGGGCCGGGAGAGGCGTCCCTCCCACGCCCCCCGTGAGGGGAGAAGCAGGTATGCCGGGCACGGAGGGAGGGGAGGCCGCGGGCCCGGCAAGGCCCTCTGGAAGCTCTTCCGGCTGCCATCTTTTCCCCTCCTCTTCAACGTGCCAGCATACCGCCCCCCCACCCCCCCGTCTGCCGGCCGCAGGAGAGAGTTCTGGAACCGGGTTGAGTGGCCGGAGCGGCTGCGGGGCGCCTTCCCCTTCCCCTTCCGCAGCGCCGCGTACGGACTTTTGCCCTCCGGTGGAGAGGGAGGCGTGGGGGGTCTGCAGGGTCACTCCCACCCTTCCGGTTGTCCTGAATAGCCATCTGCTGCCCTGCATGGCAGCCCTACCCGTGGCCCTTGTTTGGGCCCCCAGTCCCAGGACGACCCGCGCTGGTGTTTGCTGACCCAGACGGGCTGGGCAGAGCTCTCCTCCTCTGGCCTGCAGCTGCCCCTGTGGATTCTAGGTGTCATCTGCGCCAGGAGCACGGGTGCCAGCGGGTGCCTGGCAGCTGCTGCCCCGGCAGAGTTTGCGGAGGGCCTGCCCCCTCACCCCAGCGGGGGGATGCGGGTCATTTCTCCTGCTCTCTACAGATGCTGCTCCAAGCGAGGCCGTGGAGAAACAACCCCTCGCCCCCAACCCCTGCCCCCCCCTCCGTCGAGGGGTTCCTTTAATAGCTGCCCTGGCAGGCGGAGCTGGAAACTCGCAGCCAGGTGGGAGGGGGGCTCTAAGAGGCAAGAGCAGCAGTTCTCCCTGCCCGCCCCGCCCTCCCCCGCATCTGGGAGCAGAGACAGTCCAGGTGCAGAGGCAAGGCAGGGTTAGGCTGGAAGCAAGCAGGTCAGCGGGGTGGGGGGAGGCATGAGAGCAAATGGGCAAATGCCCCCCCGCCCATGGCCAGGCCTTCTTAGAGGTGCCAGCAGGGGGGGTTGAGCTGAGCTGGGTCTCCAAGGGAGTCCTGACCACCGTGCCTCCCCCAGGCACAGCCAGCCCTCTTTGCTGGGCTAGCTTCTCCTCCTGGCTCTGTGGGGTTCCCATCCTGGTGAGGCTGCAAAATCATCAGTTTGGGGGGGGGTCTGTGGTCTGGCCCTTTCCTTGTCTCCTGCGCTGACAGGGAGGGCTTCCCGGCCTCACAGCCCAAGGACTCAGAGCTGGGGGGGAGCCCTCCTTTGGCTGGCAGTCGCCTGCCTCTTGCCGTCTCCCAGCTCACTTTCTGCCCTCGGTGCATGGGCACATGGAAGATGGGGCCTTGCCCTGCCTCAAGCCCCTCAGCTGGGCTTCTGGGAAGGGGGAAGGGGCCTGGAACGGAGGCCTCGGAGCTGCCGGGCCCCTCCTTGCATCTGCTGACACTGACCAGGGGTTGGGGCGCCAGCTCCCTGCCCCGTCGGTTGTCTGGAAGCTTTCGACAGGGCCCTTTCAGCCTGTGGCGTTTCTGGTGGCAGCCCAGCTGTAGGTGAGTCAGCCGGCAGGGAGGAGGCCAGAGCTGGCACAGAAGCCTTGCGTCAGCAGGGAAGCGGGAGCCACCAGGGCCTTGCCCCCAGAAGCCGGGCTGGGCAGAGCAGCCGGGGCAGAAGCCTTGGGTTTGGTCTGGAGCAAGAGGGATTAAGAGCCGCTGAGCTCCGACGTGCCCATGCGGAGCTGACGAGGCCGTGCCAAGCCCCGCGGCTGGGATCTGGGAGGGGCCGCACTGGGTTTGGACGGGGCAGGGGAGAGGCCGTTCCCTGGGCCGGGGCCTGCTCTCTCGTCTCGGGCTCCGCCTGGCAGTGGAGCAGCCTTTCGCTGCCCTTCTCCCCCGGCCCCCGAGCTGCTTCTGGAGGTGCTGCCGAGGCGGATCCCGGCAGCGCTTTGGCCCGCTTAGCGCGGCTGTTGCTTCTGGCGCGGACCGGCAGCCGGTGAGTTCGGATGCGGGCAAGGGGCTGGTGTTTCCTTCCCACTGCAACTGGAAATGGGGCAGAGGGTGGCCGCGCCTGCTTTCCAGCCCGCCTTGCCCTGGTCCCTGCGGAGGCGGGAAGGAGGGGGCTCCAAAGGCCCTGCAGGGGCCAACCCCTCTCCTCGGGGGCAAGAGCGCATTCGCTGCCCAGCACGGCTGCCGCTGGGCCTCTTGTCCTGCTGCGTGTTTCCTGGTTTGGTGGCTGGTGTCTCGCAGGCAAAGCCGGTTCCTCCGTTGTTTTGTTCCTCTGGCGGAAGAAAACGGAGGGAGATGCAATTCCTCATTTTTCTGTATTTTCGTATTCCTTGGTTTTGCGGGCTCCCTGGGCGCGGATGGCTGGATGCGCTTCGTCTTCTTGCTTGACTTCAGGTTTGAGGACTGGGTGTTAGGAATTAGGCTGATGTTTGTCAGGCCCAGGGAAAGCTGGACTACCCAGCCTCCTGAGCGCTCCCGCTTGCCCTTTGCCAGCTTGGCTCTGCCATGCCCCGGTTGCATCCCGGTGTGTCGGTTCCGTAGGAGCCTCGTGGAAGAGCGGCGGTGAGCTGCTTGAGGCCTCTGCAGTTCAGGGTCCCTGCTGAGAGTTTCCTGCAGCAGGCGCGCTGAGCCAGAGAGCAAGGTTTCCGAATGCCTTCCCTGGAAACGCAGAGACGAGGTTCTACAGCTGGAGACGCGATTGCTGCCTTCTGTGCAGCCGGGGCCTGAATCGTTCTTGCCCCCCGGGAACGATGGGCGGAGAGAGGAGAAGGGGACGGCCAGCGCCTAGGCCAGGGGTCGGGAACCTATGGCTCGCGAGCCAGATGTGGCTCTTTTGATGGCTGCATCTGGCTCGCTGCCAAATCTTTAATAAAAGAAATAACGGGGTAAGGCGTAGAACATGCCTTCCATCCGCCGAGCGCAGGCCACGCCCTCCTCCGCGTTGCATCCGCACCCGGCATCCTTGGGACTCACCCTACCTTGCCCCGCAGCATCCGCGGCCGAACGGGCCTGGGCCGCATCGTCCTCCACAGGCAGCCGCAAATCAAGGCCCCGGCTTCGGCCTAGCTCCCGTCGGCGGCCCACGCGAATGCGATCCGGGTGCACCGCTTTGCATCCTGCTTCCGCTGCCCCTGCTCTGTTGGGCGAGTCCTCATCTTGGGCTGGCCCCGTTTGTGGCCCCAACGAGGTACGAGACATATTTCAGGCACGGTGCCACTTTCCACCAGTGGCCGAAAATCGAGCCCCCGGCTTGGGCCTAACCTCCTTTAAAAGTGTTGGTCTTACATAAAATGCACACATTTACTTGTATTTAGTTTTAAACATATTGTATAGCTCTCACGGAATTACATTTTAAAATATGTGGCGTTCATGGCTCTCTCAGACAAAAAGGTTCCCGACCCCTGGCCTAGGCAGATGGACCCGATGACAGTGGGGATGGGGCACCGTTGGAAGACCTGAAGGCCCAGGTTGGGGGCAGATCATCAATGGAGAGAATCTGTCTGTGTGGTCACTAAGAGTGGGCGCTGACTTGTTAGCGCATGGTCCTTCAGTCGGCGTCAATAACCTCTAGATACTTCTTGCCAGCAGAAGCAACTGAGGATATTTTTGTGGTCTCTTCATTGTGTCATGAAGCCAGGATCTCTGGATTAGTCTTTCAGAGAAGCCAGGAACTGGAAGGTGAAAACAAACATGGCTTCTGACTAGCTTGTTAAAAGGGGAACAAGGTAGAATTCCTGTTCTGTATGACTAGTTTCTGGTATAAACTAGTCTGCTCCTGCTGATTGAAGGGGATGAATGAGAAGGCTGAAACAGCTGATTCACAGCGACCACTTCTGGCCTCCTGTGATGTGCAACTGTGCATGCGGATAGAAGCACGCACGCATGGCCGCCCTGAAGAACTTGGGTGCGGCCCCCAACACTTCCAGATGTTGTGGCTTTCTGGTTGTTCCATTGCTTCTGACTCTTCACAACCCGATGGGCCTCATTTCACTAGGCAGTCTGTTGGCCACTGCTGCTTTGAGGTCTTGTAGCTCCTGCTTGGACCTTCGGTGAAGACATCTCACAGGCTGGGGGAGGACATGGCACCCCGCTCTCCTCTTCTGCCAGGAAAACCACATGGACATTTGCAATCAAAAGTGGTGATCAGACTGGATTTTTTATCGTGCTGGAAGGGGGGAACCATTAAATATGAAGCTGGAGAATCTTCCTATCAACTCTATTGAGTTTGTCAAGTATAAAATTTGGCAGAATGAAATCAAAATTAATTTCAGCCCTAAGCTGCATTGGGGGGAAGCGGGATCCCACCCGTCATTCAGAGACGAAACGTGGTCCTCAACCCAAAGGAAGGAATTGCTCCTCCACATCGGAAGTTGGCCTCCGTGCATCTTTTTTACCTGCACGGCTGGTGGCTCTTACTGTCCTGTCCCCGGGGCCTTCGCTACTTCTGAAGGTGCCCTGCCCGCAAGTCTTGGTGAGACGTGGGTGCAGACCTTCTGCTTATCATGGGCCCAGCTGCTGCAGCATCACATAAGGACGAGGCTCCAACAGGCGCAATCTCCAAGGGATGCTGCTGCAGAGAAGACACGTGCAAGGGTGCTCAGGGTCTGTGGGCCCTTGGCAGACCCCTGGGGGTGAGAGACGCCATGCTGTTCCAGCATCCCTGCCCTTGCACTCATGCCTCTGTACACAAGTCTTCTTGATTCCTGCCTCTGCTTCCCCTTCTGCATTCCTGTAACTGTTACCTTGGATTGGGTGGTGGGCTACCTAGCTTAGGTCTCTAGTTCGGGGGGGGGAACTGGATCATCTGCTTGGCTCTTGCTAGCATGGGCTCCTGGATCCATCTGGCTGAGCAGTAGAGATAAAACGCTTCCGTGAGCTTTGTACCTCTGCTGCTGAAACTGATGCATTACCCTAACCCTTTGCTGCCCATCTGGGAATCATTGGCATCATTCTCCCTAAACCCGCCTGGCAGGCACTAGCGTGGGGGAGGCTGGGGAAGAGCATTGCGTTCAGCCTTCTTCTCACCAGTAATGTGCTCAGGGCCAGCTGAGCACCGCTGGGGTCAAGCGAGGACACACACTCCGACCTGGGAGAATCAGAGGGACTAGAAGTCCCAGCACGCACTGCTCTGCATCCTCGGAGAGGAGGCTGGGAGATGTAGTTTGCTGACTCAGTTTGCAGGTTAGCAGAGTCTGGCTGCCATTTGCCCAGTGCCGGTGCTCTCATTCGGGCTTGCGGGGGCCGATCTAAAGCTGGGCGCTGCGGAAGGGGTGGGCTGGAGGCGGGGAAGACCGAAGGGAGCGGGAAGCCTGACCAGCTGCTTCCTGTGCCTTTCAGACCCCCCCCAAGGAAGGACAGGGGCCCTGGGGTGGTGCGCGCTGCTGGAATTAAAGCAAACGCTTCTGGAGCAGATGTTCTCTTGAGGCAGCGGAATCAGTGACCTGCTTGAATCTCCCAGAGGCGGGTGTTGGCTGGAGAATTTCCTTTGCCTCGCCAAACCCTGCTTGCTTGTCGTGCATCAGCCTCCCCATGCCTGGGAATTTGGGGGACGGTGCTCCGCCATCTCTGGAGGGCACTGGGGAGGCTACTTTTACATCGCACCAGGGAGTTTAATGACTGAACGGGGATATCAACCTGGAGTCTGAAGAAATATAAGCTAGTCGATGTTTTTTTTAAACCCAGTGTGATTTTTGGATTTATTTTTCGGTCCTGGTAGAATAAGACCTGAAGTTTGCAAAAGGCATGTATACATTTCATTTCATAAATGGATCTAAATGAGAACTGCGTGAACATTGCACAATGCATTTCTAATGGTCCATTGGAAAATAAAGTTGCACTTGATAGGTCTGTTTGGTTCGGTTTACCTGGGAGAGAAATGGCTCGCCTCCCCGAAGCTCTGGGCCTTCCGTGCTGCCAGGAGAGGGCAGCTCGCTCAGCCTTGGCAAGGCAAGGGAGGGTCCTGGATGCCCCTCCTTATGCTGCCTTGACTTGCTGCCTCACCAGGGCGGGGTCCCTCTGGGTCGGAGGCCAGAAGGTTGGGCTTGGGTCCAGCAGGCGTCCGCTGGCAGAACCTCAAGGAGTCCCGAGACGGGGAGGGAAGCCTGGCTCTGCTTTTGCCCTTTCAAAGAGGCTTTTGAAGCCTCCCTGGGAGTGCCAACCTTCTCTGGTCCCGTTGCTGGTCTGCTGGTCTCTTTCTGATTGCTTTCCCTTTATGTCCATTTTATATCTTTTACTTGGAAGAAGGTCTTATAGAGTTGCTGTATACTTCTGCTTACTCATTGGGGTAGGCTTGGCCCAGAAAAGTGGCATCCGATTAATTCCTGTGTAAAAAAAAATCGCCAAAGACCCACAAAGGGTCAGTGGGGCTGGTATTCTGGGCCCGGGGGATCTGGGGCTCCTGTGGGAGTCCAGCATGTCTGGAAAGACAGCAAGTTTGAGGAGGCAGCAGCAGCTTCCAGGATGGAGGGGGGTGTGCTGCATCTCCTCCGCGTGGCCGAGAAGGGCGTGGGAGTCGTCGCTTGTGGGGCCTCCATCCTGCTCTTATCAGTGAGTGGCAGCTTGGGAAAGGCACCCTGCTGCAGCGGGTGGGAGATGCTTGCAAGAGGTGAGGACTCACCGTTTTGTAGCTCGGTTGCTCCTGCGTCTTTGTGACCCAGGAAGGGCCTCATTTCGCCAGGCGGCCTGCTGGCACCTCTGGGGACAGGGTCCAGCCACCTGAACTCCTGCCAGCCCCTTGTTTGTCTGCCTTCCATCAGAGGAATCGAGGCCTTCGCTGGTGGCTCGTGTGAAAGCTTCGGCTTCGTTTTCGATGGACCGCCGGGTCCCCCCCTTCGTCTGAGACGGAATCCTTTGGTCTTGGTTCCTGGCTGTCCCCATTCCGGTGAACCTCTGAGCCTGGGGAAGTTAAGCCTGCCCTCCCTGCCTCCCTGCCTCCCTCCCGCGGCTGCTTCCCCACCTTTGCGCTGGGACACCGGCTTCGGTTTCTGTGTCTTTGGGCAGCAGGTCAGCCTTCGCGCACTCTCCTTCCTCCTCCAGCCCAGGGCCCCGAGGCGGTTCTTGCTCCCGGGGGCCACCCTCTGGAATCCTCAGTTCTCTGAGGGGGCTGGGGGTCTCTGGTTCCTATTTCTCCCAGCCCAGCCTTTCTCACCACATGCTCTGCATATCGGTTAACGAAATACGGTGGCAGCATGCAACCCGGGTGCTCGCCTTCCCCCTTGTGAGCTGTGGGGTGCCTGTGTCCTGCCCTGACTGTCGCTTCCTGGTGGTCGTGCGGACCTCCTGAGGGACGGCTGGCAGCAAAGCGGACACGAGGGGTGGGCAGCTTTGCCTTGTGCTGCAATGATTCGCCCTCAGTGAGAAATGGTTCTGGACTCAAACGTAGGTCGGCTCTGACTGGATTCTGGCTGCGCGGAGGAGGAGGAGGAGGAGGAGGAGGAGGAGGGGAGCCTTGTGGGCTAAGGCCCAGCTCTTCCCTGCCATCTCTCCCGAGTTAGTGCCAGGCTTCCTTCGAGTGAGGGCCTGGAGGTCACCTCTGTGCAAGAGCGCACGTGCAGCCAGGATCCGGGTGGGCTCTGCAGGCAGCCCAGACGGGTGTGTGCATGTGCCCATGCATGTGGGCTGTGGGAGTGGGGAGTTGGACAAGAAGCAGGGTGTCTGGGGGGGCAGCTTCCCTCTTCCCGATCAGGGGAGGTGGTGGGGGCCTAGTCCTTGGAAAAGATTTGGGGCTCTCCTTGCCCCTCAAGGGACCTGGGCTGGGTGGGGCTGGTTTCGGAAACAAAGCCCTGGCCCCTAGCTTTGGCTTCCCCTGCCTGCCCCACACCTCTGCCCCCCACCCATTCTCTTGTTGCTTGGCTGATTTGCATACTGGGCTGCCATTGGCTGGCTCAGCACAGGGGAGGTGCAAGGGGTGGGGTGTCACGGTGACCGGTGCTGAATGGGGCTGTCCAGGGAAGGTGAAGGGGCAGGACCGGAGGAGCAGCCGACCCTGGAACTGCCGGGGGGGCACCCTCTGCACCAGCAGCTGGCCTGGGTAACTACCACGTGGGGAGGGCCAGGCGGGGTGTCCCCGGCTAGGCTGGCCAGCTCCTGCCCGGGGCCCCGGGTGGCTAGGCAGCCCCGAGGGGGCTGGGGCAAGGGCCCTTGGAGGGAAGAGCCCCCGGCCGCTCTGCAGCAGCCAGGTGTGTAGAAGCAGCGGTGGGCTCCGGGGGACAAGGCCTGCAGATGCTCAGCCCTCTGTCCAGACTGCCTGCAGCAGCTCGTGTTGCCCCTGCTCCGTGGCTCAGGCTTGTGAGAACCGGGTGGCGTTTAAGATGGGCCAGGCAGGGCTTTGGTTTTGTTGTGGTCCCCCAGGATGCTCTAGCGCTGTAAAAACCTCCCCCTTTCAGAAGGATCGGATCGAGAAGCACATCATAAAATTGTATGAAATCTGTCAAAGATTTCGCTAAAGGAAACCGACTTTTCTTGGGCGGGGGTTGATCGGAGGTTCTTGACCAGGGAGCTGCTATGAGGAGTTTGAGCCCACCCCCAAACTCCTTTTGGTGGTAGGTAATGTTACAGGTCCCTAAACTGTGGGAAAAAAACAGCTACAGGCAACTACAGGAATTCATGCAATCCCATCCGGTAAATTAGGCATTCAGAGTATCTTGCTTCAAAAGATAGCTGTAATTGGTGCTAGTTCCGTAATCAGTGAATCCTGCGCACGCTGGCCTTGCCACCTGGAGGGCTTCAGGGACCTGCTGGCAATTCTAGGCAGAATCCCTCTTTTGAATGGCTTGGAAGGTGGCAACTCCTTGGGGCATCGTTGGTAGGAGAATCGGGCTGTCCCCCGTGTGCATCTGGGTCACCAGGCGAACCTCACTGGTTGCTCAGAATCCTAGCAATGTTGGGAAGGACGTCGAGACTGCCTGCGGTTATTCTCTGCACATGGGCAGATGCCGTTCGCCACACGAGGCCGGCTAATCTTTCTGGGGCCTCCATCTCCACAGGCACCGACTGCCCAGAAGGCGCCTTCCTCCCGGCGCTGCCTGAGCGCCGCGACCCCTTTCGGCCTTGACCGTCGGCGCTCCGCTCCCAGCCCCCGGGGGCGTCCAGGGCTGGGGCTTTTGTGCCGCTGCTTCCTTCCGTGGTCTCCGGCTCCGACCGTCCTTGCGGCCCTGGGGCTCCTGCTGCTCGTGGGCCACAAAGGGGAAGCCTGCAGGCAAGGAGAGAAAGCCGGAAGTGGGTCGTACAGAACATGGGGGCGGGGCGGGGGGGTTCTGGAGTTCAGGCTCACAAAGAACCGCATCTTGCTCCGGTTCTGCCTTTGAAAGCAAGGTTGGTTGCGCCTTTGGGGGGCTTGGTTTTGTTCTGGCCAGGCTGCCCCAGAACACCTGCTGAACCCCATCTTGCAAACCACCTTTCCGTGAAGTCGTTAGCAAGGCCCCTTTCGGCCCCCCCCCGACGGGTGCTAAAAACACACCTCTGTGCATCTCCTGAACTGGTGGCGCCTTCTGGCTTCCTCTCCCTCCCTCGGGGGTGAGACCAGGAGGGCTGGAGCCGCACAAGTTCTTTGGTGGGGCGGGTGGGGGTCTAGCAAACCACCTGCAGCAAAACCCACCCACGCTTGGGGCTGCTTCTGCCCAGAAGCCGTGACTCTGGGGCCGCGCGGGTTTGAATCAGGCTCGGCTGACAGAGAGATGGGCCATCAGGCCTCATTGGGGGGAGGAAGGCATCCCCCGCAGCTGGGGAGGCTTGGGTGGGGGCTGGTGCCAAGCACCCTCCCCCTTGCAGCCCAGGCTTTGTGTGCGCGCTGACAGCCGGGCTCCTTTGGAAGGCGTGCGGGACGCCTTCCTCCCCTCGTCCGCGAGCTGCTCCCTCCCTCCGTTCTCCTCTGCCTCTTTGTTTTCAGCTGGAGCCGTCCGACCTGTTCCGGCGCCAACTGTGGGGAGGAGAGCGGCCCTCCGGTATCACCTGCCTTTCCGTGTTCGGGACAGAGCCCTCGCGGTCTTGGCTTGCAAGGGGCCTCCCACAAGGGGGGAAGGGATTGGAGATCCCTGGAGGACTTTGCTCCAAGGGGCTTTCTCTCCCCGCAGGGGCTGGGGGGGCAGCGCAGGAGTCCCTCCAGAGATGGGCAAACAGTGCCAGAGGAGCCAAGGGGGATCCCGCCAGGCCGGAATGGGGGGCAGAGGCATCGGCAGGTGGCATGGCCTTTGCGGTCCCCTCTCCCGCCTCCATTTCCTGGGGAGGATGCCCTGTCGCTGCCTTGGGCTCCGATGAAAGGGTCCAGGCAGCTGAGGCCTCTTGGCAGCCCCCTTTATTTTCCGCCCCACCCGGCAGGGTTCCGGAGAGGTTGATGGGCCGGTCAATTTCCCCATCTTTTCTGCACGAAGAGGAGGTTGGCCTGTCTGCCGGGGTCTGGCTTAGCATGTGGCGTGAATCTAGTCGGAAAGCGCGTGCAGGAAGCCACGGCTTGGCAGAGTGCATAGACCTGTCCCTTGTGGGTCTGGCAGTCTAACACTCAGTTGGGGTGTTCCTGGCCAGACGGGGCTGGACTCGGTAGATTACTTTGCCAGAAGGTGCAGCCTCGCTTGGGCTTGGTGTAATTTGTTGTCTGGATCAAAAAGCAGCTCCATTTCTTTCCTTAAAAATAACACGCTAGAGCTGCAGCTAGAGCTTAGAACAGTGTTTCTCAACCTTGGCCACTTGAAGATGTGCGGACTTCAACTCCCAGAATTCCCCAGCCAGCATCTTCAAGTGGCCAAGGTTGAGAAACACTGGCTTAGAAATTCTGCCCCATTTAACAGATGGTGGGGACGAGGTGCTGTTTCTTCCATATGGTGGGAAAACCACTCTGCATGTGCACAGAGGCATGGCTTGGTGCCTGGCCTCCGAATAGAAGAGGAGCTGCAGAGGCTCTTTGGACCAGCACTTTGGCGGAATCCAGTGCCAGTTTGTGGCCTCTGTTGATTGGCGAATGTGTGCTTTCTGCAAGTATGTTTTAAAGGTAGACAAAAAGCGCACTGGGTTTGGCTCCTGGGCACCAGAGCAAGCTTGCGTGGAGCTGACCGAGCGTACAAGGAGGCCCAGGAGCAGCCCTCTGTCTCGGGAAGAAGCGCAGCGCCGCTTCCCGCAGATTTGCTTCCTGCGCTTGGCGAATTGTGGGGTCTCCTTGGTCTTCGTCTTTTCTCTCTGCACAATTTTGTCTGCACAGGTCCATGAGGGACCTGCGGCTGGGGACCTGTTTGGCCAGAGCGAGAACTGAGGCTGGCCTTCTGTGCTGCAGCACCCGGACGGTTCTGGATGAGGCGATGCTAGAAATGTCGAGGCACTTTCCCGGATCTTGAGCAGCAGAGGAGGCAGCGAGCCGCCTGCCCCGTTTGTTCCACAGCTCTCGTCCTGGGGGGTAGCAGCACCGGGGGTCCACTCAGCGAGGCCTGGACTTTGCAGAGGGAGGCTGCAACTGAAGGCAGTAGCTGGGAATGGCCCTTTGTGGGTGCTTTGCGAAGTGAATGCTGGATTTGTGGGCTGTATTTATTTTCACAGGGAGAAGCACGTAGTGACAGCCCCGCGGTCATCCTGAAGGCCCGGCCCTCCAGCCCTTTTGCTGGAAAGAACAGCTGCCGTGGCTCGGACGCGCCCTTCGCAAGAAGGGGACTGTTGCACGTGGGGAGTCCTGGCCAAGGCAGGCTTGGCTGGGCTTCTGGGCAATGGGCGTCCCACTTTGCACTCCACCTGCTTTTCCTAGGTGGACGGAGAGGGGGAGGCGGGCAGAGCACCCCCCCAGCCAACTGGCCCCTCAGAAATGACTGAGTCAAGCACATGTGGGAATGAGCAGCTGAATTGCAAGAAGGAAGCTGCAGAGGGTGTCTCTGTTGGGTTTGGCTGGCTGGAAACTACTCTGCCTTGGCACTGTCACCTTCCCACGTGGGCACAGCGCTGGCCTTGGGCCCAAAGGTGCTCCGCTGCGGCTGCCACCGCTCACGGCTCCTGGGGCCTGGCACGGGGTTGCCATGGAGGGGGTACCCTGGCACCTCGGCAGGCCAGCCTCTCCAGTGCAGAACCGGCCCCAGGTGCACGTCACCCCTGCCTGCTCTGGCTACTTCAAACTTCCCTGGCTCGCCCTGCGCTCCCAGCAAGATGGGACCACGAAGGAGGTCCAGGAAGGAGCCCGTTTTGGCTGGTGGCCAGGCCTGGGGACCAACCCTCCTGGACCTGCCGGCGACCACTTTCTTGGGCCCTGCAACTGGGAAGGGGATGGGGAGAGCCCATCGCTTCACACCCAGGTGGAAAGATGAATTGCCAGACAGGCCTTGGGGCATTCCCAGACAAAAGGAGGGGATAATGGGGGACCACCGGATATCCCAGAAGGGGCTGGGATTCACACGCACACGGCAAGTAACCCCTCTCAGGAGGAGCTGGACGGAGCCCCTGGACAGCTGCCTGGCTGGAATCTTTGGGCTTGGTAGGGCTGGTTCCAGAAAGAGGGGTGGAGGCTCCTCGCACTTAGAACCCGGATCCCAAGTGTGCAGCTTGGATGGGCAGTGAAGGTCACTCAGCACCCGCCTTTCTTGCTTCAGTGCAGTGTGGCCAGGAAGACCCCCAACCCCCTGCAATTGCTTGGCCCTTGGAGATCATTTGGCAGACTCTGGCCCTGCTTCTCCTTTCCCTGGTCAGGGCAGGGGAGTTTTCTCTCCTTCTCAGGCAGTTCCTGGTGGAGCTCATATGTGTGTTGCGTTGGCTCCTGAGACTTGCAATAATCTGGGGGTCCTCTTACTGCAAGGCAGGCCTGAGCAGCTGGCACCCAGCCCTAGCTCCTGGGCATAGCGGCTCTAAATGCAAGGCCAGACAGCCTCTGTGTTTTTAAAGGGTTCTACTGAAATTTGCTGGGCCTTTTAACGAGCTTCAGGTTGCCCCAGAAGGCGGGAGGTGGCCGTGGGGGGAGGGCTGGGTCTGCTTGTCCAGCCTTGGAGGAGGTGGCCCTTTCTGGCTGGTGACAGTGCCCTCGTCATTGCCTCCACACACTCTCCCGGGGGCTGCCTCTGAAATCCACCCGGAGCCAGCTGGCAGCCCGCTTGCTGGCAAGGGAGAGCTGCTTCAGCAGGGCGGGCACCGCGCTGAATGCCAGCACAATTCTGGGCCCAAGTCGAAGTGCCTTTGCTGCTCAGGTCCACGTTACCTTGGGGACTGCCTTCTCCAGGCAAGATCTGCTGCTCTCTCCTTGCACCAGTCTTGTTAGCCCCCGTTCAGACAGTGCCTCATTTTGGCATTCTGGAAGGTGGTCGAGCAGCTGTGGGGTCAGGGTTAGTTTGTTGTTTTTAGGGTATCATGATTTACTGTGAGCCACCCAGAATCTAGGATGTAAGTTAGGTAACAAATAAATGTAATGGCTAGAGAATAGAAGGCCCCGGCAGGCGTTGAGTGGGTCGAGGGGTTCCCTTGCTGGCCCAGCCTCCGGGTTTCCCTGGCCTGCAGGCCAACGCTTCTTCCTGGCCAGCAGAGCGGACAGTTGTGGGCAGGGGCGGGACTTCTGTCCCTCCCCTCCGGCCAGAGGCCACCTGGGGGAGCTTTGAACCCAGGCTCCTGGCCAGCGCAGCTGGCCGCTCCCATATGGCAGAGCCCTCTTTGAAGGCTTAAGGCTGCCTGTCCTTATTTCCGGCTGACTTGTCTGGACGAAACCTTGGGGAGGGTGTCTGTCTGGGGCCATCAGAAGGGCAGGTCCGTCCAGAGGAGAAGAGGAGCCTTCCGTCCATCCCCGTTCAGCTGGACAGAACCTCCTTCCTCTTGCGTGGACTCCCTGCCTTGCTGTGGGGGTGCAGCCCAGGCGGGCGATGTGTGGACAGAGCGCCTGGGAATGATGACTGAGATCACTGAAAGAAGAAACCAGTTTAGATCACTGTTTCCCATCAGATTTTCCATCGGCAGTTCAGATGTTTCCCAGGTGAAACATGAACCACCTGCTTTGTGTATGAAATGCGTTCCCCCTTTAAGAAAGCATTTGTTGCCGGGGTCACAGGTAGCATTATGGGAGACCTGTATGGAGGCATCTGTGGGCTGACCGGAGAGTCCACCTGGCCTTCCCCGCCCCCGCCTCAGCAAGGCGGTCCAGAGACCCCCTCTCTTCTCCTCCCTCAGTGCCAGGAGGGTTGCCTGGCCTCTCCTCCTGGAGCCCTCCTTCCCTTCCTCCTGAGGAGGCCCGCTGAGCTGCTGCCCTCGCTGCAGACCATTTGGGTGGCCTGCCCCACGCCAGCCTCCTCCAACCTGATGCCTCCTGGGCACCAGCCCAGCCCAGCCACAGCCGGCCCTTCTCTCCTCTCTCCCCAGCACTGCTGCCCAGTTGCTTTGTGGGCCTGTGAGGACTTCGTGGTGGCCTGTGAGCAGAACCGAGCCGGAGCCCGTGATGGTGGGAGCCATCCCCCGGCAGCCGCGCCGCTTCTGGGGAGTGCCGGGGTGGCAGGTGTCCCCAGCAAGCTTCACCAGTCACCGTCGGCTGCTGGAGCAGGAGAGCACGCCAGCCGGGGACAGGACCCTGTGCAGAGGGGTGAGTTTGGAGCAGTCGCACGCCTTTGCGGGGGGGGGGGGGAGCGGAGACCGTGACTGGAGCTGTAGACCTTGCAACAGGGCCTGGGTCAGGAAGGCCTTGGCACCTCTGCTTCTGAGCATCTGGAGAAGGCCCCTGAACTGGCTCCTGTTTCAGCAGTGCTGTTCCCCCCCCCAGGGGTGCAGCGGGCCCTGCAGCTGGGAAAGGAGGCTGCCCCTTTGAGGGCCCTGTGGCAGCTCTTGCTCAGGCCTGGAGAGGCACCCTTGGGAGGGGTGGGGATGCACCCTTGGAGGGCTGTTTGCTCAACCCTGTCCTCCTCTCCTTTCAGATGTGGCCCTGCAGCCCACTTCCTAGCAGGGGACTCGGCGAGACGCCCTGACCCCCCGGCACTTTAGAGCCTGTTCTCAGCCCCATGAGGCACATAAATGCTGAGTCCGGTCTCCCCCACGAGCAAAGCACAGGTGTGAGCCAGGAGCAGCAGCAGCAGGAGGAAGATGAGGAGGAGGAGGAAGAGGAGGAAGAGCAGCAGCAGCAGCAGCAGCAGCATCAACAGCCCTGGCAGCACCACAGCGTCCAGATGGGCTGCACTCCGCCAGAGCTGGGGAGCCAGAAGGTTTACCAGGTCTCCATCTTTTCTTCCCGAGGCAGCGGCTCCCCGCTCCTAGAGCAGAGGGGCCCCAGACGGCAGCCCATCAAGCGGAGTTGCCCGGAGTCCCAGCGGACGGCTGAGGGGGGCAAGTGGGATGCCAAACGGGGCCACTGGGGGAAGGAGGAGGCCGTAGAAGACGGGCTCTTGGTGGACGAGCTGGCCCTGGGGGGCGCCGCTCAGCACTTCTCCCACAGCGGCCTCCGGGTAGTGGAGCACCGACAAGAGGTCAGTCCTGGCCACTGCGGAGGCTGGGAGCCCAGATCTGCAGAGGGCCAAGGAGGGGCCCTGCCGGCGACTCACAGGCTTGGCACCACTTTGCACACAAGAGACTCTGCCCCTGTCTTGTGGGGGCACCAGCCTGCCATGGACTCTAGGCAAGAAGAGAACGGGGGCCAGCTGGAGGAGCAGACCGGCAGCCACCTTTTCCCACACGATCATGATTTGCACAGCTTTGCACCCCAGTCCCCGCCAGGGCGGCTGTCCCTGGAGGCCCACGCACCCAACACTCCACCGGAGGCTCACAGCCTGAGCACCAATGGGCTCTGCTCTGCTGAGAAGACGCCCTGCTCCAGCAGCCAGATTTCTGGAGGCAGCCCTGCCAGCTGCCCAGCCAAGAGGAAGCTGCTGCCCTCAGTGGAAGGGAGGGCAGCTGCTGGCTTGGAGGAAGAGACCCTTCCACCAGCACGCAAAAAGAGGGCCCTGCATTCTCCCACAGTGCCAGCCTCCTGCCGCAGCACCGATGCCAAGGGCGCCCCGTTCTGGAATCACCTGCTTCCCACAGCCAAGGTGAGGAACTATGGGGGGGCACCAGTAGATGATGTCCCCCAAAGAGGTCTGGGCATGGGGAGCTGGGGTTCCCGGCAAGGAACTGCCTTTCTGTGGTCTCAAAGAGGTGCCATTCTGTCTAGCGGAGCCCCAAGCTCAGGTGTTTCCCCCCTGTCCTGCATAAGGACCCTCCCTTAGATCTGCAAGGGGATAGCACAGCATGCTTAGTGGAGGAACCTGGACTTTTCTAGCCTTTGTATAAATACTGCTAGGAGTCACATCAATACAGCCTCTCCTTGCACGAAAGGAAGGTCACCCCGAGCACCGTTTCATCCTGCGCTTTTGCTCTTTCTCACCCTCGGTGTGAGGTGAATTCCTGGAACTCTGCATTGAGAAGGACCCGGCATTCTGCTTCCTCTCCTCTGGCGTGCCGGAGAAGAACTGGCGCTCTGCAGATGCGTAGATGGGTTCTCCTTGCGCCCCCTTCCGTTTATTTGTTTAGTGCACTTCTGTCCCACTGCAATCTAATTAGCAGTTATACGCAGATGTACACATCTACAATTTAAACCTCCAGGATAAAAAAGGAACTTTAAAATAAAATATAGTAGAAAAGCAACAGTAATGGGCGGGTTCTGTTTTAAGCTGATTGTCTCTCTCCCTAACTGCCTTCTGCAGTCTAATTGCAATGGGAGGCCCTTGGGCACTGCCATCAAGAAAGGCACCTCCTGTCCTCAGCCCCTCTCCCCTCCTCATGGTGGGGACCCACGAGCTGCTTCTCCCAGAAAAATTGCGTAGGTCAGGCCGATTCTAGCCAGAGAATATGGCACTGAAGGTAACCTGGTGCCATAGATGGCTTTCTAGGTTAAAAGCAGCCCTTGAAGTTCAAGCCAGAAGCCACTTGGTAGCCAGTGCAGGCCCAATAGCCCAGGGAGACTGCACTCCCGTCCCTGGGTGCGACCGGTGCCCAGGCTGCTGCACTTTGGCCCACATGGCAGTTTTGGGGGGGCAGGGCCAAGGTAGCCTGTTTTCAGCAGCAGCCAAGAGGGCAGTGGAGGCTTTGTCACCAACAGATAGATGTCTGGGTTGTGGTTCCCACTCAAGCAGACCTTCGCAGCTCCCTTTGCCCCGTTCTCAAGCCTGAGGCCACTCCTGTTCTCTGCCCCGGGGAAGTCCTGAGCCTGTGGCTTCCTTGTCCCCCTCCTGAGCCAGTCCTGCTGTGGGAGGAGAACAAGCATTAGATGTCCCAAAGGCTGCCTGTGGCCGGGGATGATGGCTGTTGGGGAAGACAGTCTGACTGAACTGGCCTTCAGCCACAGCAGCCATCCGATGGGCCCTGGACTGGTTCCGGAAGGCAAAAAGCAGGCCGGCTGGGTTGCCAGGGCTGGTGGGCGGGGCCGCTGGAAGCAGGGCTGAGTGAGAATGGCACCCTAGTGCTTGACCGGCTTCCAGGGGGGTGCAGGGACAGGGCAGCAGGCTGAGCTCCCTGCCTTGCCTCCAAGCGGGGTGATGGAGCTGCCGCTGCTGGGCTGCTCCCAGGAGGAGGGAGCGTCTGCTGTGCAGCGGATCCTGGTTTGGAAGGGGGGCTTGCGTGGAGTGCGGGGTCTGACGTCCCCTTTCGGTCTCACTTGGTCCAGGGCTCAGCAAACAGCAGGACTGGCACGTCTCAGTTGAAAACGGGGCTGCATCACAAACCGTGAGTCGTCTTCTCCCCCCTTTTGATAAAGGGAGCCCACTCAGAGTGAAGCAGGTGGGACAGCCATGGGGCCTGTCCTCAGGGCTTCCAAAGGTTGCAAACGTGGCCAGGGCCAGGAGGGGCTGGAGAACGGCACCCCTAGGGTGATACTTCCCTTCTGCCCCAAGCAGGAGGAGGCAGCTGCGCAGCAGCCCGGGAAGGGCTCTTGTGGGCAGTCGGTCCCCCACCACCTCCACCAGCCACGCCCTTCTGGGGAATTTTGAGGTAACTGAGGTGTCCTTGAGCAGGGCTGGGGGGGCGCAGGTTCTGGATGGCAGCTCTGGGGCCTCCCCTGGATGGCCTGACCTAGCCACCCCCTGCGGGGCCATTAATGTCTTCCCGTGAATGAGAAGCTATGGCGTGGCCGCCTCCTTTCTCCCAGGGCGCAGAGCTGTGGAAGGTGTGGTCTTCCTGTCCTCCTTGGGAAGAGGGAGGGGGCATCCGGGGAAGGCTGGGGTTCCTCCCTGGGCTCTGCCGAGGCACAAGCCAGGTTAAGCTCTCCACCTCCTGCAAACTGCGCCCCCCTCCCTCCCTCCCTCCCGGCAGGAGTCAATGCTGAAGGGGCGCTTCCCGCCCTCTGGCCGGATTGAAGGCTTCACCGCAGAGATTGGGGCCAGCGGATCCTACTGCCCGCAGCACGCCACCCTGCCCGTGGAGGTCACCTACTTCGACATAGCCGAGCACAACGCCCCCTCGCCGTTTCTGGTGGGTGGCTCCTTGGAGGAGCAGTGGGAAGGGGGTCTGTGCTGGGGAGGGAACCCCAAGGCCAGCTGTGCCTTTGCTCTGGGAAGGAAGAACGTGAGCAGGCACGTGGGTGGCATCTGCTTAGAAGCCTTTCGGCTAGCTGCGCAGGGGGCTCTTTGCTTCAGCGGCCTCTACTGCCCCACCAGGGTCTGGGTGGACAGTTAAACAAATGCTGGAGACTTTGATGGGGGGCGCGCTGGGGGCTGGCCCAGGGAAGCCAATCTGCTGTAGGAGCATACTGCTCAAGATGGGCTTCTTCTCTGCCCCCCCCCCCGATTCCTCCAGCAAGGGGCTCCCCAGGTGAATTGGACATGGCAACCAGCCAAGCGCAGCCTGTCCTCATGTTGTTCTTGTGCCCCCTTTGTGCCGTAGGGAGTCATTGATTTGGAAGCCTTGGGAAAGAAGGGTTACAGCATCCCCAAAATGGGCACCATCCAAGTGGTGAGTAGCCATGAGACGAATGAGAACCCTGACTTGTAGGGAACGGCCTGGGAGCCGGAGCCAGCCTGGCTCTTCTCTCCTCCAGAGCAGAGAGAGTGAGGTGTGGCAGAAGACCTGGTGGTGGGGGCTGCGTGGAGAGCCCCACTCCTGACCTCCCGCCTTCCACTACGTACAAAGTCCACCCGCAGCGGGTCGCTTCTGCTCTTCCCCTCCTTCCCTCCCCACTGGTTCCGCAGCTGATTCCTCTCCTCTTTCAGACCTTATTCAACCCCAATAAGACGGTGGTAAAGATGTTTCTGGTGACCTACGACCTCCACGACATGCCTGCCAACCACGTCACCTTCCTGCGCCATCGCATCTTCCTGGTGCCTGTGGGTGAGGGGCAGGGCTCGAGCTCTGATCTTGCAGAGGTGCCCAAGCGGGTTCTCTGCTACCTGATGCACCTGAGGTAAGGAAGGAGTGGATGCAGAAAAGAAACCAGGTAGATCCACATCTGGTTTGCTGGAACATCTGGGGGTTTCACTTGGCCTTCCTGAAGTCTGGAAAAGCTCTGGCTGGACCTTCTGTGCTCAAATGAGTTCTGACAGTGGCCTAGAGCTCTTCCTCGTGGCCACAGTGCTGTCCAACAGCTGTGGCTGCCCCCCAGGGCAGTACCTATTCCCATCTTGGACACAGTGGTGGCAAATAGTGCAGTCTTTGTACAGGGAATGTGAGAGATGGTGATTGGTGGGTCTCCCGGCTTTGTTTCCCTTTCCCACCCACCTCTGTTGGCCACCAGGAAAACACCTACCAAATACTCTCCCAGATTTGGGCTGGGGGAGGGGGAGGAGGCAGGTTGTGACAGAGAGATAAACCAGATTTAGCCATATGTCAGAATTTGTTCTGGATTGGTGCAGGTGCATTCAAAGGGGGTTCAGATATCAGCAGGTACTCAAGCTCTTTTTGGACAGCTGGTCGGTGTTATTCTGGAGGCGCAGCGATCAGCTCATGTTATTTGATAGTTGGGCTCCTTTGAATGCACCTACAGAAGATCTGCATCCAGTTAGAGCTGGTTGTTGGGCTTATTTCGGACATGGGTTTAGCACCATTTTAGAACAGTGCTAAAACATGTTCAAAATTAACCTGGACAACGGTTGATGAGTTCAGGAATAGTTGTGTCATGAAGCAGCAGAGAGCGAGCTGGCTTCACTGTGCAATTGCTGTTCAGGTTGATTCGGGGCTTCTTGCTAGGGATTAGCTCAAAGACCTGGTTGGTACAGGGGGAAGGCCCAAACTGAAAGAACTGGACTCTTCCACAGCCCAGGCCAGAGTGGCCCTGGAAGGCAGTGCCTAAGGACCAAAGGGGAGAGGACATGTCACACCTTGGCTAAACCTTCTGTGTTCTTTTCCTTTTGAGTTTGGCCTAGCACCTTGCATAAACCAGCCAATTGTGCCATATCCAATGAACTGGGATTAAACAAAGTGGCTTAGTGACACACAAGCATCCTTTTAGGGCCACCATCCCAGTCCTCGCAAAGGATGACTTTCTATTCCTCTTTGCCCATGGAAAGATGACAGGGGACAGGCCTTTCAAATGTGTGTGACTTGTGAGTCTCCCTCACTGAGCATCTCCAGGCAGCAGCTGGATAGGGATGCCCAATTTAGACCTTGGCCTGGGCTGCTGATCTCTGTCCCTTTGCAGCTCTCCTCTTGAGCCCTGGAGAACTGGGCCACAGAGGATCAGCTGCGGATTGTGCTGGCTCCCCAGGTTCCCCCCCCCCCGTGGGCAAGGGTGCCTTGTTCCCAAATGGGCTCCCCTGGCCTCCCGGAGCAGCAGGCTTTGGTCTCCCCATCCCTGAGCCCCCTCTGAAGAGCCTCCTGCTTACCTTCCCAGGTTCCATAGTTCCAAGTCGGGGAAGATCTACCTGCATGACAACATCCGGCTGCTCTTCTCACGCAAGTCGATCGAGATGGACTCTGGGATCCCTTACGAGCTGAAGTCTTTCACAGAACTGCCGCGCAACCCCTGCTATTCCCCACGGGCTTGAAGGAGGGAGTGGGAGAGCAGCACTTTGCCCAAGCAGTGAAGGGGCAGGGGCTGGAGACCCTTCCGCGCAGCTGTTGCCATGCTGGTGTGGGGAGGACCATCCCTTGCCCAGAGCTGTGTTTCACTCATTGGATCCAGCCTGGCTGGGATCACAAATGTAGCACATCTCAACCTCTTGTTCTGGTGGCTGGTGCAATTTTGCTGGGGCCCAGAGGGGGCAGGAGGCTGGGGAGAAAGGGAAGAAGGGGGTAGGTTTTGACAGGTGGGCTCCTGCTGGCTTTGGGAGGTAGGCAGGGTGTCATAGGAGTCTGGGCCGTGCAGAGGCTCTAAGTGTGTGCAGAACTGGGGCATGGCCGAGGGTCATGTGGCTTTGCGTGGCCTTTGCCTCCAGGAACTTCGTGGGGGTGGTGCTCTTTTTAGGGAGCTGGTTGGATCACCAGGCAGGAGCCCCATCCAAGCTAACGTGGAGCTATGGAGAAGGGAGGCAAAAGTGGAGCCAAGGACAGGAGTGCATGGGGGAACAGATCTGCTCCCCCTCCCCAGGAAGCCATGAAAGCAGCAACACCCCGAGGGGAGGGTGTCTCTTTCCTCCTGGCTGCTTCTTCCAGGCTCCCTTCTTCTCTCCTGGACCAGCTGTACAAGACCAGGTCCTTGGGGTCACTTGGGGAGGCCGGTGCTGCCTCCTAGCCCCCAGCTGTGGTCCACGCACTCTTCGTGTGTGTGACCAAAGGAGAATTCAGACTGTTGGTCTCCGGAGGTATCAGGCAGTGTTTGTGAATTGGTGTAAGTTTTTGCTTTGTCTGTGACCTGACCCGTCACCACCACCTGGGTGTTTCTGCGGAGGGCACCAATGGGGCCAAACGAGCTGGGGATGGTAAGGCAGGAGCGAGGGTGTTTTTTGGGGGGGTGTCCGTGGATGGCTTTTAATCTGTCCGAGTTATAGCTGCACCAATTTAGAAGAGAAGAAACCTCGTCATGAAGGCCAGGCCTCTTTTGAGGGGCAGTTCTGCTCCCTGTCACCCCGAGCATTATGTTGTTGTTTTGATTTGGGTTGCACCTCCTACATTCTCCTCTCAAGAGGGAGCAGATGTGATGAAAGGGGCTACAATTACAGAGACTTGAAAATATTTATATTTAAAAGGAGAGAAAGAGACAGGCAGAAATGTATCTAATACTTTCTCCCTCTTTCCTTTTTTTGGAAAAGAAAAAAAAATCTATAAATGTGTGTTTGGAAAAAGTGTCTGTCTGCCTTGATATTTTCAAGATGGTTTGATCCCGCCGACCGAGGTGCTGCTGAGATAGGAAGCCCCTCTGAGGAGGTTGGGGCTGCCGGCCTGAGAGGAGGGGGGTCAGCCGGCTTCACCTGGAGGTCGGTTTCAACGACCGGCCGTGACAGATCTACTGAACGATTAACGCTCTCCTTGGCCAAAACGCCTCAGGGCAGGAAGCGTCATCCTCTCCCAGACTGGCCGGCGCGGCGAGGAAGGCGCCAGGCCTTGGGTGGCAGTAAAAGAGTCGCAGCTGGGCGACTCGGCTCGCCCCCGTCCGGACCTGCAGGCCTCTGGCTGGCGCTGCGCTTCCCCCGGGCAGCCAGAGGCCGGGAAGGCTGCGGACGGGAGCTCTCCCGACCTCCCCCCGGGCGTGCCTGGGGGGGTGTCCTTCCCGGGGGGCGGGCGACTACGTGGGAGCGCCCGCCGACAGGGCAGGGGGTCCCTTGAGGGGAAGGGCGGCTGCGTCCCACGCGGAGGGACGGCGCCTGGGGGGGCCCGGCCTGCGGAACCGCGCGTGCGAGCCGCGTTCTTTCCCCCGGGACCGCTGGCCGGGCTTTCCTCCCGCGTTCGCCCTTCTGCGCGGCCGGCCCCGGTCAGCCCGCGCCTCCGCGGCGGGGGCGCTCCAAAGGCCGTTTGCGGGCGGCTGCCTCGCACGCGGGCGCGCCGGGGAGCGGGGAGGAGGACTGGCCCCTACTCGCTCTCGCGGCACGGAACGGCCTCGCCTCGGCGGGCTCCTAGCCGGACGAGCGGAGGCCTCCGGGAGGCGGCCGGGAAGGGACCCAGAGGAGCTCGGATGGGGGACCACTAGGAAACCTCCGGGCGGCGACCGGCCACGCGGAGGCCCCCGGCGGACGCTCTTGGGACCAGGGGCGGAACCCGCGGCCGCGCGAACGGTTTCCCCGCGGAACCCGACGAGGGCACCCGAGCGGCTGGCGCGCCATTGGCTCGGAAAGCGGAAGGGGCGGCCCCCTGGGGCTCGCTCTGGCGCGCCGCAGGGCGCTCTTCCCGCCGCCTCTCGCGAGAGGCGGGGCGGAGCCTTGCCCGGAACCGGAAGGCGGAGGAGCCTTCGAGCGGCGGACCGGCGCTAGTCGGCGGGCGGTGCGATGCTGGCGCTGCGGACGGCGCGCGGGGTCGGCGGGCGGCTGCTGCTGCTGCGGGAGGTGCGCCCGGGGGCGGCGGGGCGGCGCTGCGGGGCGGCGGCGGGGTCCGGCCCTGCCCTGCCCTGGCGCTGCGGGGCGGCGGCGGGGTCCGGCCCTGCCCTGCCCTGCCGCTGCGCGCCCCAGCCTCTCCCTCGTGGTTTTGCAGGGCTGCCGGCGGCCGGGTCCCGGGGCGGCGCGCAGGGGCGTCTCGGGGCTGCCCATGAACACCCTGGTGCTCTTCGTGCCGCAGCAGGAGGCCTGGGTGGTGGAGCGCATGGGCCGCTTCCACCGCATCCTCGAGCCGGTAAGGGCCGCGGGGGCAGCAGAGGAGGCGGCGCTAGAGCCCGCGGCTGTCGGGGGGGCGGGCCTTGGGGGCCGCCTAGTCGGGCGCCCGAGAGCCTCTCCCTTCCCGAGGCGGCCACGGCCTGCGCCCTCGGGTCGGCGCGCGAGGTTTCTCCTCCCGCCTTCTGGGACCGTCTAGTGTCGCCTGCCCAGCGTGCGCCGCTTTGCCGGTCCCCGGCTCGCCCGCAGCGCTTTCCGGCGTCAGCCGCCAGGTGCGGAAAGGCCTCCTGGGTCCCGTTGAAGTCCAAGGAAGCGGTCGCTGATGCCGGGTCTTCGTTTTCCGAGAACTGGACGCGGCGCTTTATTGTAGGCTGCCGCCTGGGCTAACCCTACCCTTCTACGCCTTGCAAGTTGGAGTAGCCACGTAATTCACCTTCAGGACTCGGTCCTTAAAATGAAGAAGGGTCTTTCTCAGAGCCTGGAAAGCGCCCTGCAGCCTTTGCTCTTGCGCTGGTTGGGATGAGGGGCGGCTTCGGCGTGGTTGCTGCTCTTCCGGTTGCTGCCGAGCTCCAGGCTCTGCTTATCAGCGCTGTTGCGCCTGAGCGCTGCAGCTGAGCGCCCAAGCCCGGCTCCGGGCAAGAATCACACCGCCGCGGGCCGCTTATCGGAGCTTGTGGTCCTGGCAGTGGACGGACAGCCCTCTTGCTTGCCTGTGGCGGTTGTAGTTGCCCAGGCGTCGCCTCCCGCTTCCTCGCCTGCTTGCTGCCTTCTCCTTATCGCCTGTTGTAAGCTGAGGGTGGGCAGTGGTGGCGAGGCTGCCTGTGGACTCGGGCATGTCCCTGTGGCTCAGTTAGCCAGGCAGCAGGGATGCCAGCCTGGATGCTTGTGGGTGTGCTGTTCCTCAGTAAACTCTGTGGGGAGTGAATGAGCCCATCTAATCCCGGGTTTCTGAGCTTGGGAGCGCCTGTGGCCCTTTGGGGGAAGGGATGAGCTGGGCCTAGCCTAGCCGTGGGGAAGGGGGGGTGGGAAGCGTTTCTGCCTGGCTGCAGCTGCTGTTCCCAAGTGCTGATAGCAACCTGGAGGGTTTAAGAAGAGGCTGGCCAGCGGCCTCTGTAAAGATGATCTGTTTGGGGTTGCTGCATGTTACAGAGGGTTGGACTAGATGACCTTGGTGGTGGGTGTTCCAGCACTGGAGATTTTCAAGAAAAGGTTGGACAGCCATTTGCCTGGGTCCCTCCAATCTTACGATGCTATTATTGTTAGGCAGCTGGAGATCGCTCTATGTAGAGAAAAGGATCATTCTTGTCCTTTGCTGATCCTTGCTAGGGACTGAATTTCCTCATCCCAGTCCTAGACCGTATACGCTATGTACAAAGCCTGAAGGAAATTGTCATCAACGTGCCGGAGCAGTCGGCTGTTACTCATGGTGAGCTGGCCTGGCTGGGTTAGGGTTGGAGCTGGGGACCTGAAGCCCAGAGGGATGGTGGGCCTTGTGCATTCAGAGATGAGCCCAACTGAGTTGAGGCAGCCCTGTTAATGCTAAGGAGCACCCTGATTTTATTGGGGGGCTTGCACCATTAGTTTCTTCAGGGAAGGGCTGCACTGCTATCAGTCATGTGCCAGCACAGTGTTGGCTTAGAGGAGGCGGTCTGGTTTCGTGGTCCCAGTCGGAGCTCAAAGTCTAAGGTTCTCAAGGACGATGCAAAACATTGTGGTGATAATAAATCAATTGATAGGGCTGCCTAATGGAAGCTATTCAAGGCAGCACACAATCAGTTAAAAGCCTCATTAAAAAATGACAAATGACTTTGTAGCAGAAGGATGGTGGTAGTGAGAGGGTGACTGATGGTGCCAAGAGATGTGCTGGGACGGAAAGCAATCAGGCCCATCCTCTTAGATGGCAGTTGGCCTCCACTTAGCCTGGGTCCTTAACCCAATTCCTTTCCCGTGTGGATTTTCTTGTTTGGGGGGCTTTTGCTCTTTGTTTTGACTGAAAAAGCAAGGCCTTGCATTAGCAGTCCAAGCGCTGGACTGGTTTCCTGGCATCTGGGCCTTCCCTGAAGTTCTGTTACAGGTGATAGAAGTTCCCTTTAGTCCTGCTGTAAGAGTTCCTGTGTCCTTGCAGATAACGTGACCCTCCAGATCGATGGGGTTCTCTACTTGCGCATCATGGATGCTTACAAGGTACCAGAAGGAAACTCGGAACAGGATTGGAACTTCTCACGTCGGAGGCTGTGAGCCTCTCCCCCAGCTCTCAGAGCTGTTTTTCCTTGGTGGTTTTAATCTGCAAGGATATTGGAGGCCTGGCAGATGAAAGTACAAGAATCTCTTTCGGGGGACCTTTTCTGAGGCATCGGGCTGGGAAAGGCCGAGGCATGGACCGGGAGAATTTCACTTGGTGCTCCTTGATTGCTTCCGTCAGATGTCCCGCTTCCTCCTCTAGGCCAGCTACGGGGTGGAGGATCCCGAGTATGCTGTCACCCAGCTTGCCCAGACCACCATGCGATCCGAGCTTGGCAAGCTCTCCCTGGATAAGGTCTTCCGGGTAAGTGACGGAAGACGTGGGAGCCTTTTGGACGGGAGGGAGCCCTGCTATGCGCTGGCTGTTTCACAGGAGGGTCCTAAGACGAGGGAAGAGCAGGGGCTGCTTGCCTGGCTGAACCCTCCAGGAGAGCCTCCCCAGGGGCTTTACAGAGGTCACCTAGGAGACCGTTCAGCTGAAGAGAACCACGTGGCCTTTTCCTCAGACAAAAATCCAGATGGAGCAGAAGCCAAAGGGCAGCCCAGCAAGTTCTGGAGAGAGTGGAGGCTCAGGAGGGACCGGGACGTGACTGCAGAATCCACCCCTTGGGCGCTAAATGGGCCCAATGCAGTGCTGGGTGCCTCTGTTCCGCTAGAGGACTGGCGGGCCTGCGTTGAGCAGGGCTGGGCCAGGGGGACGCGTGAGCCGATGAGGGGGAGGATGGCGCTGGTTCCAGGGCTGCCTTTCTGCTCTGCCCTTGCTGACCCAAAGCTTTCCCCATCCAGGAGCGTGAATCCCTCAACGCCAGCATAGTGGATGCCATCAACCAGGCCTCGGATTACTGGGGCATCCGGTGCCTGCGCTACGAGATCAAGGACATCCACGTGCCACCCCGAGTGAAAGAGTCCATGCAGATGCAGGTCAGGGTGGCGTTCTTGGGCAAAGGAGGCATTTCCAGGTGGCACCATTCTTGCGAGTTCGTGGGCCATGGGAGCTGCCTGGTGCTTCTGCTTCCTTAATTCTGGTCCATCGCCTTTCACCAGTGCCTGGCTGTTGCTGAAAGGAGGATGATGCAGGTCCACTGTGCAGAAAGGAGCTTCTCTCCTGTTGTTACTTTCCTGGCCTAGCCTGGCCCTGACTTGCACAGCGTTTGGGGGTCAGGATTTGTAGAGGGGGCTCGGATGAGCAACGCCTCCCTGCGCCCCAGGGCAGCAGCTGAACACCTCCAGTCCTCCTGACCTCTGGGGTCCTTGTGGAACCAGACAGGTCCTTCTGTCAAGAGGCAAGAAGATCCCCACCAAGTGGACCTTTTGCTTTTAGGTGGAGGCTGAGAGACGCAAAAGGGCCACTGTCTTGGAGTCTGAAGGGACCCGAGAATCGGCCATCAACGTGGCTGAGGGGAAGAAGCAGGCCCAGATTCTGGCTTCAGAGGCTGAGAAAGCAGAGCGCATCAACCAAGCTTCTGGTACGGAGAGCAGAGCAACTTCTCTTCCAAAAGCCATTGTAGTGGGGAGTCGGCCGAAAGCACCAGCTGTTTTCCTCTGCGTGCGCAGTGCCTGTCTCTGGCTTGGAGGGGTCAGAAGCACTGAGGAAATGGGAGCCCAGAAGGAGACATCACTGGAAGTTCCAGCCTGCTTTGAGGGAGGCCTGGCAGTTCAGTCTCAAATAGGAAAGCTGAAGGCTCTCTCCAAGCAGCCTGGACAAAGGGTGCTCCGCTTGGTCCATGGAATGTCCTCCTTTCTCTTCTCTGGACTCACGGTTGTTTGGGGAGGAAAAGAGGTGTGGTTTATCCCCCCCACCCCCATGCATGAAAGAAGCTTCAGGCCAAAGGCCCCCTAAGCGAGGCCTCTGGGAGCGAAGGGGCTTTGCCTGGGGAGCAGAGCTGGCCTTCCCTGGGCCGTCCCTGGAACAGCTGAGGCTCCCTTTGGTCTGTTTCCCTTTCCAGGGGAGGCCAGTGCCATCCTGGTGAAGGCCCAAGCCAAAGCAGAGGCCATCCGACTTCTGGGCACCGCTCTGGCCCACCAGGTGACAACAGGGAAGAGGGAGGAGAAGGCCGGCCGAGTCAGGAGCTGCCCGTTTGCAGTGGCCGGGGGGATACCAAGTGACCCCTTGGTTGGGGCTGGGCCACTTGCTTGGGGCAAATTTGGGTTCGTGGGAAGCAAAAGCCGCCCAGAGTCACCCATTGGGGGAGATGGGCGGCATACAAATTTGAAAATAAATAAATTTAATAAATTTTAAAAAAAGGGGGTGGGGGAACTGTCTCTGTTGGAGGGCCCTCTGGTTCTAAATCTCTGTCCTGCTGCTGCACCCCTCCAAAGGTTTCCTCTGAATAGGAGCCGATGGGGAGGTCTGGATTAAAGGTCTCTGGGTGGGAAGGAGGCTGTTCCGGTGGGGTGGTAGCACCATGTATGATCAGCCCTCTCTTGGGGGAAACAGGAGGCCTGGATACTGCCAGGGTGGAGGCCCTCCTCTGCTTATATTCACTCACTGGGCATACAGACCTACTTGCTGGGGTCTAAGCATAATAGCCTTGATTGTCCTCTAGGCAGAAATGAAAAAGTGGGTGAACAATGCTAGTTTATTGAGTAAGCTTTATGAAGGAGGAGCCTATCTATCCTGCTTTGGGAGAGGAAGAGACAGGATTTCTGTTACAAGCTAAATGGTGACTTTGAGGGGTCCTGGGCAATCTCTCTGAAAGGCTGGGGGGAGAAGGTGAGGAAGGCCCGTCCCCAAACCCTCTCCTCCAGTGGCCTGGTTGCTCACCCTGGCTGCTTCTCTTCTCAGAATGGCAACATGGCGGCTTCTCTGTCGGTGGCTGAGCAGTACGTGCAGGCCTTCTCCCAGCTGGCAAAGGAGTCCAACACCGTCCTCCTGCCCACCAACACCGGAGACGTGACCAGCATGGTTGCCCAGGTCAGTCTGGAGCACAAGAGGCAAGCCTCTGGCACGAGGCCTGCGGGAAGGTGGAGAGTGCCCAGGGAGGAAGCCCAGCCGAGTCTTGTCTGCAGAAGGACAGAGACTGCTGCAGAGAGGCGTGAGAGTGGGGGAGATGGCCCTCTGGCCCCGCAAGGGCAGGGGACTCCCCGTTGCCGCCTGTGCCTTGGGAGGGACTACCCGAAATCCAGGCAGCCGCTAGAAGGCAGGGAGGTGCTTGAGTTTTTAGGAAAGGAAAAGCTGCTGCTGCCCACCCCCAGCCAGTTGCCCTGGCCCCTGGAGATGAGGATGGTGGCTGCAGCCTTGCTCCTCCTGGCTAGTGAAGGGGGTTGGGGGGACCATGCCTGGGTGCAGGGGTCTGGACGACCACTAGACCGCAGCTGCAAGACCCATTAAGCTCTCTTTGGTCCCCTTGGGCCAGAAACTGGGACCCCCCTGCCCTGAGTGAGATGGGGAGAGTCTAAGAGGTGCACTGAAGGGAGGTGGGACCCCAGGATCAGGTGCGGCCCAGTCAGAGAGGCTTGCTTTGAGGCCAGAGGGCTTGACGTGGGCTTCAGTGCTTTGCAGTGAGCAGCTTTGGAAGGACTCCCCAACTGCCTCTGAGAGGGCCGGGCTTTCTTTTGGGGCGGGGACTCCGGGGGGACTCGGAGTTCCCCTGGGCTGGGGCGGGGCAGTCCGCTGGCGTCCTCGGTGACGACCCCCGCTTCTTCCTCTGCAGGCCATGGCGATCTACTCCTCCCTCGGCAAGCCCCAGACGCCCCCTGAGAGCCTGAAGGGCGCCGCTCTCCCTTCCCAGCTGGTGCATCAGCCCCAGGCCACCGAGTACGCGGAGCTGGAGGAGTCGAGCGCCAGCTAGCCGGAGCCCGCAGGCATGGGCCGCGGAAGCGCCCGCCCCTGCCTGCCCCAGGACCCCGGACTCTGCTGCCCCTGCTCGCCCCGGTTTATTTTCTGATTTGGATTGAATCATGTCGTAATAAAAGGAGATGGTCAGAGCCTGCGTGAGCCTCAGTGGGGCGGTTGGGGGCGCGGGGGCGGCGAGGGTTTTCGCGGCCGGGCCGGGCCGGGCCGCAGAAGCGCGGCCTCGGTCCTCCCGCCGGCCGGGGGCGCTCTCCGGCCCGCCCCGCGCCAGCCTGCCTGCCTGCCTGCCTGCCTGCCTTTCTTCCGGCTGCCGCTGCCCTGACTCGCCGCGCCCTTTCCGGAAGCGAGCGGGGCGAAGGGCGGCAGGATGCCGCGGGCGGCGGCGGCGGCGGCGGCGGCGCGGCTGCTGTTCCTGGGCTGGGCCGCGCTGCTCTTCGCCTCGGCGCTCGCGCTCTTCGCCAGCGGCTTCCTGCTGATGCGCGTGGAGCTGGGCCAGCGCAGCGCCTGCGCGCACCCGCCGGGGGGCCGCGCGCCGCCGCCCGCGCCGGGCTCGTGCTGGCTGCCCGCGCGCTTCCGGCGGGCCGTGCTGGTGCTGATCGACGCGCTGCGCTTCGACTTCGCGCGGCCCCGGGCCCGGGCCCCCGCGCGCGCGCCGCGGCCCTTCGAGGAGCGGCTGGGCGCCCTGCACCGCCTGGCGCGCCGGCAGCCCCGCCACGGCCGCCTCTACCGCTTCCGCGCCGACCCGCCCACCACCACCATGCAGCGCCTGAAGGGGCTGACCACCGGCTCGCTGCCCACCTTCGTGGACGCGGGCAGCAACTTCGCCTCCTACGCCATCCGCGAGGACAACCTGGTCTGGCAGCTGGCGCACAACGGTGGGCGGCGGGGGCCGGGGCGGGCGGGGCGGGGCGGGCGGGGGCCGTTTCGCCGCCGCCGCCGCGGCCCCTCTCCCGCCCTGGCCGACGGCCTCCCTCCCCTTTCAGGGAAGAAGGTGGTCTTCATGGGGGACGATACCTGGGACGGCCTCTTCCCGCGGGCTTTCCACCGGGCCTTCTTCTTCCCCTCTTTCAACGTGAAAGATCTTCACACCGTGGACGACGGGATCCTGCGGCACTTGTACCGGACAGGTGAGCGGCTGCAGCGGCCAGAAGGGAGGGGCCGCCGGGGAGCCCAGTCTCAAGCTGGGAAGCCGCCGGCCACCACCCGCCGCGCGTCTAAGAAAATGCTTTGTAATGCTTTTCGTAACGCAATCAACGGAGCAAACGCTTTCAGACCGTTAACGGGTTATCTGGGGCAGCCAGCCGAGTACGCATTTTAACAGAAACCCCAAAACTGATGACTGAGTTCCCGTGAGCTTCGCAAATAGGAAAAGGTTCTTTTTCCTTGGCTATTCTTGCCCCCACCCACTCGTCGAACAGAAGAACTCTCCATCGTGTGGATGTCTGTTCGGAAAAGAGATTCCCAGCGTCCGCTGGCCTCGGCTTGCCTCTGGCTCTTCCCCCTTCCCTCTCTGTATCCTGGTCCTCCTCTCCCTTTAGAAACAGACTTGGTACCTTGCCTGGTTGAATCCATGCGCTGCTAAGGCCTTGGAGAGGAGGCCTCAGGGCAACATGCGCCCTTCCTTTCAGCCCTTAGGAGAGGCGTGACACCCCCCAAAGGGCAGTTGCCTCTTTCCTGTGTGACCTCTTTGTTCCTTTTTTCCTGTGGCACAGTGGATGGTGGTGAATGGGATCTTCTGATTGCCCATTTCTTGGGCGTGGATCACTGTGGCCATAAACATGGACCAGATCACCCTGAAATGGCCAAGAAGCTCTCCCAGATGGATGAAATGCTCAGGTGAGCTGGAGCTGGGGAGGGAGCCCTTCATTTGGCTCCTCGACACGACTGTCCCTCCTGCCCCCCAGCCTCGGGGGGCAGAATTGCAGGGTCTGCCGGCTTCCCTGGTCTTGTTGCAGGGCACAACACGGGTCAGGGCAACACTACCCAGCCGCAGTCGAAGCCAGCGGAGTCACAGCGTGGCTGCTTTTAAAAGCACACGCTGACTATTTTCACCAGTCTGACTGCTTTGCGGGTGGCACAGGCCAACAGCGTACAGCTCAAGTTCTGTGTTGTTGACGGACAGGTCATTGGTTGACCACCTGGAAAATGACACGCTCCTCTTGGTGGCAGGGGACCATGGCATGACAGGGACTGGGGACCATGGTGGAGACAGCGAGGAGGAACTCGACGCAGCCCTCTTTGTGTACAGCAAGGCTCCGCTCTTCCAGGACCTCCCCCCTGAGGTGAGCCAGAAGGCAATGTAAGCATCGTGCCAAAAGGGAGCTGGCACTCCCTGGCATGCAATGCTTTTGGCAGGCAGCGTGACTAGGAGCTGCGATAAGGCTTGCCCTTGGGCAAGGGCAGGTTACTCGCAGCCATCTGGATGCTCCTAGAATCCCTTGCCATTGGCGGTGCTGATGGAATAACCAAGGTCAGCAGCCAAACTTCTGGCAGGCACAGGGGGCTGATCCCTGTGTCGGTTGCTGATGAGAGGACTGGAGGCTGGGTGAAAAATGGACAGCCTCCAGGGGGTCTTCCATCTTCCCCCCATCGTTTGTTCTCCTTTCCTTCTCAGGAGCCAGAGACGGTCCCGCAGGTGAACCTGGTCCCCACACTGGCTCTCTTGTTGGGGGTGCCGGTGCCGTATAGCAACATTGGGGAAGTGATGGCTGACCTCTTTGGAAGCGAGGGGGACGCTGCCTCCTCGCTCCATGCCCAGCTGGCAGCCTACAACATCAATGCCAGGCAGGTAAGAGTAGCTCCCCTCCCATGGGTCTCCTTGGCCCTCAGAAGGGAGGTTCTGGCTCCCAGCTGATGCTTTGGTGGCCATGGTGAACTTGGGAAGCTCTTTCCTTAGTGAGGAACCTCCCCCCCAATGCTGAAGGGGACTCCTGGGCGTCTCCAGAGCTCTGAGCCACTGAACCTTTGCCTTGACAGGTCAACCGCTTCCTGCATTCCTACGCAGAGGCCGCTCAAGACCTTCCTGCGGAGAAGCTGCAACACCTCCAACGCCTGTTTCGCACCATCGCGGAGGAGCACGAGCGTCTCTCGGCCCAGGCGGCCTCTCCGGTTCTGCCGCAGATGGAGGCACTCCGAAACCGTTTCCAGCAGTACCTACGGGAGGCCCGGGCTGTGTGTGCTGAATCCTGGGCCCGCTTCCACCCAGGTTGCATGGTGGCTGGCTGCGCGCTCCTGACTTCTTCTTGCCTGCTGTGCTACGTTGCCTCCAAGGTGGCCTCTCGCATGGACTTCTCCTGCCGCCACTTCTTCCTCTACCCGTTGCTCTGGGGTGGGGTGGGGGTGGCCCTGCTAGGACTGGCTCACTTTTGCAGGGGGGCCAGAGCTGACTTCATTGTGCTGTCTGCCTGGGGGGCAGCAGCATCGCAGCTGGGGTTCTTCTGGCATTGCTGGACCACGCGCCCCCCAACCTCGCACGCTGCTGCCCTTTGCCCCCCGTTCGAAGGCCTCAGCCTGAAGCTGAGGCTCTGGGCAGGGCCGGGGGCAGAGCTGCCCTTGGGGATCCTGCTGTTGCGCTGCAGTGCCATGCTTTCGGACAGCTTTGTGGTGGCGGAGGGGCGGGTGCTACCATTCCTGCTCGTCTCTCTGGTGCTGCTGGAGGCGCTGAGGCTGCAGTGGAAGGGCAGGCTGGACGGCTCCCTGCTGTGCTGGCAGCTGCTGGCCACCGTGGGGGCCGTAGTGGTGTGTGCACGGCTGTCTGGGCTTTTTCAGAAGTGCCGTGAGGAGACCCCCGCTTGCCAGTCCTCCCCCATCTTGGGCCCCCTCTCCAGCGTGCAGGATCCAAGGGCCAAGAACCTCTATTATGGCCTTTGTCTGGTGGTGCTGGCCAGCGTGGCGTGGGGTACCCGGCGCTGGTTGCGGCACTACGGCAACCTGAACAGCCCCTGCGCCCTGGTCCTCTTTGTGCGGTGGGGGTTCCCGCTGCTGGCCCTTGGCATCGCCGGTTATTGGGCCATCACTTCTGGCGCTGAGGAGGCGCTGATCAAGCTTCATGCCTGGGTTCAGCTGGCTCTGGAGGTCTTCCCCCGAGGGATCTTCAGCTTGGTGATGGCAGGGCTCCTCCTGGTTTTCTGGAAACCCGTGACCGTATTTGTAGAGGGCAGCCAAGCCCCCCCCATTGTGTCCCCCAGCTCTGAGGCCTTGATCCCCCAGCTCTACCGCCGGATGCAGGAGTCTC
This sequence comes from Python bivittatus, assembly GCF_059951505.1. Lineage (NCBI taxonomy): Eukaryota > Metazoa > Chordata > Lepidosauria > Squamata > Pythonidae > Python > Python bivittatus. Next base: position 24,731,555 of record NW_028277097.1, on the reverse strand, counting down.
TGAAGAGCCGGCTGGAGGAAACGGAGGACGGCAGCCGGGCCGCTGTGGCAGCCTATGGGCTGGGCAGCGTGTATTCGGCTGCTCTGCTTATCTCTCTGACCTTGCTGGGCTTCCTGCTGATGACTCTGCATGCTGAGCGCCTCAGCCTGGCCTTCCTCCTGCTGTTCGTGGAGGCATTCGCCCTGCTGTGGATGCACACCTGTGCCCGGGCCCTCTCTTCGTCTGCACACACAGGTGAGTTGGGAAATGGCAGCGAGGCACCCAGAAGAGCCGCCTGGTCCAGAAGGCCTGAAAGATAGCTAGCCATTAAAAACAAAGCAAATTCTTAGAATACAGTTAGTTAAACTCAGTGTAGAGTAGCCAAAGCCGAGAGTCTTAGCTGAAGAGGAACCTTTGTGAAAGGAGAGCAACGGGTGGGCATCGGGATCCCAAAGAAGGCGGTCTGCATCAGAGCAAAGGCAGCTGTGTGCCCAGCAGACAGACCTTCGGAAGCAGGTGTGTCTTAACTTGATGTGAGCCTGCCCAGAGGGTAAAGTGATGTCACAGCTGGTTGGGCCATAAGCTCTTTAGGATTTTAAAGGCTAAACCCGCATCTTAAATTGTGCCTGAAATACCTGGTGAGGAGCCAGGTGGGGGGGGGAACGTTTCTTGTAATTAACACAGTCTCTGTGCTCGATGCCATTCACACCAGTTACAAGTCCAGGAGATTTTTTAAGGGAAACCCAGGAGAGTCAGAGCCAGATGCTGAGTGACCCCCCCCAGCTTTGAGGAGGCTGCATTAAAGGCAGCTAGAAATCCGGCCCATAGGAGAGGCTCCGGGCAGGGCTTCTGAGCCTTGCAGCCATCGGACCAGCTGTAACTACAGTGTGCAAAGAGGTTTAGCGACAGCTTCTGCACTCTGACCTGTAGCTGGAGATACTGCTGTGCCTCAGGGAGGCAGGAACAAGGAGAACGTGAATCTCCTGGTTCTCCTGCTGCAAATCCCTCTGGGTGGCTGGCACTAGTGGCGGTCGTTGGGCTGGGTTAACGTGGAAGGAGAGAAGTGCTTTGGGGTGGGTGGGCTCTCTGCCAGACGCTCCTCATCCTCCTCCTCCTCCTCCTCCTCCTTCTCCTCCTCAGATCCCTTTGTGGTGCCGTGGGAGGCCCTGGTAGCTTGGGCTCTTGCTGCTGGGCAATTTTTCTATGCCACTGGCCATCAGCCAGTTTTCCCAGCCATCCACTGGAATGCAGCCTTCGTGGGATTTCAGCAGGGACACGCCACCAACCTACTGCCCGCACTCCTTGTTGGTGCCAACACCTTTGCCTCTCAAATCCTGCTGGCAGGTTAGTTGGTTCTCAGGAGACCTCTGGGAGCCAGCCCTGCTTTCTCCCCAGCAGAGAGAAATGGGATCCTGAGTGAATGGCACCTGTGACAAGTGGCAAGCTGAGTGTGGGAGTCAAGAGAAACCCTGGGGAGGGTGCTTGTTGGAGAGTCACATAGGTGTTTTCAAAGGGCTGGGTGTCCACAGCAAGTGACAAAGTTTCAGCCGGGCCCTATCTCAGAAGAGAAGGGGAGGGTGCCTCTAATCTGGGGCCTGGTTTATCCAAAGTTTGGGCTCAAACTGTTTGGACAGAAGCAACTGATGAGGGGTATTTCCTGCTTCCCCTCCCATGTTTTCCAACTCTCTGCATATTCTTCCTTTGCGCACCTGTATTATTTGGCCTTCTACATATGCCTGTTGGTGGATCCTCTCTCTCCTGAGGCAGCTGGCTGCCCGTTACTTCTCCTGTGGCCCTTTGTCTGTGAGACAAGCACCGCCAGGGGCAGGAGGCCAAAGACACGAGTCCAGGACAGGGAGGAACATATGATGGAGATGAGGCTCCGGGAAGCTCCAGAGCGGTTTTCAGCAGCACTGCTGCAGCTGGGCCTCAAATACCTGCTTATTTTGGGGCTTCAGGTATGTGTGCGGGAGCAACCATTAGAGAAAGCCTCGGTGGGTATTCAGTGGCAACAGTTTGCTCGTGGGAGTCTCATCTGGTTGCAACTGAGTGGCTGAGGGGATCAGGGAACCCACCCAGGTGGTCCGTTTTGTCACAGTGGAGATGGAGAGTGTTCCTGTGTCCCTGAGAAGCCACAGCCAGCCTGCATGACCTGATGCAGCTGAAAGGTCTCAGTCTCTCTCTCTCTCTCTGGGCAGAGGCTGCCATTCCTTGCTGGCACTTGATTTTTCCTGTCTCCCAGATGGCCCTTCTCTCCTGGACTCAAAGGAGGGTCTCCAGCTCTCCTTTGCCTGAGGCCAGTCACACTGGCAAGAGCTGCTGTGGGGTGGTGGGGAGGGACGCAAGTTGCCTGTCCCTTCTGCGTGTTTTGTTTTGGTCCTGAGGTTGCTGGCTCAGGTGCGTGAGTGCCACCTGGGTTCTGCCCGCAGCTCAGAGTGAGGTGAAGGGACCTGTTTGCTACAGGAGCTTTCCTTGCTGGCTGCAGGGACCACCCTGGAATTCCCTAATGAAAAAAGCCGCTTTGCTCTGTGAATTTTGCTGTTGCTGCCTGTGGTAACCAGGCTCTCTTCTTGTTGCTGGACTGACCCGGTCTCTCTGCCCTTCTCTCCCAACAGCTTCTGGCTTCTGTTTTGGCAGCAATGATTCTCAGGAGACACCTAATGGTGTGGAAGGTATTTGCCCCAAAGTAAGTCAAACTAGGGCCATGTGGTGGGAAGCTCATTCTCCACCTCCCCACAATCCCAGAACCCGCCCAGGAAGAGTCAGGGCAGGAGTCTGGAGGTCGGGTAGCAGGTGGGTGGGTGAGTTGCAGTCGAGCAGACCAGAAATCAGTACGGTGCTCTGCCAGTTCTCTGCTTTTACTGCATGCACAGCTTTGGGCAGTTAAGGGTGGAGGAAAGAGGAGACTGCTGCAGAACATGGAGGCTCTAATGTTAGCCCCAGGATGCCAGACTGCCTCGTCTTCTGGGGTCCTGGCAAGCATTGCCCATGCTTTGCAAACTTCAGGTGATACCTCGGGGCCTTCTGCCTTTGCTTATGTGAGGAGGTCCCGCGTGTCCTGAGCACAGACCACCGA